>NW_027362765.1:452060000-452517500 GCF_046119375.1 Phyllobates terribilis | reverse complement strand
CAGACTTGGCTGAAGGTTCACCTTCCAACAAGACAATGACCCTAAGCACACAGCTAAAATAAAAAAGGAGTGGCTTCAGAACAACTCTGTGACCATTCTTGACTGGCCCGGCCAGAGCCCTGACCTAAACCCAATTGAGCATCTCTGGAGAGACCTGAAAATGGCTGTCCACCAACGTTCACCATCCAACCTGACGGAACTGGAGGGGATCTGCAAGGAAGAATGGCAGAGGATCCCCAAATCCAGGTGTGAAAAACTAGTAGCATCATTCCCAAGAAGACTCATGGCTGTAACTAGCTCAAAAGAGTGCTTCTACTCAATACTGAGCAAAGGGTCTGAATAATTATGACCATGTGATATTTCGGTTTTTCTTTTTTAATAAATTTGCAAAAATTTCTACATTTGTTTTTTTTCTCAGTCAAGATGGGGTGCAGAGTGCACTTTAATGAGAAAAAAAATGAACTTTTTAGAATTTACCAAATGGCTGCAATGAAACAGAGTGAAAATTTTAAAGGCGTCCCAATACTTTTCGTACCCACTGTAAGTACACTCCTCTAATATCTGTACACTGTGCTGTATATGTACACTCCTCTAATATCTGTACACGGAGTGCTTGTATACCATGTGGTGTCAGTCCTGACCACCAGGATACAGTTAGATGCACTAGTTACTGAGATGGACCCTTCAGGGAATGGGATCTTTTGTGGTGGAAGATACAGATATGAATCTTTTGTGACTTGCTCTCGGTGCGGACTTGCTCAGTATTTTGTATTAGCATTTTTAGGTCAAGACCATGAGAAAAAACTAAACACAGATCAAGTGTAATGGAAAGCTCTTTTTGTTGTTTTCAGTGCTCTCCTGATTTTGTCTTACACTGTAATATAATGAATGTGTGAATGTGACCTAAGCAAGTTAGAATAGAAAACTAAATTGGGGTCGTTTTCCAAAGTGCCTGCAGAATTAATATACTGTATACAGGCAGTGGAATGAGGTGCAGTAGGCTTGTACTCCTAAACTGGCATTGTAATGTGTGCCCATGTGTAACAAAACAAAAAAACACATGTTTAAACAAACTGGGGAGCGACTGCTGTAACTCCGAGGTATCTGTTTACTTCCTTCAATGCTTATTTTTATAGTTAATTTATGGGGAAATGCCCTTTAAGTAAATACAGTGAGTGACTTGTGTGATGCCTACAACAGGTACATACAGATCTATCATTCTGGGTGCCAAGAATGAAAATCTACTTCTAAACATTCCTTTTTTTTTTTTTTTTTTTTTGTGGGAGGGGGGGGGGTATAGTTGGAGAACATCCAATATATCTATAGCCATTATTGCCCCCATAGATTGTATAACCCAGTTTCCCCAGACTACGGAACACAAACATTGTAATCTTCTTGTGTCACACATACTATTGAAAAAAAATCAGACGACACCAGTGTCGTCTTCTTATGTTGTCTCATTTTTAACTGGTTTCTTACAAAGCATTTTGCAGAGAGATATTAAGGCTGTGTGCCCACTATGCGTTTAAGTGTTTCCGCTGCGGCAATTCCGACGCTTAAACGCTTGGTAGAAGGTCTGCCATGTTCCCCAATGATGATCTGCATGTACTGTGGACATGCTGAAGAAATTTCCGCTGCGGATTATCATTGCTTAAAAATCCGCAGCACTACCAATTATTTTGCGTAATCACGGCGTTTTCACCGCCATTGACTTGCTTTGAATCGCTTAATGTCTGCATGACTACATGTGCACATGCGGATATTAAGCGATTCAATGTGCGGATGGTACCCGGGTCTGGAGAAGAGGAGACTCTCATCCAGACCCGGGTACCATAGTACCTGTGAAAACAAAGAATTAAAATGAAAAAAATATTCATTATACTCACCTTCCCATGTTCCCCGGTCTCCATAGTGATGTGTCCTGGCTCCCCGGCAGCTCGCAATGGTCTAAAAGGAGCTTCCATGATGTCAGGTGACGAGTCACGCGACGGTCGCTTGACCTGTCACATGACTAAATGACGTCATGGAAGGTCCTTTTAGATCACCGTGAGCCGCCCAACACACAGGACGCACCGGAGGAGACCGGGGCCATCGGAAGGTGAGTATAATCTTTATTTTTTACCATTCTTTTGCTATAACTTGGTCACACTATATAAATCGATGCCGGTTGCATGGATTTATATAGTGTGACCAAGTTGTCAAGCACTTTCCAAGTGATGCTAAAATCGCTTGGAAAGCGCTTGACAACCCGCATGCAAAATTGCATGATCAAAACGCTTCACATCCGCATGTCCCTGGCAGGAAAAACTCATGGACAATCCGCAGGCTTTTTTTTCTGCCAGGGAGATGCAGAAACGCTCAGGGAAAATCCGGAGCATTTCTGCACTTAGCCTAATTCAGCAAACTTTTTTGTTATAAGACTGTTTAAAATTCTGAAAAAGAATGTAAAATGCACAAAATTTATTCACATGAGGACTTTTCTTAAAGAATTTGGTGCAGTTTACTCCAGCACACAATTCAAGACTCGCTTGGAAAACACCAGCCTTGATGAATGAGGGCCAAAGTTCTTCATGTCATATTTTTCATGTTTTTATTCATGTTGTGCTTTTTTTTTTTTTCCTCCTTCTTTCAAATGAAATCTAACGGACTATTAAAAAAAAAAAAAAAAAAAAAAAAAAAACTTTCATAATTGCTGAAAAATTTGTATGTGACAGAGTGGGCAGAGCTGCCATTTACATCTGCTTTGGGCGGTGAGAGCCGCTGCTGACAGCTGTCATCCGCTTGCCAGGTTTTGCACACGCCTTGCAGGAATCGTGCACCTGTCCTATTAAAGGGAACCTGTCATGTCAGTTGGAGCATGAAAACTGCCCCCAGGTTGTTGCTAGTGATGCAATATGCATCACTAACTTGCTTTTTACATTAAAATCAGCGCTGTAATCTTTTGTAAAATCCACTTTATATACTTATATCTTACTTGCTCGTTTAGTTATAAGGGTGCTCCTTTCTTTATTTAGTCCGGCTTGTCGCCGCCCCCTCAATTCGGGTGGCTGCGTGCGAGACGATCATCGCTGCCAAAAAGTGCCTGATCAGGATCATCTATATATTTATTTTACTCTGCTATATAGCACCATTACTTGCACTGTGCTTTACAGACATTATCATCACTGCCCCATTGGGGCTCACAATCCATATTTCCTCTGAGTATGTCTTTGGAGTGTGGGTGAAAACCCACGCAAACACGGGGAGAACATACAAACTCTTTGCAGATGTTGTTCTAGGTGGGATCTGAACCCAGGACCGCAGCGCTGCAAATTAAGGCTATGTTCACACATTGCATTTTTTTCTGCGCTTTTTCTGCTGCGTTTTATAGTACCAGCAAAGTCTATGAGATTCCTGAAATCTGATGCACACATCTGTGTTTTTTTATCAGGATTTTGTGCTTTGCGTGGTTTATTTGCAGACTAGAGCAAGTCCTTTCTTTCAGCGTTTTCAGCCATTGGAAATAATGGGTGGTGGAAAAAAACGCTGAAAAAATGCACCAAAAGTGCATGTCAGTTTTTTTCAGCGTTTTTTTTGTGCCAAAACCTGATGAAATAGAATGAGATTTATTTATTTTTTTTTCACTGAACTTTATGTACATGCATAAGGAAACAAAAGGACAGTGCAAAAAAAGCAAGAAAAATCCTGAACAAACCTCCTGGCAAGAGATCAGGTTTTGCTGAAAAAACACAATGTGTGAACCTAGCCTTGCCACTGTGCTGCCAGTCTCTCGCCTCCTGATGTAGATGTGAGCAATACTGTAGGAAAACTGGATAACTCTGGCTTATAATTGCCGTTACCCAGGATTTCCAGAAACTGCTGAACACGACTCAGTAAAATTAGAGGTAATTTAATTTTATTGGGGTGCCTTCTATTAATGACCATTTGAGACCCTCTGCTCCTCTGTTTACCGTACAGTAGTGATTGTGTTACATGGATGTTGACAGGATTATGCTGGTATCAGCGCCTCTGAGAAATTGGCTAATTGCACTTGGTTCCGCCTTTCTCATTTTTACAGCTGTTATTGCTGGCGACTCTCCTGCTGTCGCTAACTGGCATCATACAGATGATGGTGGTGCTTGTCATTCGTTGTCTAGCACAATTTTGGGTTGACTTCGCCTCCTTCTCCAGGTGGATGATCCTTTTTGAGGTTTTCTATATAACAGAATGTAGGGAGGCGCAATGTTCCTGCTGCGACCAGCTGATGACTGCGGGCAATTACATCCCTACATCAGTGTAATTAAATGGTGATCGCTATCTGTGTTTTAAACCATCTCCACTTTATTTCACATTCAGTTTCTTCCCATGTTGTAATACATTCATGTACACACATTGTCAAAATTGTTGGTACCCCTCGTTTAATGAAAGACCCACAATGGTCACAGAAGTAACTTGAATCTGACAAATAATAGTAATAAATTAATCTATGAAAATGAACAAATGAAAGTCACACATTGCTTTTCAACCCTGCTTCCACAGAATTAAAAAAAAAAAAAAAAAAATGAAACTCATAAAATAGGCCTGAACAGAAATGATGGCACCCCTGAAAATAAAGTGACAAAAGGGACATGTTAAATCAAGTTGTGTCCACTAATTAGAATCACAGGTGTCTACAATCTTGTAATCAGTCAGTGGGCCTGTATATAGGGCTACAGATACTCACTGTGCTATTTGGTGACGTGGTGTGTACCACATTCAACATGGACCAGAGGAAGCTAAGGAAAGAGTTGTCTCAGGAGATTAGAAAATTATAGACAAGCATGTTAAAGGTAAAGGTGATAAGACAATCTCCAAGCAGCTTGATGTTCCTGTGGCTACAGTTGCACATATTATTCAGAAATTTAAGATCCATGGGACTATAACCAACCTCCCTGGACGTGGCCGCAGGAGGAAAATTAATGACAAATCAAAGAGACGGATAATACGAATGGTAACAAAAGTGCCCAGGATAACTTCTAAAGAGATTAAAGGTGAACTTCAAGCTCAAGGAACATCAGTGTCAGATCGCACCATCCGTCGTTGTTTGATCCAAAGTGGATTTCATGGGTGACGACCAAGGAGAACACCATTGTTGTAAAAAAAAAAATCATAAACGCCACACTGGAATTTGCCAAACTACATGTTGACAAGCCACAAAGCTTCTGGGAGTATGTCCTATAGACAGATGAGACAAAAAATGGAAGTTTTTGGCAAGGCACATCAGCTCTATGTTCACAGAGAGAAAAATTAAGCATATAAAGAAAAGAACACTGTCCCTACTGTGAAACATGGAGGAAGCTCTGTTATGTTCTGGGGCTGCTTTGCTGCATCTGGTACAGGGTGTCTTGAATCTGTGCAGGGTACAATGAAATCTCAAAACTATCAAGGGATTCTAGAGAAAAATGTGCTGCCCAGTGTCCGAAAGCTTGGTCTCAGTCGCAGGTCATGGGTCTTGCAACAGGATAATGACCCAAAACACACAGCTAAAAACACCCAAGAATGGCTAAGAGGAAAACATTGGACTATTCTGAAGTGGCCTTCTATGAGCCCTGACCTAAATCCTATTGAGCATCTTTGGAAAGAGCTGAAACATGCCGTCTGGAAAAGGCAACCTTCAAACACGAAACAACTGGAGCAGTTTGCTCATGAGGAGTGGGCCAAAATACCTGTCGAGAAGTGCAAAAGTCTCATTGACAGTTACAGGAATCGTTTGATTGCAGTGATTGCCTCAAAAGCTTGTTTAACAAAATATTAAGTTAAGAAGAACCATCATTTCTGTCCAGCCCTATTTCATGAGTTTAATTTTTTTTCAAATTCCGTGGAAGCAGAAAAGCAATGTCTGACTTTCATTTGTTCATTTTCAAATATTTTTAATTTATCACTTTTGTCAGATTCAAGTAATTTCTGTGACCATTGTGGGTTTTTCTTTCATTAAACGAGGGGCACCAACAATTTTGACCATGTGTGTGTATATTATGTGTTGCTCTTCATTGGTAATAATGTATTGTTCACTTAGGAATCCATTATGGATATTCACCATTGCTGGGCCTAAACGTCAGGAATAATAGCCATATTGTAGTGGTTCTCTCGATGTAGCTGCAGAAGTACGTCAGCTAGGAGGCGCCTTTGCTGCAATTGCCACCCAGGGCTTTTTTGGCACTTTTGACTTTCAACCACGTTTTTCCCCCAGTGACAGCCACACAGACGAGAGAAAGCCTCCATTGTGTGTTTATCCCTCCAAAAGAACCAGCATTGCTGCACCTTCGTGGCCCAATGCATTTCTGCATTACATGAGAAATAAAGACTCGAGGATATACTTGCAGGAAACCTCATTTTTTGTGCACAGTACTATATATCTGTCAGTCTTCCAGGAACCGTTGACTTCATTCTTTGAAGAGCCGGAGGCCTGACTGGTATCTGTAAGGTAATCATTACCTCATCACACTAAATGCTTGTACCTGACCTGCTACCTGTGTTCAGGTGACGGGTCTAGTCAGGTATGTTGGAGGATTTTATGATGCACAGATAAGATCTGCAGGAGGTGCGGTAGTGGCACCCTGACTCGGAAGGTGCAGTCACTAACCTTAGAACAGCTGTCACATGAAACCATCCAACTGGTGACCACAAGGGACCCCCACTAATGAGGTCATGTGGGGCGAGAGAAGAGAATATCCATTGCTAGGTCATAAGAACAACCTTTAGGCTGCGTTCACATGTAGCAGTCATGCAGCTTTAAACTGCAGCAGCTCTGTACCGTTGCCGTCTTTCCACTGTATCTCTGCACAATCATTGAACCTTGCATGCATCTTACCGATCTTATTGGCTGAGTGGTCTTGCAGGTGAAATGGCTGTTTCTCTGTAAGATTAAGTGATTGTGCAGGGAAATAGTGAAAATAATAATCTTTATATAGTGCCAACATATTCCGCAGCATTTTACGATCCTCAGATGCAGTTTAAAGCCCCAGTATGACCACTGTTTGTGAGCACAGCCTCTAGGCTAGGACTAGCCTGCGTCACTAATGATCAGCCGAGAGACAGGGCCTAAACCTTTGCCTCAACTATTTTACAGCTGCAATTTGACTGTAAAATAGCAAATCAGACGGGTTGCATGGCATTCACGTGTTACATGTGGCAATACCCATCAGTTGCTTTGCAGTTCTGAGTATCACCATGACTCTCTTGATAATCATCAGAAGCAGTGTGACACTGCAATCTTCATGCTACACGTCCAGTATTGCCATGTTGGCCTAAATGTAAAGGAAGCTGGATTTCACCCACCAAACGATACTTTTGTGTGTGTGTGTGTGTGTGTGTATTTAGCTCTTTTGAAGACCTGTCCAGCAATATCTCTTTATATGGCCAGAAATCAGCATTTGTACTGATATGCAATTGTGACTGAAGGACTATAGTAGATCTGAAGCCTCTGTTACCCCAGCTCTATTTCCCACCCTGCACTGCCTCCTTCTGCTATATTTATTACGATTTGGGCACCAGCACAATACACCTACCGTGGGGCAAATAAGTATTTGATACAATGCCGTTTTTGCAAGTTTTCCCACCTCCAAAGAATGGAGAGGTCTGTAATTTTTATCGTAGGTACACTTCACCTGTGAGAGACAGAATCAAAAAAAATTCCAGAAAATCACATTGTATGATTTTTACATAATTAATTTGCATTTTATTGCATGAAATAAGTATTTGATACAATAGAAAAACAGAACTTAATATTTGGTACAGAAACCTTTGTTTGCAATTACAGAGGTCAGACGTTTCCTGTAGTTCTTGACCAAGTTTGCACACACTGCAGCAGGGATTTTGGTCCACTCCTCCATACAGATCTTCTCCAGATCTTTCAGGTTTCGGGGCTGTCGCTGTGCAACAATGGGTTTCAGCTCCCTTCATAGATTTTCTATTGGGTTCAGGTCTTGAGACTGGCTAGGCCACTCCAGGACCTTGAAATTCTTCTTACAGGGCCACTCCTTAGTTGCCCTGGCTGAGTGTTTCGGGTCATTGTCATGCTGCAAGATCCAGCCACGACCCATCTTCAATGCTCTTACTGAGGGAAGGAGATTGTTGGCCAAAATATCGCGGTACATGACCCCATCTATCCATTCTTCATTCAATACGGTGCAGTCGTCCTGTCCCCTTTGCAGAAAAGCAGGCACAAAGTATGATGTTTCCCTCACCATGCTTCATGGTTGGGAAGGTGTTTTTGGGGTTGTACTCACCCTTCTTCTTCCTCCAAACATGGTGAGTAGAGTTGATACCAAAAAGTTCTATTTTGGTCTTATCTGACCACATGACATTCTCACATGTTTCCTCTGGATCATCCAGATGGTCATTGGTGAACTTCAAATGGGCCTGGACATGTGCTGTTTGAGAGCAGGGGGACCTTGCGTGCCCTGCAGGATTTTAATCCATGATGGCGTAGTGTGTTACGAACGGTAATATTTGAGACTGTGGTCGCAGCTCTCTTCAGGTCATTGACCAGGTCATCCCTTGTAGTTCTGGGCTGATTCTTGACCTTTCTCAGAATCATCCTTACCCCACAAGGCGAGATCTTGCATGGAGCCCCAGACCGAGGAAGATTGACAGTAATCTTGTGTTTCTTCCATTTTCTAATAATTGTGCCAGCATTTGCTGCCTTCTCACAAAGCTACTTACCTATTGTCCTGTACCCCATCCCAGCCTTGTGCAGATCTACAATTTTGTCCCTGGTGTCCATAGACATCTCTTTGGTCTTGGCCATGGTGGAGAGGTTGGAGGTCTTTTATACAGGTGACAAGTTCAAACAGGTGCAATTAATACAGGTAATCTGTGCAGAGTAGGAGGGTTTCTTACAGAAGAACTAACAGGTCCTTGAGAGACAGAATTCTTGCTGGTTGGTAGGTGATCAAATACTAATTAAATTGCATTTTATTGCATGAAATAATTTACAAATCATACAATGTGATTTTTCTAGATGATTTTTTTTTTTTTTAAGATTCTGTCTCTCACAGGTGAAGTGTACCTACGATAAAAATTACTGACCTCTCCATTCTTTGTAGGAGGGAAAACTTGCAAAATCAGCAGTGTATCAAATACTTATTTTCCCCACTGTATAAGGAATTTCTATAAGATTTTGGAGGGGTCTGGGAATTTTTACACATTCTTCCAAAAAAGCATTTGTGAAGTTAGATACTGATGTTGAATGAGTGGGATTAATGGGAATGGAGACTGAGCTGGGAACAAAAGTGTTCAATGGGGTTAAAGGGACTCTGGCAGCACAGTATGACTGTTCCAACCAAGGACAGGCACTCGGTGCATCATGGCGCGGCCAAACCTTTAAATACACCTTACCACCTACTTGTTTTCCATCTGTCTCCTCCCTTCTCTAGTACTGTGAAGCCAGAGCTGTCAATCAAAGAGGGGGACAGAGATGGAGGGAAAACAAGCGGGTGTATATAAATGATTTGCACCGAGCGGCGGGACTTCGTCAGCACAGGGTGACCGTTCAAACTGAGTCCCTTTTAAGGTCATATTCATCCATATTATACTTCCCTCAACCATGTCTTTATGTGCTTTCCTTAGGGCACAGTCATGGGGAGCAGAAGTGGGCCTTCCAGAACTAGTTCCCACAAAGTTAGAAGCTACAATTGTCCAAAATGTCTTGTATGCCAAAGCATTAGGATTTTCCTTCATTGAAACCTGTGTATAGGATCTGATCTGCTGCCGTCAGTACAGTGTATGGAGCTGCTGTATTCCTCTTATACCCAGTTCTCATCCGGCCACTCTTAGAGCTGGTGGCAATCGATCGGTGGTGGTATCGGGTGTCAGACCCCCACAGATCTGATATTGATGACCTATACCGAGGATAGGTCATCAATATGTTAGAGCTGAAAACCCTTTTAATTTCTGATGGGTGTTTTTTATTTTTTGGGTTCTCTGCAGCAGCCCTTCCCCTCTGCTTGTTTGATGTCCCCTGCAGGGCAGGAGATACCACAGATGACCTAGGACACTTAGCATTTCTCAGATTAGACAATTTCTCAGGCATGCTACTTTAGGTAATTGCAGCAAACTTGGCAGTGTTTGAATTTATTCCCCCAAAATGCTTTGTGGTGTGAAGAGTTTATGGGGATGTAATCGGACAGGTTTCCTTTAGTGGATTGCTATGGAAAGTCCCAGAGTCTCCAAATCCAAGTGTGTATTATTACCAGAAATACGAGCGGGGAAGAGAGCAGTTGTCAAAAGGCATAATTCTCCGTATCTGGGGACAGAACAGTCATTGAGGGTCATGACAACTCTTCTATCACACGGGGTAAATGGCAAAAATGCCCAGTGCACCCCACCCAATGTGATTGTGATCCCAAACATCCCCTATTTATTTTCCCTATGAGAAGTGGCTGCTAAGGTGTTTTATAAGGACATGCCACAAATGTGATACATGACCTTCATTTTCTCTATGGTCCCATATGGCGTCATTCATCTATTCATGAATTGGCGGGGACTCAGCAAGTTGTCTTTCTGCACCATGTGTATTTAAGGACAGACTTTTGCATTAATCTTGAACCCTAACTGCTCTTGGTGAATATGCAAACCTCCCCCTGAATGATTACACATGTACGATTTGCAGAAAAGCTCTTTTTTATTTTTAAGGCTGAGCCTTTAATGGTCATGATTCTGTCAATGAATTGCAAGGGTCGTTATCTGCCAATGCTGCCGGACCAAAATATGGGTGAAGCTAAAAGGGAGTTAAGAATGGGATTAATACACTTTACCATAAACCGTAGTTAAATGCTGTAACACGCTCAGCGCGGGGACCATAATGTATTCTGGAGTGTTTGTTAGGTCACTTGTGTCCATCTGCTGGGTATGCAAACACTGTGTGCATTATTGCAGCTTCATTGATGTGTACCACTGTCTATAAATCACCTTTTGGTGAATCTATATGATATTATAAATAGTAATTGACTCCTAAAATATTCTGTTCAGAGTTGCTCTATTTAGCTGCTTGACCTCTTCTTTTAATGCTGGGGTTTTCATGTGACATTTGAGGGGTAGTAGTAGGTCGTCTAGCTGAGAAACGCTTTACAAATCCAGAAATGGATTTGCACCAAGTAAAGGTGAAGCACATGAGTTTTATGTGCTTCATTTAGACTTGCGTGAAATTTTTCTTGCATGGCACATTACTGCTCCGCCAACGCACTTGAAAGCCAAGGCTAAGGCCGAGGTTAGGTGACCTTTTCAGTCTATGGCAACAGTGTGCTCAATGTTGGTCAATGTGCAAGTACACATGATTTTCCAGGCTCCGTGTTGAACAAAAAGAAAAAATTGTACAGATGAGACGGGCACCAATGTGAACCAGCGCATATAGCTGCAGATGTGACTGGGCCCAGAATGCCTAATACAAATGCTTGCCAGTTAGGCCTATCGTATGGGCACATTTTTGCCTGTATTAAGACCTCAGGAACTGTCCCTAACAGGTGGGATGTCCATAATTAAAAGCATCACAACTATGATGCTGTTAGTTCGGGTTGTTGGACCCATAGCCCAAAAAAAAAAAAAAGTTCCATAAAATGCTTGAAAGATGATTCCCATTCATTTCTATTGTAACACTATTTTGCCGTTCATATCATCAGTGTTGAGTTTTATTTTTCGGATTCAGGTTTTCAAAAACACCTGGTGGTGGGTTTGGGGGTTGGGGGTGGGAGGGGAGTCCATATCATTTCTTTGAAGCTGCTCCTGATGGAAAACATTGCAAATTAGGCACTGTCTAATCAAAATGCTACAGAGAATGCTTCAGGAAAAACTCTTCCAAAACCGTTCAAAAGTGATTCCGGAAGCGAAAAATTCCCCAAGGAAGGAATGTTTCCTGGAGCAGCTTGCACTAGACCATTTGAATTTTTTTTTGACTGCCTCAACAAAAAATCTATATGCATGCCCATCATGCCTTACATTGATGCCCCCACTGAAGTGTGAAGTCATTGCTAGCTGTGCCAAGGGGGGGAGAAGACCATGACAGTAACTGCTGCAGCACCATAGACGTGACTATTAAGACTTAAATGGGGGGATCTCTAAAAAGGTATTTTATGAGCCTTATGGCATCCGAGCGATGGTTTAAAGAGAACACGTTACCCGTGTTTATTTTATTCCCATTGCTTCTTGGAGTATCATGTTTTTTATTTCTGACATATGGTTCCAGTTATTTAGGTCTTTTATTTGGTGATCTATATATAATAATTTTTTATTGTCCTTATTAAGGACAGTATTCTGTGGGTGCTTGTCTTTAGACTGCTCTGAATAATTACCCTCTGAGCTCTTTGCCCTTGGTAAAGATCATAAAAATTGGCACTTAATAAAAAGACCTGTACCTCTGAAACCATATGATGGAAATAAAAAAACAAACAAACAAACAAACTGAATACTCAGGAGCAGCGAGAATAAAATAACAAACTGGCCAGTCTTCACTTGGTGACAGATCTTCTTTAATGACCACAACTTTGGTGACAAGTTTCCTTTAAAACTTTTGTTTTCCCAATGCACCAGCTGTCTGAAACATCAGTCACCTGTTAACACCAGGGGAATGTCGCAGCTCTTTGGTTTCTGCCCTATTAGATATTCAGTTGCACATTGCATTGCACCTAGATTAGACCATTGATGTACTGATGAAGCCGGGCCCAGCAGTACTATAGGAGTTTTTGCAGTGTTACTTCAGTTCAGTGTGTCTGCCAAACTTTCTATTTTCCCCTGGTGATGGTGCGGGGCTAATGGGTGCATTCAATAACGCCTACTGGCTGCTTAATTAGTCAATGCTTAGTTATTATAGATACCACTGACCTTGCTTTCAATCTGTAATGGATACCTGTTAATTAGTCTTGGCACTGGCAAATGTCAAATCATTTATGCTAATGAAATTTCGAGCAAGGGTAAAGCAGCCGGGCAACGCGACTCGGTCACTGTCAGCAAATTGTCTGTTTAACGTAATTCCTCCTGTCAATCAAGGAACACGCTCCTCTTCTGTAATGTGGGAGATATGTTATCATGGGGCAGTATTATGGCCATTTTTTATAAAGATGGTACAGGCTGCTTTGTGGGATCCTCCCAGCTATAATTATGTTCACTTCTATTTTTTTTCTGGGTCAAAGAGCAGTCCTACCTGCTATAAAGGTGAAATGTGCATGGAGGACGGGCCAAGTTTGCATACAGCCTCCAGACATGGGATTTTTTCTTCTTCCATAAACTATTCAGTAGTATTCTCAGTCTCTAGTGACAGGGACCCATGCCTCCAATAACTGTTTGTGAAGCCCGCTTCCTCCTCTTGGATAAATTGCTAATATTTTTTTTTCCTGCAATTGCATTGTAATGAATAGTATGAGCGCAGTCCCACACTTTTTTGTGCAAATTCACTAATTCAGCTTTTATTAGCTGGACTAATGTGTTTTTAGTGCAGTGAGTGCTATAGTAACACAACCACCTTCTTCATAGACAGTCGGGACATATTCTTGTTGCTGATTGGGAAAGAGAGCGGAGAATGGCACGACATTCTTTAAAGGCCCACATACACATTGCATTAATGTTGGTAAAACTTGCAGATTTTGGCAGGATCAATCTAATGTGTATTGAGGCCTCCAAATTCTCCCCTGAAAGATGTTGGGAAAAGGCTGAAATCAGACATCCATAAAACAGTCGGAGTACAAACTGTGATGACCGGATCAGAATCGCGTCAGGAGACTTGTGGCCGATCTGGATATCGCGCTCCATATTCTGCCAGAAGAAAGGTTGAGTATATTGGATTTCAACTCTCGATCCCTTTGTTCTCTCTAGAAATAAGTTTCCACCTCGGCTTGCGGCATCATTGAAAGCACATGCACTCTTAGCTGAACTATGAATGCGTGTGTATCAGGAGAGGGGAAGAAAATCGCTGTTGACCAAGCAAGCTTTCAAGTTTATGGCGATGGCTAACTAAGGTGTATGGACACCTTCACACTGTTCCACCTAAGTAACTAATTCGGAGAGCAGAAGCATTGGACACATTAGAGTGCTTTTCATTTACCATAACTTGTCCACCCCGCTTCCCCACATTGACCTTTTTTAAAATAGATTTGGGCTCCATTTTGGATTATGATTTAGATGAAGGATAGCAAATTGTCCAATAGCCATTGTGTAATTATGGTATCTATTTCTGAAAAATTGGACTCTGACTTATTAATCCAGTGACCATGGAGGGATCATCTTCTTCGATCAGTCCAAATAAGCCCTTTTGCAAGGACCCCCATGTAATGACTGGTTCCCTTAAAGTGGGGTACTAAGTGTAATGTAGATAGCGGTGCAGGATAGAAGTGAAATATTACAAATGATCAAAATTTACTGTCAGATTTTCCTGCTCAGCCTGTGATTTAAGGACACCTATAGTCACGGACACTTAGAGGAATTTGCTTCCAGCAGATAGCCTCAGTAATAAAGAGATTTGCGGTTTGTGGATGCAGAGTAACACAAAAGCTTTTAAACCTTACACAAAGCTCCTGCCACAACATCAAGTTATTTTCTGAGGCTTAAGCAGAATAAGCTTATAGCACTGGAGCCAGTCCAGTGCCTGTGTGTACTGATGTGAATCTACAGGGAACGCAACATTGTATAGAAATGACTTCATCCCAAGGCTGTGCAACCAATCTACAAGGGTACTGTGTACAATGATGTACAATCGTTACACAATAGAAGATCCGAAAAGTATCATTGCATTTTATTTTAACCCGCTTCTGTCTGTATAAGACAGTATTGGCTGTTGTTGAACCCCCTGAAAGAATAGTAACCTTAGAATACTACACGGTTGATATTCCCCAATACATAGGAGTAGTCACTCGATTATCCGCTCGTGTAATCGTTACAGTGATTCGATCGTAACTCACAACCATCAAACTATGTAAGACAAGTGTTTTATACAGAATGAGAATCAGGCATGAAATGGTTGAATAGCGATCATTACACCGTGATAATCAGAAGTGTATTTGTCTTCAACGTTCAAATCCCATAATTGATACTATTTATTCCAAATACATGAAGTTATAACGTAATGTACAAACACTTCCGTTTTTGGCGTACAAAGAAAATGTCATCAAATTGGCGATAACATGTTAGATAATCAATTTCACGGTTTTATATGAACAGTAGCATTAGCAATGCTAATGAATACGTCCTTGTTCCAAAGCTCCAACTGCTACTGAACAGTCGCCTCGGAATGCGACCAGCCAATCGCGGAGAGCCGTACATATTTAGGTCTTGAATTTCCACTCCTCTTTTTTTTTTTTTTTTTTTTGCTGGTGTAATCCTTTAAACAAGTGAACCATCTCCATTTACATTACACAATTTGCGAAAAGTGGAGAAATATATATATATTTTTTGCTCGCATAAATTATTTCATACACAATGAATGAGCAGTTTTTGGATACATTGTTCAGTCGCTCAACCCATTCATTATGAAAGATGGTTTATTAGCGTTAGAATCCTATGGATTATCGGCAGTGTAAGTGTGCCTTAACGAAGCGCTCCCATAAAATTAGCTTTTTTAAGGATACATCACTGTAGGAAGTGTGCAGATTTGCTTTTCAGGTACCTTTTTAATCAGCTGGTTGCCACATCCTGTGGGACTAATGGTGGTTATAGTGGCTGCAGATAAAGCTACTACACCTGCAAAAAATCGATTACTAACAGACTTGTATCATAGTAGTGATTTAGGAGAGTTAAAGGGTTTTAAGCACCCTATAGGGAACCGTTGGGAATCTCGTTTATAATGGCTATCAATTCGCTTGAGCTGAGAGCAGCTACAAAGAGCATCTCTATCCGGAGGACCATCTCCTTTATACGGACTGCCTGTTTATTACAATGGGGCACCATGTAATGCTTCATTTACCCTGTGGTGGTGCTGTGGAAGAATTTATCACTTGTCAGGTTTTTCTGCTGATTTTAATCTGATCTTTGGGAGTCCTAGCAGCAGAACAATCCTTGATTTCATACTAATAAAAAGGAATTGTCTACAGTTGCAAAGCCCTTTAAGAAACAACGGCAGATTAACACTAAAGAGATATATATAGAAATATATAATGTCGTCTAAAAGCAAATCAATTTATTTTTTTAACAATTCTTGATTTTAAATAAGTGTACTGTTTAAAAGAAAACATTAATCTTTTATATAGCATTTCCCATTTGCTACCCGGTCATGAAATGGTCAACCTATAAAGAATTTTCAAGTAGGGGAAAGAATGTTACAAATCATCCTGGTAAGCGGAAAGATTTAAAAACCTCACTAGAAGATTATTGATTTATACAATGCTTTTTATTGTGTTATGGCCCAGGAATAATTACTTTTGGTTTGACTTAAATTTCCATTGTAAATGTCATGTTTGGCACAATACAGGTTCCTAAATACATGTAACGTATACAGGTTTAATTGCTTATAAATCTGACTTTCTACAAGTTAGGTAATGAGGCACATTGTCTATGTAGGGGTGATGGGTGTAATTCTGGGCATTCACTTATGAAGGGAGTATTCCAGTCCTGGGAAGCAGGGCTGTGGAGTCGGAGCCCATTTTTGTGGAGTTGGTATAAAATGGACCGACTCCAATTCCTAAAATATATAATTGGGTACAGTAGTTCAATGCAGTTTGTGGGGAATATTTTTTTCAGAAGAACTTGGGAAAATTATGAAATGTCCTATTCCTGATCTAAGGGTCTAGACTTTTAGCTGAGCTTATTCTAGTCTACAGTAAATTTATGACTTAAACATGAGCCATGTATTAAGCAGTCTGAGTCGGTGGCATGTATATTGAGGAGTCGGAGGTTTGGCTTACAGACTCCCCAGCCCTGCTGGGAAGTGATGCCTAAAGCGAAGACCTTGCATCAAACCACACCCTCACGACATGGGATTGCCAGTGACCTAAATGAAGGTGCTGTGGCCTCTGTGGTACTTGTTATGCACAGCATCTCTTCTGATCATGTGCTGTGCTGTGTTATAAGCTTTATGTTGTGCATTTCTGTAGTATGAAACCCAGAGGTGCATACCTGGATATCTGCGATCCAATGTCTTATTCCAGAGAAATCCACATTTTTCTTAATATGTAAATGAGCTGTTAAGATATATGGGCCGGATTTAATCTCCCTGAGAATCTGCACCCAGAATTTTATTGTAAACGAAAGGGGGAGTTATCAGTGTGAGACATGTAATGACTGACAATCTGCACTCCTGATCTACATGTCTCACACTGGTAACTCCTCCTTTCGTTTACAATAAGCTCTGGAGGAAGATTCTCATGGAGATCTATAGCCGACCCATGGATCTTAAAAGCTCATTAATTGGGTGAAAAAAATGTGGATTTCTCTGGAATAAGACATCGGATCTCAGATATCAAAATATAATTTTATTCAGCTTCCTATGCCCATATAGACTGCTTAGGACGGTTGATCCTACTGACAGATTCCCTTTCAATTGTTCTACAGTCTTAGACCTCATTCACACAGCAGTATCATGCAGAGGATGCTGTTCTGTGCTATATAGAGTCCTTTGCGGCTCCTTAGTAGAAAGGTCTTTATATGTAGCCTGAGGTTCTTTGTATAGTTCTATGGTTGTTTCATTGTACGCCCAATTATTGAATAATTGGAAATGGAGAATACCTCAGTGTACATCATACAGAGGCCCTATGGTTTGGTACTACGAAGCTGGAGGGGACTCTGTACCAACTTACTGTCTCCTAACAACATATACACGAAATCTGAAGCAGAAAATACTTTTCTGGAAGGAAGCCGCAAGATGTGGGCGGCAGATGATTGTTTACTAAGTATTTTTATCATCTCCCCCACCTTCTCCCCATACATTTTCTATAACGAATATTGATACATTCTTTGATGTTACTTGTAGGTATATGCATAACAACATTCATATCGGCCAAAAAGGACACTACCCCAACAAGGCCTTTGCTTAAGCCCTAAGCTTTTTGGGGTCATTACTGAATATTGCTAGATAACGTGGCCCTTGGCCTCTTTCAGGCGTCCATAAATCACGTATGTGTTCTACCTTGTTTTATTTCTTTTACTGATGGACTATGAGTACTGGTTCTATGTGCTTGTTCACATGTCCAAGAGGTCCGAAAAAGTTAACAGAGACGTGCCATTTTTGATCAAGATTACCCATACAAGTTTGAGTCCGTGAAAAATTATTGACGCCACACTTGGCTTGTTTTTAATATTGCAATGGGTAGGCGAAGCTTTGCAACTTAGTTTTGTCATACGGTAAAATCACAGCTTTTTTAGCATGAGGAAAATCACTGATGTCTGAATGAGGCCTTATGTATTGTGTGTATGTAATATGTATGCTTCAGGCACAACATCAAGTGAAAGCTTTTTTTATTTTGAACAGAGCACTCGTGTTAAATACAAAAGAATAAATGACAAACAACAATTTTAAAACCAAAAACAATGGGAGGGAAAAATAGAAAAACCTAAAGCTTGCTGTGTCACTGGTATTGGCACGCTTTACATTAATTTAGTATGGAAACACATTTTGACTCACCTGTGGTAAATCACAAGAGATTCACCTGTGATTAATTGTCGGTGCCCATGTGACATGAATTAGCCAATGAATGATGACTTCACTGTTTTAAAAAGCTACATGGTAGGCCCTGTTCCTTTTGTCAAAATAGGGAAGACAAAGGAGCTGTCTGAGGACATCAGAACTTCTATTGGCAAACACAAGACTTCCAAAGGGTATAAGGCCATCTCCAAAGACCTTGGTATCCCAGTTTCAACCGTGCAAAATGTTATTAAAAAGTTTGCCAAGCATAGAACCATCAAGAACCTCCCTGGACGTGGGGGAAAGAGGAAAATTGACAAGAGAGGTCTTCGAAGGTTGGTGCAAATAGTGGAAAAAACACCATGTCAAACATCCAAATACCTGAAGGCCAACCTGGAACAGTCTGGGGTCATGTTTTCAACAAATACCATATGCCGCACACTAAACCAAGCAGAGCTTTATGGGCGAAGGCCAATGAAGAAACCATTGCTGAAGAAAAGACATAAAAAGGAACGACTGATCTTTGCCAAAGAGTACCTTGACAAACCACAATCCTTCTGGGAAAATGTTCTGTGGACAGATTAAACAAAAATAGAGCTTTTTGGCAACGCAAAGCCACAGTTTTACAGACTGCGCAATGAAGCTTATAAGGAAAAGAACACCCAACAGTTAAGCATGGTGGAGGATCCATAATGCTGTGAGGTTGCTTTGCTGCGTCTGGTACTGGAGGCCTTGACTGTATCACAGGAATCATAAAATCAGAGAATTATCAAGAGATTTTAGAGTGTAATGTCCTACCCAGTGTAAAAAAAACTTGGCTTGATGTGAAGATCATGGGTCCTCCAGCAAGACAATGACCCAAAGCACACATCCAAAAGTACACTGGAATGGTTGAAAAAGAAAAAATGGACTGTTTTTAAAATGGCCAGCAATGAGTCCTGACCTCAATCCCATTGAAAATCTTTGAGGTGATCTGAAATCTGCCATTGGGAAAAAACCTGCAATATTCAAGAGCTTGAACAAACTGCAAATAAGAGTGGGAGAAAATTCCAGCTGAGAAGTGCAAGAAGCTTATAAATGGCTACAAGAAACGTTTGGAGGCTGTCAGCAATGCCAAAGGGTGTGCGACCAAGTATTAATTACGGGTGCCTTTATTGCTGCACATGCTGTATATTCTGTTTCTGTTTTTCAACTTCCATGTTGCAATTTCAAAGAAATGTTTCATTGTTGTATCACTTTGAACCACTAATTAAAAAATTCTGAGGATATAACTTAGGTCCATTTCCATTTATTTCTGAAGATATTGTACAGTCTATGAAAAAAATGAAGGGGTGCCAATAATGGTGAGCAGCACTGTAAGGTCGGGGCTATGTGCCAGACTTGACAAAGCGATCTCTGCAGAGCTGTTAGTGGTGATGGCAGCGAATGTGAGTGATTTATGTATATGTTTGTCTTTAGAACGGTCATGGATGTATCTTGGCTTTACAGTATGCGGTCTATGAATACCTACAATACCCCACATGCAATAAATCACTAGGTGGGTAATAGTTAAGGGGAACCTCCAGTACTGCATTGCTCTGTTTTGGTCACTAGTTGGTGTAGCATTTCATCTGCTATTCATAGTTTTCTTTTGAATAGTTGCTTAGGAAGGATTTATTCACACTCCTGTATTATGTGAAACATAATATTTAGAAGCAGGATAGGAAACCAGCAGGAAGAAGGAGCTAAAACATTTTTGTAAAAACCTTTCAAAAATGTTTTTCCTGCTTTTCCAAATGTTTGAAGGAAAAATCTTCTTTGGTACATAGGAATAGAAGAGATGGACTTTTAATACTTGGCAGACTTGATTTGCAGGAATCTGTAAGAATGACAACCTGTGAGTTTCATGGATGTATTCACACGTTCATCTGACTGGGGTTTTAGAAATCCATGTATTAGCAACCCGTAAGACTTGAAATTCGTGCGCAGCGAGTTGCACGACCCAGTCCATCGGCCTTGCCCGTAATCTGTGTCCGCTGGTTGGGAGTCGTGAGAACCGCCTCTTACCTATTGCATCTCGGCTATTATTTTGATTAGCAAGCCTGGCGTTACGTCATGGTTGTGGTGCAACACATCACACTAGGAAAGCTAATCAAAAGAAGAGCCAGAGATGCCGGCGAGTAAGGGGTGATTCTTGCGACCCCTTTTATACGGCCACAGATTACATGGACTAGGTTTTGCGAATTGATTCACACTAACTCTAGTAGGAATGCCTTTGTGGTTGGCAAAATTTCTGTAAAAATATTGGCCATATTAGATGCCCTCTAGGTATTCCAAAAAGCTGTGTAATAACTTTGAAATCACTTCACAGTGCTGGCCACTAGGTGTTTCTATTTTTCTAACTTGCAGTCCTCCATCTCTCAAGTGTAATCCGTCTCTAGCAGCAGAGACCCCCAACACAGATTACAGGAAATGCGGATGAGGCTTTATTTCTGCTCTCGCAAACTGCATCAGGTTTATCAGGGGGCTGGATTTCACCTTCTTGCAGATAAGACAATAGCAGGCATGCAATGCAAGCTAGGAGGTATGGGAAATGAAGGTCCGGTACCTAAAGTGCTGGCAGAATGTTGTTGAAGAGGAACCGCCTACTAGAAAAAAAGAGCATGGTAAATTACAGAGTATGAGATTTGGGTCATATTCTGCACATATTAGACTGGTAGGTGTACTAATTGCACTTTTACCTTAGTGTGGGGGATGAGAGCAGCGAGACCATGCTTTCTTACAGGTTCTGTATATAAGGACAGGTACACTTTAAGAGGACAACCAGAATTATTTCAGGGGAAATAAAAGTATTTACTAAAATAGAGCTGTCAGGAAAGCTGACACGTCCTCTTTCAAGTACCCCTGTCTTGACTTTGCTTGACCTTTTCGCGTTCAAGAGGCAGTAATGAAGCCAAACAATAGGTGGCTGCTCTTCTTTTTTTTTTTTTCCTATGTCAGTGTCCGAGACATTAACACGACTTCTATTTTTAATGAAATATCGATATGGTTACTAAATGCTTCTATTTTAAATGCTCCGCGGGTCTCCCTGCCAGCTCCTAATTTAAGCGCCTCATTTGCAGCATTGGTGCCAGCCGGGGAATGACAGGTGTCCTTTATTTTCATAAATAGCCGGTAATAAAGAGCCGCCACTCTCCTAACAACAACATTGCCAGTTGGATTATCAAGATGATGAGACGCAGCTATTCAGTGAGTGTAAATCATTTCTGCGCTCGCCGCTGGGCAGGCTGGAAACTCTCTCGTTCTGCCGCACGCACCGATTTATTAGGGTTCATAGCAAAAATAGATCGTCAATGAGGGAAGAAGCTTCGTATTACTGAGCTCGCGTCCGTTCTCATTGACTGCCTGCCCAGTCGGGTAGGAAATGTCTTGTGTTATTTATGAATGTGCCTTTTCCATCACTTCAGGCTGTCACGTCAAGATGGTAACTTTTTTTTTTTGCACTTTTTTTTTTCAATAGTAATATGTTTGCAGTTCTAAAAATAATACTGCACGTGTAGCAAAATATCTTGTGCGGCGTGTGGTTTGCTGTGTTGTGTTTTTTTTTTTTTCACTTTTCTAATTAGTTCTGTTTTTGATCAGTACTGCATGTCATTCGTGAATGATATTATGCCCACCTTACTCCTGGTAAAATGAGAAGAGAAACTGCCACTGTGACATTTGTGTTTTTAAAGGGGTTTTCCACCAGATTTTATTTATTTCTTAATTATTGCATAGTCAATGAGCTCGGTTGTCAAATGCTATGTTCATACTATAACCGCTGAGCCCAGTGACTGGCTGCAGTGGTGTAGTTGTGATGTCACTGCTGCTGTCAAAACTATAAAGACCAGGGGAAGTTGTAGAGAGGCAGCGCTAGTGCCACAGTGGATGCGTAAAGCTGATTTTCTTATTCGACACACAGGAAGCCTATGCAATAAAAATAAATAAAATAATTATATATAATTTTTTTTTTTTTTTTTGTGGATGTGTCCTTCCAGGAATAAATACATTTCTAGGAGAAATGCATTATTAAATGGGTCACCCAATCACCATTGACTAGCCTGATTTTGCAGCTCCTCAGCGCCCCTACTCCTCCCTACTGTTGAGTTCTCACACTGCTCAGTATAAGCTGCCGCTGCCTGTCGGGTTCAGTGGGTGGAGACTGAATACACTTGGACTCATGAATTCTTCCACTCTATAGCTAAATTCATAAATTGCTAATTTTAACGTACTACTTGTTTCCTTTATAGTAACGCTTGTCTAAATCTGTGGATCCCAGTAACTTCATTAAAGGAGTTTTTCCTTTGGATGGATCATGGGTATAAAATCGGTGGGGGTCTGACACCTGATACCTCCACTCCTGTTGAAGAGAATAGTAGCTGATCTGCGGCAGCCACTAAGCTATGTAGGAGCTGTGATGTTCCTCTCTGCATTGTATTCAGCTACGACTGGAGCTGATAACAGCTGGTCGGTGGGGATGCCGAGTGTCAGATCCCCACCAATCTTCTATTGATTTCCTATCCTAAGTCTGTGTGCCCATGATGCGTTTTTCAAGCGTTTCCGCAGCGGCAAAAACGCTGCAGAAACACTTAAAAAAACGCATGGTAGAAGGCCTGCCATATCCCCCAATGATAATCCGCATGTGCTGTGCACATGCTGCGGAAATTTCCGTTGCGGGTTATCATTGCGGAAAAAAACGCAGCACTACCAATTATTTCGTGGAAGCACTGCGTTTTCCTCGCCATTGACTTGCATTGAAAGGCTATGTGCCCACGATGCAGAAATGAAGCAGAAAATTTCTGCAGCATTTCTGCATCTCCCTGGCAGAAAAAACGCATGCAGATTGTGCATGCGTTTTTCCTGCAGAATACATGCGGATCCACATGCAGATTGACAAGCGCTTTCCAGGCGATAGCATCACTTGGAAAGTGCTTGACAACTAGGTCACACATGCAAACAGCATGGATTTATACAGTGTGAACCGTAAAAATTAAAACAAATAAAGCTATACTCACCCCCGAGGCCCCGGCGTGTGCTGCAGCGCTCGTTCCTGTCTGGTTCCCGGCTGCCGGCATATCGCGAGACAGAGCGGTGAAGGGCCTGCGGTCACATGACTGTGACGTCACCGAAGGTCCTTCAGCGCTGCTGGCATTCAAAGAGAAGACGCCGGACAGGTGAGTATAAACTTTATTTGTTATTTTATTCTTTTTTTACAGGTACAATGGTACCCAGGTCTGGAGGAGAGTCTCGTCTCCTCCAGACCCGGGTACCATCCGCACATAGAGACGCATAGAAGCCGCTTGTAAAAATGTACAGTCGCGGTTTCTGTGCGTCTCAATGCAAGTCAATGGCGGGAGTTCCGCTGCGCTTCCGCAAAATTAAATGACATGCTGCGGATTTTTGTACGCAGCATAAATGCTGCGGAAAAATCCGCAGCATGTGCATAGAACATGCGGAATCCCCTTGGGGACCATGGGGTGCGGATTACCAAGCGTTTCCGCAGCAAAAACGCTTGTAATCCGCAACGTGGGCACACAGCCAAACGCTTGGATTCCGCATCACTGCATCTGTACATGTGGAATCCATGCTTTTCAATGTGCAGATGGTACCCAGGTGTGGAGGAGAGGAGACTCTCCTCTAGACCCGGGTACCATAGAACCTGTAAAAAAAAGAATAAAATAAAAAATAAATATTATATTTACCTTCTGATGGCCCGCGGTTTGCTTGTCTTCACTTGCCGGCAGCTCGCAGTGGACTAAAGGACCTGCGCTGACTTCATAGTCATGTGACGGCAGGTCCTTCAGTGTACTGCGAGCTGCCGGCAGCCAGAACAGAGCAAAGCAAGACTGCGGGGGCCATCAGAAAGTAAGTATAGATTTATTTTTTTATTTTTTACCATTCTTTTACGGTCACACTATATAAATCCTTGCTGTTTGCATGGATTTATATAGTGTGACCAAGTTGACAAGCACTTTCCAAGTGATGCTAAAATCGCCTGGAAAGCGCTTGTCAACCCGCATGCGGAAATGCATGTGAAGAACGCTTCATATCCGCATGTCCCTGGCAGGAAAAACGCATGTAAAATCTGCATGTACAATCCACATGTACAATCCGCATGCGTTTTTTCTACCAGGGAGATGCAGAAACACTCAGGAAAAAATCCAGAGCATTTCTGCATCGTGGGCACATAGCCTAAGAATAGATTATTTTAAAAGTAGTGGACAATCCCCTTTTGTTGGGAGTCCTGAAGCGTTCCACTGGTAAAAAAACCTGAGGTGGACTGGGCTTTTATTTGTGTGTAGAGATGTTCTATAACGTGGAGGACATGCCCTAATATGGGGCAATGATATTGGATTAAAGGGGTATTCTCATCTCCAAGATCCTATCCCAATATATAGTAAGTGTAAAGTGGGCATAAGCTTTCTATAAATCCAATTCACTTTGCTGGAACAGTAAGACGTTGTTTTTAATTTTTTTTTTGACACTGCAAAAATAGTAGGAACGTAGCCTTACGGTCAAGTAGTTTTTCATTGAAGTTAAAGGGGTATTCCCATCTCCAAGATCTTATCCCAATATGTAGTAGGTGTAATAATAGCAAATACCTCCAATTAGAAATATATAGGGCAGCATGGTGGCTCAGTGGTTAGCACTGCAGCCTTGCAGCGCTGGGGTCCTGGTTTCAAATCCCACAAAGGACAACATCTGCAAGGAGTTTGTATGTTCTCCCAGTGTTTGCGTGGGGTTTCCTCCCACACTCCAAAGACATTCTGATAGGGAATCTAGATTGTGAGCCCCAATGGGGACAGTGATGATGTCTATAAAGTGCTGTGGAATTAATGTTAGCTTATCAGATGAACTATACTTATTAACTATGTCCCTTACTCCATGTGCGGGGCATTGCAGTAGCTTAGGTATCCATGGTCCTGACCACTAACTGTCACTATTTGAGTGGTTGTAACCAAGCTATTGCAATGCCCTTCATATGAGGTAAGCGACATAGCGAATCAGAAGAACTATACTACATTTCTAATTGGAGGTATTTGCTGCTAATAATAATTAATACAATATTATTATACCTATTATATATTGGGATAGGATCTTGGAGATGGTAATACCCCTTTAACTTCAATAATAAATGACTTGATCTTAAGGCTATGTTCCCACAATGAGCTTCTGGTGTGTTTTTGATGCAGCAAAAATAAGCAGTGTCTTACAGTTCCAGCAAAGTGGATGGGATTTATAGAAATGTCCTGTCCACTTTTTTTTTTTTTTTTTAATTTATTTATTTTTTATAAACTTTACTCAGCGTAAACTCGCCTACGGTGCTCATTTCAAAGCCGCAGCATGTCAATTTCTCTTGCAGGTACGTTAAGTTTCTCTGTGCTGATTTTCCCCATAGACTTGCATTAGATGAGGAAAATCCACAGGTAAAAAAAATGCACGTTTTTAGTAGGTTTCCGTAGCGGAAACTCGTCAAAAACGCATTTAATCCGCACCGAAGTATATCAAGTTTTGTCAAAGCCAAATACCAGGAAATATAAAAAACAAAGCGGCTTTCTTTAAAGCATGACCTACCAAAAAGAGACAAAAACTGCAGCGATAAAAACGTATGTTAAAAACAAACTAAAAAAAAAAAAACACTCACAAATGCAGTGAAAAACTGCAAGTAACCTAATTTTAAATAGTAGGAACAGAGATACGAAGTGATACACTTTATTGATCCCGATGGAAATATTAGAATGGTGCAGAAATTCTGCAGTGTTAAAAACTCAACAAAAGCTCATTGTGGGAGTGTAGCCTTGAAGAAGTTGTCCACTACTTATACATGGATGCCCTATTCATAGGATAAGGCATCTGCGTCTGATCGGCCGGGGTCCGGCATCCCCACCGATCAGCTGTTACTGGTATCTGCGACGGCCGGAAGCACTTACTTTCTGAGCTTGGCCGTCTAGTTATAGTCACCACCATGGGGTACTACACATCCACCGCCTCCCATTGAATTTAATAGGAGGCGAATGTGTAGTACCCTTTGGCGGTCACTACAACTAGACGGCCAAGCTCAGCAAGTAAGTACTTCCGGCCGGCTGCAGCCGACACCATTAACAGCTGTTCAGCGGGGTGCCGGACCCCGGATGATCAGACATTGATGCCCTATTCTACAAATAGGGCATCATTGTATAGGTAGTGGACAACCTCTTTAATGTTTGGAAGGGCCCCAGCCACAAAGATCTGACCCAGGTAGCTCAATCCCGCTCTTTCCTATATAGGACCTCATTCCAGATTTGACCGTTCAATGAGGGTTTTATTATACCAAACTGTAATGTGGCTGTTATAGCGACGGGTCCAAAGCCACCTCCATGCCACAGGCCATACCGTAAGGGTCTGCCTGAAGAACGGGTATCGAGCGGAGACTGGAAGCCGTTAAAAGAGGCCATACACATTAGATAGAAGTTGTACTCTAGCCTAAGTGATTTGTATGCCAATACAGCCACATATATTAGCAGTGGCCATTACACCCATGCTCCGTGTCATCGGGTGACCCCCAAATGATCTTACGAGCAACATTCTGGGGATGTTCTTTCATGGTAAGATCTTCTGTGGACTAGTGAATGTTGCCCACATTGCTAAATTACCAGTCAGTTTCATTTTTGCAGACTAATATGTATAGCCACCTTTTAGGGCTTGTTCACATGCTGCATTTTTTCAGCCGTTTTTTCCGCATGTTTTTCAAGGGTTTAGAACGCTGCACTTTACTGTTCCAGCAAGGTGAATGAGATATCTGAAAGCACGTGCACATGCTGCTTATTTTTTCCTTGCAGATTTGAGCCATCAAAGTCCTTTTTCAAATCTGCAACATAGCAGCTTTTTTGCAACTTTTTTTTTTCACCCATTCAAATAATTTGGAAACAAACAGCAAAAAAAGCATAAAAACTGCATATTTTATGTAGCGTTTTTCCTGCCAACATTCTTGATTTGGATACAGAAATTTTGCTGCAAGTACTAGCCTTACTGTCCTAAATGGCAGAATGTAAACGACTTCTGGAGCAAAGCATTTTTTCCTTCGTTCACTCATCATGAATGTGGCTCCTTGTAGGATTTAGCGCCAAGTACATAATCAGATCCCATCAAGGGCAAAGCAAGGAAAACTTTCCCAATGGCTATACTTAGAAAAGGTTCTCTTGCTTTTTCCTATGGGACCTAATCCTATTTGGACATTCGTGAAAATCCTGCCAAACTGCAGCATAGATCTCAACTTCTTCTATAGTTGTGATTAAAGGGAACCCATCATCAGTAATGAGGGGATTTCATTTGACCTGTGGTTCAGACAGTACGAGACTTAGGTTCCCTTTTAACGAGCTTATTAACAGCATCCTCGTATGGCGTGCCATAAAACTAATCGGGGTCTGATTGGGGTTTCTGGCCACTTCTCAAAAAAAATGAGGTCCTCCACGTCCTTGTTCGAGGGAAAACTGAATCAAAGTTCTAATTCAGCCATTCACTCGTTATTACAATGATGTTTTATGATCAGCCTTGTATTGATTAAAGGTTTGGCTGAGTATTTCAGCAATATATGCCAAGTAAAAAGTCTGCCAGTAAGTGTTGGCTAAATGATATGTCCCTGATAGAAGGGATTAGAGCCATATAATTACTATAGGTTTGCTTATGTTATCTCTATGGTGAATAATTCTTGAAAGCTTTCCACATATTAACATTCCCAGCATCAAAACATTAATTTTTGCACAATATTATTGATTTTACTACAATCACAGGTCTGATACTCAAGGAGGTTGGGGACCAAGTATTAATTTCACACCATTTAGGAACCATTTTATTGTTCATTGATGTCTGAGTTTGAAATGATACAGCTTTGTAGGTGGCATTTTAGGTTAAGACCCAGTTTGACTAAATTTGATAAAACTAACTTTTATGTGTGTGTATTTTGCCTCGCAGTATCGAGGATCCGGTTTAAAAATGACAACATCATGGAGCGATCGTTTGCAGAATGCAGCAGATCTTCCCGCCAATATGGATGGCCATTCATTGAAGAAATATCGCAGGGAAGCTTATCACAGGTGAGCTGGGGAGCTTTTATGGCTTGCCTACCCATTCCCACTTTTTTTTTTTTTTTAGCACAGACACTATGAAGTGCCCTTTGATGGTAAATTTGGTGACTTCAGTTGTTGCCTAATGTTTGCATTACCCATATAAAATGAGCTTTTTCGAAACTAGGAGGGAGGGCGGCTGCAGTTTGCATCCCCTGCAGCTGATCTTCATTGTAGGGGGTGATTTCAGTGATGCTTAACCAAGGTTGCCAACTTGATTTTTTTTTTTATAAAAAATGATGGCCAACTTTTTTTTTTACAGACACATGGAAACACCATAATAAATCATTTAAGATTGTAAGTGATATACAGTGGCATGTAAAAGTTTGGACACCTCTGGTCAAAATTCCTGTTATTGTGAACAGTTAAGCAATTTGAAGATAAAATGATCTCTAAAAGGCTTAAGGTTAAAAATGACACGTTTCCTTTGTATTTTAGGCAAAAAAAATGTATGGTCACCTTTTTACATTTTAAAAATTACAAAAAGGAAAATGAGCCTGTACAAACCTTTGGGCACTCTTGGAGATTTGTGTGCTCGGATAACCTTGACCAAAGTTTCAGACCTTAATTAACCGGTTAGGGTTATGGCGTGTTCACCATTATCATTAGGAAAGGCCAGGTGATGCAAATTTCCCAGCTTTATAAAAACCCAGCCTCCTCTAACCTTGTACCAAAACACAGCAGCCATGGATTCTTCTAAGCAGCTGCCTAACACTTTGAAAATTAAAATGGTGGAGGCCCACAAAGCAGGAGAAGGCTATAAGAAGATAGCAAAGTGTTTTCAAGTTGCCCTTTCCTCGGTTCAAAATGTAATTAAGAAATGGCAGTTAACAGGAACAGTGGAGGACAAGATAAGGTCTGGAAGACCAAGCAGAATTTCAGTGAGAGCTGCTTGTAGTATTGCTAGAGAGGCAAATCACAACCCCCGCTTGACTGCAAAAGACCTTCAGAAAGATTTAGCAGACTCTGGAGGTGTAGTACATTGTTCTACTGTTCAGAGACACCTGCACAAATATGATCTTCATGGTCAATAGTCATCAGAAGAAAGCCTCTCCTGTGTCCTCACCATAAAATTCAGCATCATAAGTATGCAAAAGAACATCTAAACAATCTTGATGCTTTTGGAAACCAGTCCTGTGGACCGATGAGGATAAAATAGAACTCTTTGGCCTTAATGATCAAAAGCTCGATGTGGAGAAAAAATGGCACAAAAATTCAGGAAAATAGCATCTTGCTAACCATTAAGCATGGGGGTGGATCAATCATGCTTTGGGGTTGTGTTGCAGCCAATGGCACGGGGAACATTTTACGGGTAGAGGGGAGAATCGATTCAATGAAATTTCAACAAATTCTTGATGCAAACATAACACCATCTGTAAAAAAGCTGAAGTTGAAAAGATGATGGCTTCTACAAATGGATAATGATCCTAAACACGCGTCAAAATCCACAATAGACTACCTCCAAAAGGCGCAAGCTGAAGGTTTTACAAAGGCCCTCACAGTCCCCTGATATGAACATCATTGAAAATTTGTGGCTAGACCTCAGAATAGCAGTGCGTGCAAGACGACCCAGGAATCTCACAGAACTGGAAGAATGGATGAAAAGCCCTCAAACAAGAATTGATAGACTCTTGTCTGGCTGCAAAAAAAGCGGTTACAAGCTGTGATAATTTCAAAAAGGGGGCGCTACTAGGTACTAACCATGCAGGGTGCCCAAACTTTTGCATCAGCCAAGTTTCCTTTTTGTAATTTGTAAAATGCCTAAAATACAAAGGAAATGTGTCATCTTATAACTTTATTAACTTCAGCCCTTTTAGAGATCACTTCATCTTCAACTTGCTTAACTGTTCACAATAACAGTAATTTTGACCAGGGGTGCACAAACTTTTACATGCCACTGTGTGTCTACAGACCAGAATTCTGATACCAAAACATCAGCTGCATTGTCTATGAATTGTAAAATGATAATTGCAGTCATATAGACTCTGAACAAGGTTCTCTAGTTTCCAAAAAATTACAGACTCCTCTAAATTTTTTTTATGGACGGGGGAAAAAAGTGCCCTATTTTTATGGACTGTCCAGGAATTTCTGGACTGTTGGCAACCCCATGCTTAACGTTCAAAACTTGGCACTTGCGGTGATTGAATGAGGAAAGACAATATCAGGAAACTATAGGAGTTTCTGGTTATGTCTTTTTTCTTACCGCTTCCTCTGGATGAATATTCTCCGACTACATTTCTCAGCACACTTTTTGGCTTGAGCAATTCTGAAATTTACCTGTTGTCTGTAGATGAACTTTAAAATTAGATTGAGCCTGGGGCTGAATTGATCGAGGTGTTAACCACCACCTGGTACGGATGTGTTTTTATACGTTTGGTGCCTTTGATGTACATATTTTAAAACCTGGGATGAGCCCACACATGTGTGCCAGGAAGTTGCTGAAGCAGCGGGCCACCTAGTTTTGTAATTACTCATTATATTTTTGTATTTGGCAGCTTCATAATAATAAGCTGTGCCATAATTATCCAATTCCTCTTCTGAACAGTATGCAGAAGCCATATACAGCAGCCTGTATTCTGCAAGTGTGGCTGAACACATAAGCTCATGGTGACTTGGTTTTTCCACTCTATTGGAACACATTAAAAGACTGATTTCAGTAAGATATAATTCAGCCCGGCTGTGTGGTTTTGAAGAACCAAGTTGTTGTATTTTGTAGAGTGGAGATACTGGGCCCTGATGAACTCTATCTCTACACGGGTAAAATGGTTAAAAAAATTGTCAGGAATTTGCCCAAAAAGCAAACAAAAAACAGCTCCACTCTTCCACGGGTTGTGTCTTGTATTGCAATTCAGTCACATTCCCCTAAATAAATTATTCACTTTGAAATTTGGAATAGTGTTTTTTTTTTTTTTTTTTTAATTGATATTTTTACTGTGGTTTCATTTTGTGTTGATTTTTTTTTATTTTTTATAATATACTGTGGATTGGATAATGTTACTTTTTGGATTTCGATCTCCTTCAAAATAAACATTCAAAGTATTGACGAGTTAAAATAAAAAATAGACCTGATATTGTTCTCAGACACCGCACCGCCATTGTCTTTGAGCGGAGATACAAAAAGAAGCCCAATCTATATACAAGCTCCAGTACCAGACATGGCCATTGCAAATTGGGGCACTGTTTCTGAAGGAAGAAAATCCAGGCCAGCTTCTTTAATTCACATAAGTTACTTGTGACACAGACTTTTCTACCCATTGATAGGACTTGATTTAAAAAGAGTAATTTTAGGAAGGCCCCATTCAGCTGGCCTTAGTTTTGGTCCATGTGCTGTTGTAATCAGCAGTGATGGACCCACAGTAATTTATGGTATAATTCACAGGATTGTATTTATTTTCCAATCACTCTGATGGTTTAGCATTGTGTGCCTGGAATACAGTCATATGGTACACACAGGCAACGCTGCGGACGAGCATAATGCAGTGCAAAATGTCCGTTTTCCCAGTAAAGGACACAGACCATACTTGACATCTTGTTCTAAAATCTAATCAAAGTATAGTAAATATATATATATATATATATATATATATATATATATATATATATTATATTATATTATATTATATTATATTATATTATATTATATTATATTATATTATATTATATTATATTATATTATATTATATTATATTATATTATATTATATTATATTATATTATATTATATTATATTTATATATATATATATATATATATATATATTATAATATATATATATATATATTATAATATATTGTGGGATGGTATGCAAGGTTTTTTGTTTTATTGATTTATTTTTTTTTACAGCCATATTGCTTCACTGCAGATCTGTCCCTGTGGCAATCCTGATCATAACATTGTATAAGGGAATTGCTACCTATGCAGTTTCCTAACACAATGGCAGGTTCATTTCATGCAATCCATGTAGTTATTCACACAGTTCGGAGTAGTCTTTTTTCTAATTACCTGGTAATGTAGCTTTCAGCGTCAGGTAGATTCTTGTGCCCTTATGTCACCCAATGAAAAAAACATCCATGGAGTGTGCGCCGGGAGTGACCTAAACAACAACACAAACACGTTACGTGAGTAATACTGACATTTTATTAATAGAAGACTGAATCGCTCCACCCGCATCTTGGCCCTGTAAAATGTATTGTTTGTCGTTCATGGGCATCAGTCATGATTGTATGGAGGAAGTTCTCTCAGGGATTTGTACTGGTTGATATTCAAGTGGCATTAATCTAGCGAAGGAGACTGAACAATAGCTGAGTCTTTCCAACAAATTGGATCGAGTCCGATATGGAGCTGTTCTGGCCACCCTCCGTGTATGTGGACTGCGGGGACCTTGATGTAGCTCACAGGTATCGTGTCCTAAAATTCTATTTTGCTAAAACACTTAGAACCTGATCTGCCAATAAGATGGGACCAATATATACTAACAACTGTTGGTCTTCATGCACTAAATGTTTGACTCCAGATCCCAACACAAAGGTTCTTGTTGGTGTTTGATCTCATTTTTGATCCTGAGAGATCCCTGTATTGTATGACTCCTGGCCCAAGTGTCGTGTAAAACATAACAGACGTTATTGACTACTTCTTCTGACTGGTATCCTCCTGTGCAAGTGAGAATATTATTCAGAACTCTTGTTTTTCGTGCTTTATATTCTGAAACGTTTTTCTAACTATGACTCTCTATTTTCAAGCACTAGATATTGCCAATATTAATGTAAGAACTGAAATTCCGTTCTGTAGAATTGGTCGATTCGTGATCTGCCTTTCTGGTAGCTTTTTGCTTGAGATGCTTTTTGTTTCTTTGTAGTTTTAGCTGTCAGCAAATCTAGAAATATTTGGCTGCAGTCAGCCTGACAACTGAGTACATTTATTTCTGGGGTGTTGGTCTGTACTATATTTACATTCAAAAAAGATTCTTATTGACAATGTATGGTGTGGTTGTTCGTTTTTTTTAATTTTTTTAAATTATTATTTTTTTTTAATCTGATCGTACAATATTTAAAGTGTTTTTTCCCAAGTTAGTCACTCATCCTCTGATTTATCTATCACTGGGGTTTCAACTGCAGAGACCCCAAGCAATCCCAAGACAGGGAACTGGGCTCAACAGAGCCCAGTCCTGAATAGCAGGGAAGTCTACATGCTAAAATTCCACTATGGGACAACCGGTAAAAGCTTGGCGCTATACTCTGCCCTCTCCGGCAGTACCATGGACAATGAATGGAGCTGAGGTGGAGGATGTTCACTTTATCCCCATTAAGATAGTACTTTTCAGAGCCTTGTTCTCAGGTTCCAGAGCCCTGTTCTTGGTATTGATAAGGGTCCTGGCAGTCAGACCCCCAGCCATCCAGTCACCTATTCTATGGGCAGAGGATAACCATCTTGGGAATAACCCTTTAAATCTCATCATATTGAGTGATGGCACATGTCATTTGTTACTATGATATGAAATGTATGGCTTGAAAGCCATGTGACCCAGTGACATTTTCCCTTCTGGGACTTGTAGGGGATGTGCAGGCATACTCTTTAGCCCAATATGACCCCTGGTGTAGAGAGACACAGATGCCCGCTGGTTGGGACAGTGAGCGGTTATGTAGAGTAGGGTCTGTACACGATACCTGCTGGTGACTGACAGATGCCCCATGGCAAATCGGGTGGTAAAGTATCCCTGGGGCAGCCACATTGTTCTGATGTCTGGATTAAACATTCTGCATTGTAAAATACCACCCCTTATAGCTTTCCCAAATAATAGGTGGCACAAGAAGTATCCGGCACCAAAAATCTCCCTCCCTCTATTTAAGTGCTATGCCCATCCAGTCAAATTGAACATTCATGTTTATGGCGGCGTCCGGGATGAAAACTCTTTGGTGAACAGTTGTAAGGCAAACGACCACCTTGCGTTTATGACCTGCCTTATTCTTGTAAGAAGCACTGTGTAACACCTCTGTACCCTTCACAGCAAACAAGTGGATGACATTGTTTAAGTTGTGTTGTGATATAAAACTGCAACTAATGACTCGGTTTGGTCTAGATCGTTGAGGGCTTCTTGCCCATGGACAAGAGTGGCGCTGTTCCTGGAGAAATAAAAGGCGATTCCGTCTTTTTTTTTTTTTGTAATTTTGGGCAACCCTATTAATTCCTCATTTGTCGTGTTTCTAGCACTATGTGGTCATGCCAGCTGATGCATCATAAATCGCTCTACCCAGTTCCAAACTCCTAAAAACTCATACGAGAAGGATGGTGTACATGTACTCGACTGACAGCTTCTTTAAGAACCCATATAATCCCTGACCTATACAAAGAAGCCGATTCACGGGGTGTTTCCATTCCATAGCAGTTAATTATCCCATATGTTTTAATGGCCCGTGCTTGTAATTACCATGTGCTGGAATGTCCGTGTCTTGTGACTGATGATGCCGGTAATCTTTTGTCTCGCAGCATTTCTTAGTTGACAATAAGGAATGTGTTTTTCAAAACGGATATCGGTGACACCTATGATGAATCATTCTCGTATGTCTTCTACATCATTCATTATTCTGATCATTGAGGGTGCTTATTACTTGACCCTACTGAATTGCAAAATCTGGGGCTACTGTAGCTGGAGCGATGTGGTCCTTTTACTGCTGTAAGTGACACAGCACCCTCCTTGTTCCCTTGGCTGAGTCTGGAAGTGCAAATCCCATTTACGAGCTGCAGTACCATACATAGCTGAGAGGGGTACTGCATTGTATAGTGAAATTATTGAACGTGAAATTATTTTTCCCGAAATATTAAATTATTCCCTATCCACAGGATATGTGATGACTTGCTGATCGATGAGGATCTGTCCGCTGCGACCCTTGTGATCCTGAGATCAAGGCTCTGTAAGGCGGGAAATTTGCCTCGCTGGGCCACCATCTGTAATGGAGCGGCAGTGAACATGCGTGATCTCCGCTCTGTTCATTTACTATGGCACTGGCAGAAATGGCCAAGCACAGGATGGGCGATACCTTAACATTTTAGGACTAACTTTTTTTCCTGTTTTACATGACTTGGTTTAACATGCTACATCATCAAATCTTATGGTTGAAGAGTTGGTGGGACCATTAGCTCCTAGGGCTTTAGAGGGGGTGTCTAGTAGATAACAACAAGTTCTGAAATAACTTCGACCACTTATAAGCAATGATGCTTGCCACTTGTTGCGATGTGTCCCCAGACTGGTCTTTACTTCTTGACCCTTCTCAGCCAATCGCTGGGCACAGCGGTGACCAGCCTCAGCCAGTGATGGGCCGAGATGGAAATGTTCTGCCATTACTGGTTTGTCAAGACGGAACAAGGAATTGCAGATTAGTGGAAATTGGGTAAATGTCAGAATTAGAGCCGTAGTGCGGAAGTGAGTATCACTTTCTCATAATTTTCATTTTTTTTAAACAAGTCTAAGCCGTTTGACTAGTCTCAAAACCAAACTATTCCTATGTGACTATAGGCAACCCCAACATTTTTCTTTGTTCAATGTCTAAGATCTAATGGCTGTTTTTGTCCAGTCCTCACGTGGTTCAGCTGTGCCTGCCTGTATCATGGAAGGTGAAAAAGTGGCCTCCAGTCACCTTTCTTTCTGACTAACAAGTTACGAGTCTGCAGAATCTTATTAGTCATAGGTAGAAAGTCACTGATTAGTTGTGTTCCCTTCCGTGTCACAAGCGGGCGTAACAGGTAAATCCGCTTTAGTTCCCATCAATCTACTCCCCACACCTCAGATTGATAAGTAGGACAAAAAAAAGTAAAGTAGTCACCCTTACCTGCTAGATTTATCTTTAATTGCAAGTTTGATTTTCTGCCGACCTAAGCAAGTTTTAAAGGGCACCTGTCACGCTGTACATGAAGTCTGATCTATGGACAACACTGTACAGAGCTAGAGAAGCTGAGTAGAATGATAAATATAGTTTTGTGGGTAAAGATTCAGTAAATTTTTATTTTACTCCTTTAAATCCCTGCTCATTTTAAGATTAGGAGTCCAGTGGGCGGTCCTATTTAAATTGCTACTGACTAGATCCACCCACTGGACTCCTACCCAGGAATTTGTATGAATAAAATACGAGTCAAATTAAATTATTTCTTAAAGGGAACTTGAGCGTTGCCATAGAGATGATTTCATGAAATGTATAAATGGTCTACCGCATACCGTTCTGACAGTTCCTGGGTTGTTGTAGAACTGCTCGGTGACAGCTGTCATATTGTATTCACAAATATCTAATAGATTTCAGCTTTTTCTGAAATCTTTTTTTTTTTTTGTGTCCATTTTTAAATCTGTTGATTTGTGAACATGAACCTATCATTGCAAGAAATCATAATTACGGCATATCTTTTGGAAGATTGTTCCTTGGGTCAATGCCTCAGGATTTTGGTTACTGGTGGGGGGGGGGGGTATAGGACTCCAGGACATCACGATTTACTGGACATTTCTGACAATTTTAATGGGGTTGTCCAGTTTAGAAAAACATTTTTCATGTACCCTACTGGGGAACTCTGAGTGAAGAAAATGGTGTCTTCTGTTCAGGAATATCTCTAGGTTATGAGTATGTAGTATTATAAAGACCGCCCCGTTATATGGATGGACCTTTATGTAATGTTTTTTTACCCTATGGAAGCGCTTCCGAGAAATTGAATCCCCGACCAATCTCTGAAATGAAAGGGCTGATGTGCTGAGCTTAATCTCAAGTGTGAGTACAGCGGTGTACAGTGAAGGAAATAATTATTTGATCCCTTGCTGTGTTTGTAAGTTTGCCCACTGACAAAAACATGAACAGTCTATAATTTTAATAGTAGGATATTTTTAACATTGAGAGAGAGAATATCCCAAAAAAATCAAGAAAATCACATTGTATAAATTAGATTTTTTTTTTTTTTGCATTTTGCAGTGAGAAATAAGTATTTTATCCCTCTGGCAAACAACACTTAATACTTGGTGGCAAAACCCTTGTTGGCAAGCACAGCAGTCAGACATTTTTTGCAGTTGATGATGAGGTTTACGCAATTTCCTTCACTGTATGTATCCACAGACTTACCGCACACTTCTTAAAGATAAACTAAGCAATTCTGAAAGATTGGTGAGGGTCTCGAGACCTACTCTACTAAACGGTGACTTTACATTGTTTAAAAAGTTTAGTTATTCTATAACCTGCTCTGATTGCTGCTGTTTTAATCATTTGTTAAAAAAGCAATCAGAACCTTATATACTGCTCAAAAAAATAAAGGGAACACTTAAACAACAGAATATAACTCCAAGTAAATCAAACTTCTGTGAAATCAAACTGTCCACTTAGGAAGCAACACTGACTGATAATCCATTTCACATGCTGTTGTGCAAATGGAATAGACAATAGATGGAAATTATTGGCAATTATCAAGACACACTCAATAAAGGAGTGGTTCTGCAGGTGGGGACCACAGACCACATCTCAGTACCAATGCTTTCTGGCTGATGTTTTGGTCACTTTTGAATGTTGGTTGTGCTTTCACACTCATGGTAGCATGAGACGGACTCTACAACCCACAGAAGTTGCTCAGGTGGTGTTGCTCATCCAGGATGGCACATCAATGCGAGCTGTGGCAAGAAGGTTTGCTGTGTCTGTCAGCGTAATGTCCAGAGGCTGGAGGCGCTACCAGGAGACAGGCCAGTACACCAGGAGACGTGGAGGGGGCCATAGGAGAGCAACAACCCAGCAGCAGGACCGCTACCATCGCCTTTGTGCAAGGAGGAACAGGAGGAGCACTGCCAGAGCCCTGCAAAATGACCTCCAGCAGGCCACAAATGTGCATGTGTCTGCACAAACGGTTAGCAACCAACTCCATGAGGGTCTTCTGAGGGCTCGAAGTCCACAGTTGGGGGTTGTGCTCACAGCCCAACACAGTGCAGGACGCTTTGCATTTGCCACAGAACAGCAGGATTGGCAAAGTCGCCACTGGCGCCCTGTGCTCTTCACAGATGAAAGCAGGTTCACACTGAGCACATAAAACAGACGTGACAGAGTCTGGAGACGCCGTGGAGAGCGATCTGCTGCCTGCTACATCCTTCAGCATGACCGGTTTGGTAGTGGGTCAGTAATGGTGTGGAATGGCATTTCTTTGGAGGGCCGCACAGCCCTCCATGTGCTCGCCAGAGGTAGCCTGACTGCCATTAGGTACCGAGATGAGATCCTCAGACCCCTTGTGAGACCATATGCTGGTGCGGTTGGCCCTGGGTTCCTCCTAATGCAGGATAATGCCAGACCTCATGTGGCTGGAGTGTGTCAGCAGTTCCTGCAAGATGAAGGCATTGAAGTTATGGACTAGCCCGCCCGTTCCCCAGACCTGAATCCAATTTGAGCCCATCTGGGACATCATGTCTCGCTCCATCCACCAACGTCACGTTGCTCCACAGACTGTCCAGGAGTTGGCGGATGCTTTAGTCCAGGTCTGGGAGGAGATCACACAGGAGACCATCCGCAACCTCATCAGGAGCATGCCCAGGTGTTGTAGGGAGGTCATACAGGCATGTGGAGGCCACACACAATACTGAGCCTCATTTTGACTTGTTTTAAGGACATTACATCAAAGTTGGATCAGCCTGTAGTGTGGTTTTCCACTTTAATTTTGGGGGTGACTCCAAATCCAGGCCTCCATTGGTTAATAAATTTGATTTCCATTGATGATTTTTGTGTGATTTTGTTGTCAGCACATTCAACTTTGCACAGAACAAAGTATTCAATGAGAATATTTCATTCATTCATTCAGATCTAGGATGTGTTACTTGAGTGTTCACTTTATTTTTTTGAGCAGTGTATATACCCCAATATACAACTGACCTTTGCATGGCTTCACTGATGGGAGAATAAAGTTGTTATAGGGGGGAATGTTGGGGACACAATTATTTTTTAGTTATTTTTTTTTTTTAGTGCATTCTATACCAGGTATAAGAATAAACAGTATAAGTTTGGTATCATTGTAATCGTACAGACCTGGTCGTTTTTACAGCACGTTGAATAACAAAAACAAAACAAAAAGGCGGAATTGCATTATTTATTTTTTGCTCTTTTTTTATACAGTGAAGTGAATGGTGTCATTCAAAATGTCAACTCGTCACACAATAGACAAGTCCTTACATGGCTTTGTTGTTTGGGGGGGGGGGCACAAAACTACCTCTCTTGGAAGAATAGGAGGACAAAAAAAATACAGATTGTTCACCTGATTTGTGAATTTCCCTTAAAAGTGCCCTGTCACCATTCCCCTTACACCTTTTGCAAATGTCTGCAGTGTTTCCTGGGAGTAAAATGAAGGGCACTACCGTTCTTCCATCATCCCGCACCTATTTACTCCGTGTGCCAAGCATTCTTCTTATATCTATTACAAAGCAAGTGGCTGCTCTCATGGAAAGATGCTGTATTCCCCGGGGTCATCAAAGCAGTTCTCGTCTACTCATATATCCTCTTCTGTGTGGGTGAAATATATATGCTGTATGTTTTTTTTATTTTGTTTTTATTTTATTTTTTATCTTCTTTCCAGAACCAAAGTTTCTTTTTTTCTTTAGCTGTTTGATTGGAAGCATTTAAAGTGTGCCCTTTTTACATTATTATTTTTTTTATTTTTTTTTATGCTCGTAAATGTTCTCTTAGGCTGTGTTCACACTTTGCGTTTTTTTTCTTTTTTTTTTTCTGTAGCAAAACCCTCTCTCTCGGCAGGAAAGAAGCTGCATCAAAAACGCAGGTTTTGGTGCATTTTTTTGGTGCATTTTTCAGGATCTCAAAGTTCAGCACAGAAGCATGAACACAGGTCACCAATGCAAGACATATGTGAAACCATATTAACCAAAATTTCAAATGTAACAGTGGGGGAGGTGAATTGTTCAGGAATAGTTTACCTAAGACACTGGCATTGCATTGCTTTTGTATGACACTATTTACTTTGACACTATGGTCTGCCATTCAGTTGCACAGGCATTGTTCAATTTCACACCTACCTGGGCCACATGTATTGTTCAATCTCACACCTAGCTCAGCCATTGTTTACACATCACTAATTTAATTAAACTCTCCTAATACAAACTACCATCTCAGTGACTAAGACAAGATGGTAAAATCCCAAAAATAAATGTGTTTCACATACTGTTGTACTTGCTTATTTTCACTAAAAATGCAGCAAAACCTGATGGCTATGTTCACACTAGGCGTTTTTAAACGTTTTTTTCATTACCCATTACTTCCAATGGGTGAAAAAACAGACCTCTATTTTGCAAAAAAACCTTGCAAAGCACAAAATCCTGATTAAAAAAAAACCATGATGTGTGCATGAGATTTCTGGAATCTCATAGACTTTGCTGGTACTGTAAAACGGAGCTGCAAATTTGCATTAAAAAAAGAGCATCAAAAAAACGCTGAAAAAACCAAGATGTGTGAACATAGCCTTATACTCCTGTGTTTGTTTTGCTTCTTAAAACAGCAGATTGTGCTCCGGAGCTGCACTTCCTACTGTAATTAGGGACAGGAAGTAGCAATTACTGTAAGCCCTTTTTGAAATTCTGGAACTGAGCTGGTCACTCACTAGTTTGCATAAACGTATACACAGATCCTTTTTCTGTTTCTACTACTATGAGATCTTCCAGACATAGCACACACAGACTTGAGTGATTCCTGCTTTCCTCTTTCTAGTTGGCACATCTTCAACAGCGGCAGTAAATGAAGGACAATATGCTCAGTACTGAACAGGGTAGCTGTCAATCCAGAATCCGGAGTAGATATCTGGAGATCACAAAGTTTTCTTCTCTAGTTTCAAATGAGTACATCTCCATGTATAAAGAGTTAGGTTAGGGCCTCAAGACCCACAGGTCTTGAAACTCTCCTAAATTTACGACCGGTTCGGTTCAATTCAGGTAAGAGTTATTGTATCCAAAGTGTCCAGAGACTACAAAATTCCTCACAAATATATAACCGTGAACGGATGTAACTCAGTTTTTACCTCTTGTGTACAGGGGGGTAGTTTTTAATTTTAGAGATTTACTTAGAAGACTATAGTTTACAGCAGATTTTGTTACTTTCCTGTCTTGAAAACACATGAATTATAGCTAGTTATAATTCTTTTTCATATGACCTTATGTGCTGCATGAGTTTGTCATTGGGAGCTTAGTTCCTTTTGCAACCGCTTTCTCATTTTGTGATCATTTGTGGACACTTTTTTTTTTTTTTTTTTTCTTCCTTGAACTTTTTATTCTCCTTGTAATAAAAGAATACTTTACGAAGAACCTACCTGCTGTGTTTAAAGTAGTGTACCCATCTTATAAAGTGATGACATTTCACTAGGATAAGTCCAACACTGGCTCCCCTTTATTGATGTCATCCAGGAGGGAAAAACAGAAGGAAGGAAGTCTAGGAAGTTGGACCCCCACCAATCAAAAAGTCATGGCATATCGCAGTTTGTAAGATGGCAAACACTTTTATGTAGAGCAATTTGTATTAAATGCAATAGATTTATGCAGTTATATTTTACTTAAATAGCTTGTCCCTAATGGACAGTTATAGATGCCATTATATCTCAGAATTTACGTAAATCTTGGATATATTTATTAAGATTTTATGCAGATATCAGTCCACAAAAAGATAATGCTCTGGGATTAATGGATTAAAATATAGCAATTGACAATTTCACCTTTTAACAGTCTTTTTAAAGAGGTTGTCCACTACTTTTAATATTGATGACCTATGCTAAGGATAGTTCATCAATGTCTTATCAGTGGGAATGCGACAATGTGCACCCCCGCTGATTAACAATGATGCTCCTTCTACTGATAGTGGCTGCGGCTGGGTACTGCCCATCCACCCTCTATTCAAAGCAATAGTATGCGGAATTGCAGTACCCGGCCACTGTCAGTAGACGGAACTGCTCTGTAGCTGAGCACTTCCGGCCTGCAGTGGCACTAAGAACAGCTGATCGGTGAGGGTGCCGGGTGTCGCACCCCCACCGATCAGAAATTGATGACCTGACCTAAGAATACTACCACAAATCCCAGCACCACGCTCACATATGTATAGCAGATGCTGTGCCTATATACCCAAACTGTGATGGTCAAAGAAAAGGATATGGTGAACTGGTACCAGTCATACTGCAGTATGACTGGTGCCAGTTCACCATATCCTTTTCTTTGACTGACCTAAGAACAGATAATCAGTGTTTAAAATGTGGACAACCCCTTTAACCTTTTCTCTGTAATCCTTGTTGAGCACTAGAGGACTCTGCTCTGCTGTATACTTCATGGTCACCCATTAAACGGGCTGTCCAGTCCAAATCGATAAGTGTTCAGTCACTCTGCAGTTTCTGAGCCGGGACCGGAGGGTATGTATGCGTTATACATACTCCCGGCCAGAGCCTGTCTAATGGGTGCTGCCTCGCTCCATGCGAGTGTATGGAGCGAGGTCGCGTCCACTGTACTTCTTGCCTGGGTGCTGTGTGTAGAACACATTTATAGCAGCTAGTCTCCACCTACTAGCTTAGAGACAGCTTAAAATTAGAGAAAAGGCCTACAGAGGAGAATTCTAGTGAAAAATACAGGACACAAGTCCATATAATGGCCAGAGATAATGTTATTCCTCATATAGACAGATGTCCTATTCTGAACAGTGACTTGAAATGAGCGCTGAGGTCAGGATTACAAATCATGGTCTTTTCAAATAACATTATAGGTTGATGCCACTGTGTGATGACGTCCCTACAGAACATTGTCTGCAGAAAAACTAAGCTTGTATCATTCGGCACAGAGCCCTTTTCCTTTTTTTTTGTGTCCCTGTCATGGCGCATCTTTAGGTAAATGTGACCTCTGTGGAAATCCTATCTGGTCATCCAGGCAATATTTAAGGTCATATCGCTGTCCCCAATCATCTCTCATGTGTAATTTTCTTTTCTTGTCCTCCAGGGTCTTTGTGAACAGAAGTCTAGCCATGGAAAAGATCAAGTGCTTTGGATTTGATATGGATTATACACTTGCTGGTGAGCATGGAAAGAATTTGAAGGCCTTACAAAGCTGCTATTTATAACTTTTCCCTTTACTCTCTACATGTTGTCACCATTTCTTAGAACTGTTTTTATTTTGTAGATGATTATTTAGGTCAGTTAAGCCTGGGAAATCTTCAAGGAGAACTTAGTGGTAGAGAAGTGCACTTTACTAAATTGGATGGTCCATTTGTGCTATCCTTTTTGAAATGCTTAAAAAGAAAAAACTAAAAACTTGAAGACCGACATATCAATTTCTCATAGGTCAAATGAAATATGATGACAACAGATTGTATGTTAGGAAGCAATCACCCCCCCAAGTATGGTATATTTTATAGTTAAAAGGTCCTATATAGGAGCGAAATACTCCACGATCAGCTGTTATCCCTGGGGGAAGCGTCAGGTCTTTTGCTATGGATGCTATAAGGGAAATATAGCATGGCATGCTCGATCTTACTTCTTGAGGAGTGCTGATTGCAAACATTTCTTAGGTAAGACTCTCTACACCAGCTGGATCTCTACAAGAAGAAACTGGTTTTCTCCAGATTCTCTTCAAGACATTTCAGCCATTTGACCAGAACCCAACCATATACTGATGATTACCAAATGTGCCATCTACAAATTGTTATAGTATAGATAGATTGTGGTCAAATTCGGGCGCCAGGAACTGGATAAAGACAACTGGAAGGATATTTAAAAGAAAACAAACCTCTTTATTCGACAATGTTACGCCCACAACGCGTTTCTGCAGCGATCTGCTGCCTTCATCAGGTGGAATTACCAATTCCACCTGATGAAGGCAGCAGATCGCTGCAGAAACGCGTTGTGTGCATAACATTGTCGAATAAACAGGTTCGTTTTCTTTTAAATATCCTTCCAGTTGTCTTTATCCAGTTCCTGGCGCCCGAATTTGACCACAATCTATCTATACTATTTCTGCATTCCCCGAGGGGATTTGTGGCTCGGAGCTGCAGGGAACTGTATGTGCTCGCTGGAACCAGGACCTTGATGACGTCACCATCACGTGATTCATAGCCGGTACCACGTGACTGGCAGTAGACAGCGGTCATCAGAGGCCACGCACCATAAGCGGCAGCTACCACCTTGTATACCAGAGGCTTTCACACCTGGGTTGTGCGGTTTGCACAACCCCCCTAAGGTGAGCAGCCTACCATTATTTGCACAGCCAGTTCATTATCTATCAGGTTCACACAGGCACAGCGCTTCTCCCCCCCCCACCCTTTCTTTGTTTTACATCTACAAATTGTTGTCTTTTAGCTTGGCTCATATCCTTTCATATGTGCCTGCTTCATAATGGGTCATATGCTGACTTACAAGATGGCGACTTATAGGCGGACAAGGCTTGGAAGAGTTATTTTGTTGAGCTGAGCAGACAGATTCATGGGACCATGGTCCTCTTGCTACTTTGGTAGCTTGTGGCCGCTAGAATAAAGCCAACCTTCAACTATCTGCCAGCATCCCTGGCCTATCTTCTGATCAGTAGGCCTGCGTGACGTCGTGCTTCCACCACAACAATGCTGGGCTCTGCTAATCGGAGCAGGACCAGGGTATGCCAGCCTGTGGTAGTCCAATTTTGCCGATCCAGAGGCCAGCGCACCTCCTATTTCCATGACTGGGCGAATGTGAAATATATCTTTTATTTGCAGTCCTCTTGAACAGGATTCACACTTTTTTGCGTCTTTGGCTCATTGAGGGCTTCCCAAGTAGGGCATTCCTAATAGTGTAACTGTAAATGTACTTGTCTTTTTCATATTTCGTGTTAGAATGAGTAAATAGAAGTGTGTCCAAGAGATGTGTACACTGAAAACTGCCGACCATCATTGATTTTCATGGGCACCCTATTATGTTCTTTTGTTTTTGTTTTTTGTTTTTTTGCTCCCACAAGGTGACCCTAACACTTGTGCTGTTCCTCACTCTCAAACCTGATTGTGGTGGCATCTAACATCAAGACCCCTATGATCATCCTTATTATTGACACCCAAACTGGTCCACATTTATTAATCCGTTTATGCCAGATGTTCCGTAAAAGTTTTTTTTTTGCACCACAGTCACCAAGAATTGAAAATGTCCTTTTTATATATTAAAAAAAAAAAAGGAAGCATGGGCGGCGCCTTCTGAATGCCCCTAGTTTGCTGAATAAATGTAATAATAATGATAATAAAAAACAAACCTACTTGCCCCCGAACTGATGCTGCACACTGGGGGTATTCATTAGGGATGTTCAGTAGCGGACAACCCCTTTAGCCAGAAATTGTTGGAAATTTTGGTTCAGATCTGCGAGCGTAGATTTAATAAACTTGGTGCATTTCTACATTTCCTAAGCTTAAAAAAATTAGGTCAGAATTGTCTGGAAATGTTGCTTATAGGTAAATGCTTCGCTTTGATGAAATTAAGTCAAGTTGCCATATACCTATCTATACGGCTGCTCCGCATTTTCCATGGTGTCAGTGAGGACATTTTTCCTCTCGGCAAGTGACAAGCGTTGGGCTTCGGGGATGACTCTATTTTGATACTTGTGGATGAAGTTACTTGGATCCACTTAATCTTTTCTAGGTTCACTCCTCTCCAGCATTCAGTACATTAGAGGGATAGTACAGTGGTTGCATTTACAGCAGGGGGATTGAATGGCAGCTTTTGGAAACATTAGAGTCCCTGGACTGAAAACGAGCTGTCAATCAGATGTGTTTACTTGTAAACAATGCCGGCTGCCCTCATGACCATCAACAGCTCGAGCGATCCCATGACCTCTGATTCAGTACACAGCACGGACGAACAATGTTTTCAGAGATCCTTCTATTTAATCTCACTGAATAGAAGTTTTGATAACCAGCTGTGTCATTATCTTTTGTTTTTTCCATTTACGTAGCTCTTGTTACTAGTGTTAGGTGCTCTGATCATCACCTAACCTATGTTATTCTTTTACCTGCTGTTTATATTTTTTGCAAAGGTTTTTCCCAGCCCCATAATAATTTAATTATTGCCGTCGTGTGGGCCAATTTGAGATGCAACTTAGTATATTTTATTGCGGCATTTCTTGCCAAAAGTTTTGTATTGTCACATATGACTACCTTCCAGAATGTACAAAAAGGCTGAGGAGTAAAAACAGCGCAAAAATAGGGTCTTATCTGGTTGATAAGTATCAGCAATCGTATCAATATATACTGACCTGATCCAGTGTTGTAGGGCTACTGCAGATCCACGGGCGACATCACTAAAAAAAAAAAAAAGCATAAAAAACATGGAAAGTTTGTGGTCCATATCCACGCTGCCAGTTGGTGAGGAAACGTCAAACACCAGAGATGATATTAAAATAACAGTTCCTATTTTTTTCCTGCGCGTTTCGAAGTTAAAACCACTTCTTCAGGGAATAAAAAACCATATCGCCATAAAACCATATATGGCTTTTTATCTCCTGAAGAAGTGGGTTACACTTCGAAAAGCATAGAAAAGAATGAAAGGAACCGTTATTTTTATAATGTTTGACTTTTCTTCACCTATTGGCAGTGTGGATGTGGAACACAAACTTTCCATGTTCTTTATCTTCCCAAATAGACGCATTTTGTAAAGAAAAAGCCCAGGTTATTGGATATTCATACAGAGCTTCCGGTGTACCCCATCTGCTGCTTTCCTATCGTCTCTAGAAGGGTCCTGCTTTTTGTGTATCTAAAGAACCCATACTTACTGCACAGGGGGTGCAGACCACCCAGGTCATGCTTCTTTGTAGCCCCTCTGCCTACATAGTGCTCATAGACATTCAGTCATAGACTGTAACTTGCAAGAAGAAGCATTAATTCTTAAGGAGTATCATGCTAATAGTAGGGCATTATCAATATTATTGTCTTTATCCCCTTGTCACATGTGTATCAAGTGTGACACAGTCACTCTGGATCCGGCTGTAGAAGGTCACTGCGCTTGGCATTGCAGATGCCTTCTTGATCTTCTCATCTCTGTAGTGTAGTGATATCCTTCTTTCTTTAGGACCCAGCAGCGGCCTCCTCCTTCTGCTGTTAATTGACACACCCTTTCTTGGTAGTTAAAAACTCTTGTGTCTCTGGAGAGTCGCCAGTGATAGTTCTATGTTCCTCTGTCCATGCCTGCGGTACTAGTAGTCGGCTACATTCTTCTTGGACTTCCCTTGGAGGACAGTTGGCGTTAGCTTGAGAAGACACCAGAGAGATAAGTGTATCCCCTTTGTTTTTGTCTTGTCTTTAGTTACAGTGGGGCCTGTCTAGTGTTCACCCCATACCCTCCCTACCTAGGGCCAAGCTCACAGGACATTCAGGGATTAGGTTTCCTGCTCGGCGATAGGTGCGGAACCGATCCATGTATTATTATTTATCCTATTTAGTATATCAAGGCTGCATTATTCAATATATGTACTTTTTACCTTTTGTGTCTCCCCCATTTCCTCATAGACTATAAGCTTGCGAGCAGGGCCCTCTCTCCTTTCGATATGAGATATGCTTATTCTGTATTGTCTGTATATGTCCCCCCTAAAATTTGTAAAGTGCTGCGGAATATGTTGGCGCTATAAAAATAAAAACTATTATTATTATATAGGGACGATAGGGTAGTCAGGGTGATATTACATCTGCCTAGGGGTCTCCACTCCCCCTTTCCCTAGTTGTTGGGCTCCCTTCTTCCTCTTACCGTCGTTGTACACTTGTTCCTTCCCTCACCTTGCGTGACACCCCTTTTATTCTTTTGGAGATGGCTTAAAAAGAGGATAACATGATGCAGATTTCCTAAATGCCATCTTCTTTAACGCCGGCATAACCGTTGAAGACACTGGATGGTGGCAGCTGGTGCAGGGGAAGTTTAGTATTACATGCTGACCAGGTAGGGCCACCATGGTCAGAGTTGAGATTTGGTAGTGGCTCCCAGCTAAAAGGGGTCTCAACCGGTAACCTTTGCCATATACCATTTAGACGTATCTGCGCTATTGGGCTGTAGGAAGGGGCTGCTTTATATTTAGACGTTGCAGCAATTTTTAACCATTTTACTTGTGGTATTAAATGTACAGAAAGTAATGTATTCAGAAAGAGAATAAGTATATTGTGTTAAAAAATAGTTTGAAATGGATCATTTACCATCAGAAACCAGGGGGTATATGGCTCTGTAGGTTGATCCTTTCCTTCAGGCTGAGCTGAATATATTGGTGCAATCTAGGATTACTGCTCTCTTCTATTCGGTGTCCATTTGGAAAGTCACATTGTTAGTGATAAAAGTGCTTTTGTGGTTTTATCGACTTTTTTTTCCCTTCTTCCTTTTATTGACTGAGAACAGGCTGTTCCAGAGATTATAAACTTACCATGACTTCACTTTGAATAAGATGAAAGAAAATGCGTAAAGAGATTAAATCATTCACAATATAGCAGTGATCTGCCTGTGACGACTGCTCAATGCTTTCCTCTTTCATTTGTTCTGGCCTTTGGCTGTTTAGTCATTTTAGGCCATAAAAATCCTTCTCTGCAGACCAAACAGGATTTGTAAGAGTTTTCTGACGACTGAATTTTTTATAAAAAACACACCGAATGCATTAAATAATAAAATAAAGTTTTAGTCCCCTTACTAATCCCCTGCTGCTCCTATGCCAGTGCTGCCCAAATCACCAACTGGTGTCTGTGCATCCTATATTGGCCAGACGGGCATGTGACCGCTGCTGCCAATCACTTAATAACTAAATAGCAAATATTTTCAAGAGGTTCCGGGAGGCTTTTTGTGCGTGTGTGTGATAAACATACATTTATTATATTTTTTTTTACGGCAAGCACAGGGTGGTGTGTAGCATTGATTGCCCTAAAAAATAAATACTGAAAACCCTAGTGGGAACCCAAGAAGACCCCATAAAAGCCCTAGGAGAACATTTGAATCTATTGTACAAAGGGTGCCACAGTGGAAGCCATGACACAAGTGTAAAAAGGTGCCATACCTCGAATATCTGTTGGCCTAAACTTTATTCAGCTGACCATACCTCCCCATTCTCATGCACGTTGGGTTTGACAGAGGTACATGTGTTTTTTAAATGAGAAGAGGGAAGAAAGCCGCTACCAAATACAAGTTGGCGGCTCCCATCTCCCATGATGGCAAAACCATCTGATGTGGAAATCCAACATGCCCCATCCTTCTTTCTCCAACATAACCTGTCAGATTGGAATAGGGAGTCCCCCTTACACTTAAGATAAGGACTTTTTTTTAGTGTATGAGGACCTCATAATAAAAATCTCCGATCCTGATCAGTCCCGTGCTGCCGGTGAACGAGTGAAACACTTGTTTGCCAACTGATTGGATTGTTTATGGCAACATAAAAATCCTCTTTGACGGCAGAACTGTCCCTCAAGAATATGGGATGTGATGCTGAAAACATGCATGATATGTGGGGACAGAAAAACCATATTAAAAAAAAAACAAAACATAACTTGAGAAAAGCCCAGGACCAAGTTGGCTTGTAAGTTTTTGGTTACTTTCTACGCTAGCGGCTGGGCTTCTACAGAGTGACGCTGGTGGATTTGCTTTTATCTGCTTCACCTTGTCCTGAGTTGGTTTTTGTCCCCACTGCCCCCTTCATGACTATAACTACTTTTTTATTCGGAACTGTTCCTGTTTTCCACCATCGAGTACATCCCGTGCTGTAGCCACAGCTGAAGAATTTGACTCTGTGAAATCGGGGCCAACTAAAAATAATACACTTCTGTGTTTAGTGGACCTCTGCCAGATTTTATACAGCATTTAACTAGGTTGAGTCAAAGCGAAGTATGTAATGTATTTCACAACGGCAGACGGCACATGGATCCTGCAACACCCATCGTGCGACTTCATGACTCGCTAAGTTCATAGCCATTACCCAGCCATTAATCAAGTGCTCCTAAAACAGCACTTCCACTCCAAGATGTCTGACTGCTTATCCGGGAGTGACTTATTAAAAGCGTTTCAGGATGGAGCACTTAGACTTTTTGAATATTGTCCAATGTATTGTCTGATTTAGAATATTACACACTGAGGCTGAAACTACTTGGGTAACATTATGTAGAATGAAGTCAGAAACCGCTTTCCTCTTTCCTTTTTTATGCAAACCACTGTTATTACTCAGAAAAAAATACAGGGTGGTCCAAAAGTAGGTGGACAGAAAGTGTAATAAGGTTATGAAGGGGGACATTTATCAAGCATGGTGTAAAGTGAAACTGGCTCAGCTGCCCTTAGCAACCAATCAGATTCCACTTTTCATTCCTCACAGACTCTTTGGAAAATGAAAGGTGGAACCTGATTGGTTGCTAAGGGCAACTGAGCCAGTTTCACAGATCTAGTTTTCACAGATAGATCTCCCCCAAATCTGTTTTCTTTTCAGATAATTCAGATAACACATAATGGCAAATAACTTAAATACAGATCAAAGAAAATGGATTTTAACAGAGTATTGGAAATCTCAAAATGCTGAAACCGTTAGAGCAAATTGTGTTGAAACATTTGGAACTCAAGCCCCAAAGACAAACCATTTACCGCATTTGTGACAAATTCAATGCCACTGGCTCAATCCTTAATGCTCCAAAAACTGGTTGACCCAAAACAGTCTGTACAGAAGATAAGAAACAACTTGTTGCTGAAACATTTGTTCAGAGTCCAAAAAAGTCCACAGAAGAGCCTCTTTGGAATTGGAAATTTCACGAGCTTCTATCATGGGAATCCTGAAATCTATTGGGTGGAAAACTTATCGTCCACGTCTAATTCATGGTTTATTGGAGGATGATCCAGACAGGCGGCTGCAATTTAGTGTTTGATTAAATCTCCCCCTTCATAACCTTATTAGACTTTCTGTCCACCTACTTTTGGACCACCGTGTGTGTGTGTATATGTATGTATGTATGTATGTATGTGTTCTTATCCAGTTTGACAAGTAGTAGATTCTTCATGAATAAACCTAATTTATAGGGTTTGCTGCCCTGCAAAACACATATTTGATTAGACTGGAAAAAGACACTGGTCTGATATATCACCCATCTGTGATGATCCAGAGGAAGGCAAAAACCAAATAACAGTTTGTTCACACGTTGCGTTTTTGCAGCATTTTTTTAGGCAAATTTTAAAAGTTGCTTTTTACAGTACCAGCAAAAGCAATGAGATTTCAGAAATTCTATCGGAATTAGAAAAATGCAACTTTTTGTTTTTAAATCTGCAGCATGTTAATTTTTACAGTATTTTTTTGACCCATGGATAGCAATAAAAGTGAAAAATGCTGCAAAAAATGCAATCGTTTTTTTGCGGCTTTTTTTTGTGAATAAAGTGACTTTTTTTTCAATAAACATGTTGTGGAGACATGGGGGTCTCCCGTGGGCAAAATATTACTCAGACACACAGGGTTGAGGGTAAAACAGTGTGGCAATACTTTATTGAACCACCATACAGACAATAACATATAGAACAGTCCCAGCAAATACCCAAGATGGTGCAAAATTACAGTCTCAACCTTCCGCTAACTCGCCGGATTAGAGCAGCTGCATCTCCGAGGGGCTTCCAGGGCCAACTACCTCAACCAGTGTCACCTCGATTTGGGCGGGCACCCACAGAGAGGAGGTAGAAGCAAGCTTAGGAAGCTGACAGCCCATTGAGGTACGTGGTCAGGAGACCCGAGGGTGCCAACCTGGCTTCTCCGAAATTCTCCATGGGACCAGGTGACCGGTGCGTCCCAACCTGGCTTTCTCCAAATGTATCCATGGGTTCTGTGATAGTCAATGGAGCAGATCTGTGGTACTCCAGCCAGGACCGTGGTCCCTTAAGCTGGCATCCTGTAGAATTCAAATCCGTTTCCCTCTTGATGAAGCCATGTTGTCCTATAGAGCTGTCATGTACAGTGTTCCTGGCTGTGGTTTTGTAAAAGACGCCGTGATACAGAGGCATATCCCTGTTTTATAATTCTCAGCTGTCCTTTTAGAAATTATCCACAGGTCAGGGGGGAGGTGAGATGAGTTTAACTTGCATTGTTAGAGCATCTACCGTATTTTCAGACTACAAGACGCACTTTTTTCCTCAAATTTTGGAGGAAAGTGGGGGGTGCGTCTTATAGTCCAAACATATGTTCGGCTGTGTGTGGTGGGGAGGCTGGGGGGAAGCGGCAGCGGGGGATGAGCGGGGCACAGGAGGCAGCAGCCGCCTGCTGCAGCCTACACTGTGCCCGCTACTAAAGAAAATGAATATTCACTGCTCCCCACACCCATGGGCGTGGGGAGCAGTCAATATTCATTTTTCCTATCACCCATGACGGCACCTACAACGAAAGAGGGGATCCGCCCTTCCAGGACAGGAAACCTACAGAATAAAAGGGCGGCGCCTCTCCACCTCAGTTGGTTTCCTGTCCTTGAGGGGGAATCTTGTTAAAACGGCGACCGAAGAAAGAAGAGAAGATTATTCCCAGACCTGGGCCGGTCGGTTTCCAAGTCGGACGGGCGCGAGCAGCAGCCGCACCATTACCTTATGGTGGCCTGGCAGCCGCGCATCCCGGTTGCGCAGGACGCTATCCAGGAAATCGCGCCCTAAGAAGCACGCCGGTGAAAAAAGAAATAGCGGAGACCCATGTCTTCTAACATGTTTCCGGCTACTGTTTGTACCAGCCTGCGGCCCTGATGACGAGTTTACCGGAGGATCCTTGATGTGAGAACCTTAGACAGGCTTATGACTGAGCGGCGCCCCTGCCTGGGGTCGGCAGCTCCAGCTCCATGAATCAGTGGAAAAGCTGCTGTGGAACTGCGCCCCTGTCTGGGGTCAGCAGCTCCAGCTCTGCACATCAATGGGAGCACCTGTTGAGCTGCGCCCCTACCTGGGGTCGGCAGCTCCAGCTTTGATCGGCGCACTATTGGAGACGCCCCTGCCTGGGATTGACCACCTCAGTATTGCTGAGGCATGGCTGGATGGAGAGGAACAGGCCTGTGACTTGGTCTAGCTGGTGGTGAGTGATCTTTGTGAATGTTTACCTTGTTTATGGGGCCCTTTCCTTGTTATGGTTACTAGGAAAGGCTGAAGGATGTTAGCGCAAAACTCAAAAATGTGTGTGTGTGTGTTCCCTCTGTAAGACCCCATCTGGGCCAAGGGCCTCGTGCTTTAAATTTGGCTTCAGGACGGAAGCTGGACCTTAGACCTCTAGGCTAAAGTTAGCCACATGTCTGGGCCACATAGAGCCTCATGATTGGCCTTCAGAATTTACCACAAAAATGAGCCTCTAGCTGCTCAGTAAATGTTAAAGTAACACGCAGAGGTTTTTACTGTTGTCCTCCAGTCTGTTTACTCCATCCATAGGACGGCACATGGTGTTAATACAGCACATGGTCTCTGTGAAGGTCTGCTGTCCAGCTGCGTCTCATCAGTTGGCTCCTTCGGGTGGGGCTAGTCTGACAATTGAGATTTACCACCCAAAGGAAAGGTTTGTCCTTCATTCAGATGGATTACTCTTTTAAATAAAAATCTGAGCGCAGTGCCTCACAGTGCCTTATAAAGCCTCTTTGCGCTTGAGCACATGATAGCGCTTTATATCACATCATAGTGCCTCACAGCGCCTCTGGGCACATCATAGCGCTTCATAGCACATCTTAGTGCATAGTGCCTCATAGCATAGCGCTTTATAGCACATCATAGTGCCTCACAGCGCCTCATGGCACATCATAGTGCGTCATAGCATAGCTCTTCATAGCACATCATAGTGCGTCATGGCACATCATAGCATAGTGCGTCATAGCATAGCGCTTCATAGCACATCATAGTGCCTCATGGCACATCATAGCATAGTGCCTCATAGCATAGCGCTTCATAGCACATCATAGCATAGTGCCTCATAGCATAGTGCTTTATAGCACATAGTGCCTTGTGGCACCTCATGGCACATCATAGCGCCTCATGGCACGTCGTAGCATAGCGCCTCATGGCACGTCGTAGCATAGCGCCTCATGGCGCGTCGTAGCATAGCGCCTCATGGCGCGTCGTAGCATAGCGCCTCATGGCGCGTCGTAGCATAGCGCCTCATGGCGCGTCGTAGCATAGCGCCTCATGGCGCGTCGTAGCATAGCGCCTCAAGGCGCGTCGTAGCTTAGCGCCTCAAGGCGCGTCGTAGCATAGCGCCTCATGGCGCGTCGTAGCATAGCGCCTCATGGCGCGTCGTAGCATAGCGCCTCATGGCGCGTCGTAGCATAGCGCCTCATGGCGCGTCATAGCATAGCGCTTCATAGCACATCATAGTGCCTCATGGCACATCATAGCATAGTGCTTTATAGCACATCATAGCGCCTCATGGCACATCATAGTGCGTCATAGCGTAGCGCCTCATGGCACATCATAGCATAGCGCCTCATGGCACATCATAGCATAGCGCCTCATGGCACATCATGGCATAGCGCCTCATGGCACATCATAGCATAGCCCCTCATGGCACATCATAGCAAAGCGCCTCATGGCACATCAAAGCATAGCGCCTCATGGCACAGCGCTTCATGTCACTTAATAGTGCCTCATGGCACATCACAGTGCCTCATGGCACCGCGCTTCATAGCACATAATAGTGCCTCATGGCGCTTCATAGCGCCTCATGGCACAGCGCTTCACAGTGCCTCATAGCACATTATAGTGCCTCATAGCACATTATAGTGCGTCATAGCGCTTCACAGTGCCTCATAGCACATTATAGTGCGTCATAGCGCTTCACAGTGCCTCTTGGTGCTTCAGGGTGCCCCTGTGCCTTGCAGTGCTTTATAGGGTGTCTGTGCCTTGTAGCGCCCCTGTGCCTCATAGTCCTTCTTTGTAAAGGTACTGGTTCCACAACCAAGTTATGTCTGACAAAACCAAGTTCAGCGACTGTAAACTGTTCATGGCAAGCTTACTGAATTCAGGAGGAAAAATATCCTAGCCTCTATTTTGAGACAGAGGGTGGCAGTATTCCTGGCTGGTGCTCAGCTGGCTCGGTAGAATGCTGGTTGGAGGCAGGTGACCATAAGAGCTCTTCCTTAGTTTTGCAGGTTAATAATAAACCTTGTAGGGTTTCACTCTTAAAGGTAGGAGGCATCATGTAGTGCTCATAAAGCCATTGTGGGTTTGGTCCAATCGAGCGCAGTTTTATTGCTTTTTACAGGTTGCACAGAAGTCATAAACATTAATATTTCTGGTCTTGTCCAAGCTCTGACTAAATAGGACAGACCCTGACTACTCATATACAGCTCAACTAACCCAGCTTGATCAAACAAAACAATATTTATCCAGAGCAACCACTGATACTTGTGGAGTCTGGCCTGTGTCTCTGATTAGCTCCAAGACGCATACAGTCTGCTCTGCTTTCCAGCAGTCTGACTAAGGTGAATGCCTAGCCTGCTCTGGTGCTTAGCTCTCCAGGTGCCCTAATCAAGACCTGTAAAGGTATTATTTAATCCAGTCCTACCTGGGTTTTCTACAACCCGAAGGGGCTGCACAGATTCCTGAGAGTTAGATCATTGGAAATGGACTCTATAAGACCTGCTAGTAAATCTGCAATTCCAGATTGCTATATAGTAGTATAGGCGTTTAAGGAGGTATACAATCAGGTTCCAATTCACATGAAACATCAAATTTCCTGAGAATAGTTCTTGGCGTAAAATAAGGATTTAGGCTTTCAGTTTGTGTCCTTCCATTCAGATGTTAATGAGCCTTAAGGCTTTATGGAGAATTATAGTAGTTAGGACAACTCTCATATCGAAGGAAGAGGCATTGACAATAGCTTACCTCAACTATTTCGGGATTATGGGCAGATCCATCGAGCGCTGCAGAACTCACTGGGCAGTGAGTAAGAGTTGTGGTCTCCCAAGGTAGAATAAGGAGTCCTGCTATATGTCAAAACTAATAAGCAGTCGGGTCACAACTCTGAATAGGGCAATTGCTGTTAATAACTCTAATCTCCTACATTCCAGTAGTAGCATGATCATGGGTACACACCCGTGGGCTCCTCTGAAGACCCGGTTCCTCTAACCTATCTATGTATGGTCACGATGTAAATGTCTTGTCATACAGCAGAGTAGCTTTATCTTACGTAAACCATTATGGAGGAACTCTGCCAAGATCCCTAATGACACATATGTCTAATCCATTCAGATGGCGAAGTCTCACCTTTTATCTTTAACAGCACCTGATATAAATAGGAAGAGAATTGCAAGTGGACCTTTTTAGCCGTAGACTACTGGAACAGTGTCCAATCTGCATTGAATAAGCAAGGAATGTGAAAATCCTAGAAAATGGGTTGGTTCCGGAGCTACCCTATCTTCCGAAGATGGCTTCCAATTTTTTTTATAGAAGTCAGGAAATTGTGCACCCTCTTTCTGTGCTAATCCAGGAATCCATGGCAGAACAATAAGAAAGCGGATGTCCCCATCAAGCATTATGTAAGGTTGCGATTCAGTCTTCACCTTGCACCTTCTATAGACACTATAGGCTTGATCTGGGATCTTCTGCTGTCCTTTCCTTTAGGAAAACTGTCCTACAGGCTGTGGTCCCACCCTAACTTTAGAATTTTTTCTCTGTAAATCTCTCGTTGTAGGTGCTGTCATGGGTGATAGGAAAACACTAAATTACTTACCGGTAATGTGATTTTCCTGAGCCCATGACAGCACCCTTATATTCCCTCCCATCACTGGTAGAAGTTGATCACTTCATTTCCTTCATGGTGTTTGATTCACGTGGTTTGTAGAAGGAAAAATCATGGGATATATAACTATTAAGTAGTGTCCTCTCATGCTCTGTAAACAACTGAGGTGGTGGAGAGGCGCCGCCCTTTTATTCTGTAGGTTTCCTGTCCTGGAAGGGCGGATCCCCTCTCTCGTTGTAGGTGCTGTCATGGGCTCAGGAAAATCACATTACCGGTAAGTAATTTAGCGTTTCCTTAATAGCCGGCACACTGTGCCTGCAGTGTGGCTCCTGGTAAGTATGACACCCTTCATCCCAGTATGTATGGCCCTCCTCATACTGGTATGCTTGGCACCCCCTGTTACCCGTCGCGCTGCACAGAAAAAAAACCAAAACAATTATACTCTCCTCCTGTCTCCTCCAGCGCTGTGTCCCGCTCTGTGTTGGAATTGTCACTGCTCCCCACACCGGGACTTCGTGCGTGGGGAGCAGTGACCATTCATTCTCCCTAATAGCGCCCACACTGTAGTTGCAGCGTGGCTCCTGCTGCGCTCGGCAGTCAGCGTGTCCTCTATTAAAGCCCATGAATATTCACCACATCCATTTGATAAATGTTTCAGAAAATGTCATAGTTTTACTGCTGTTACAGTAAAGAAGCTTAGACAAGGGGCATGGTGAGCCGCTGCTCCAATCTATATGCTCTCCCAAAGCGGAGGAGCATAGAGAAGCTGAAGCTGGCCAGGAACAAGCCATCCATCCAACTTCAGAGCGGCGCTTACAAGCTCTATAGCAAAGAGCTTCTGAGCACTGTGCTCTCTGCCAGCCACTGCTGTTGGACTGCAGAGGTGGACGGTAACTTGGGCAACGAGCAATACACAATTCATTTTAAAATGCCTCCTTTCTTGAGAATGGAGCACATTAAGGAGAACATTAAGGAATAAATGGCAAAATTGCTTCTTTTCACAAGCCCTTTGCATTTTTAACAATTTGTGATGCAGTCCTGCAGATCTCTGATTCCAGGTGCCCCGGGAATACAGTTTGGGGTGATGGGATTAACAACAATTGCAGTCTGGCATGATGACTTTTCATCTTTTGGGTTGATTCAGACAGTATGATTTTAGAACATGTTAACTCACTTTGATTTTACTTTTCTCCCTACCTTCCCTGCTCTATTATATGCTGGATTGGTCTTAGTGACTGAGGCTGCAACTGGATGAAACCATCTGAAATGTAGCTGAAATCTCTTATTTCTATGTCTTCTCAGTATACAAGTCTCCAGAGTATGAATCTCTCGGCTTCGACCTCACTGTGGAAAGACTGGTGTCTATTGGCTATCCACAGGAGCTACTGAGTTTTGTGTATGACCCAACATTTCCTACCAGGTGAGAATCTGTCTGTCTGTCTGTCTTACAGTGGGTATAAAAAGTCTACACACCCCTGTTAAAATGTTTGTTTTCTCGACATGTTAAAAGAATCTCACCTATAATCTGTACAATTCCATTGAAAATTAAACTGAAATCTTTTCGGGTGGAAAGAACTAAAATAATATAATATAGTTGCATAAGTATGTGACGCGCCCCCTGGGCCATATTCTTTAGGGGGAATATCCGGAGCCGGATCAGATGGGAGTTGTAGTCTTCCGAGTGGCTGTGACCCGGTCCGTGCCCAGGGTGTCACTCAGTTGTATGTGGCAGTCCTACAGATGTTAATAAGTTCTTAATGTCGACTACGCCACCCGTTGTATTGCGGTCACTATGGCCGCCGCTGCAGCAGGGTCCGCTGAGGCTGATGGTGTAGGTGCAGCTTTTGATGGTATAACCCCCAACGGGTGGGGTATAGCCTCAGGGGGTCAGGTGCAGAGGATGGGGGTTGTGGTGGTGCAGCATAGATGTTAAAGGAAGACAGAGTCGGGTTATGCAGTTAAGGGTATTTACTCACTGCTGATGTTCCGGTCACTCCAGCTTCAAGTGACCTCCCGAGCCGTGCTGCATCCACCAGGTCCTGGATCCAGCCAACCCCCAAGCGAGTCCGGAGCGTGACCCTGAGCTCTCCTTCTGTCCTTTCTCTGGCCGTCCCCACTAGTGATCCACCCAGGTCCAGCTCCCTCGGGCCTTCTGTTGGGAGACCCTTGGCCTTGGGTTCCCTGACCCTCCACGTGGTATGCCTTCGGGGTGGATGTGGTGGGTGGCCGTGGCAGACGCTGCCCACGGCCTCCGGTCTCTGGCTGGGGTGTGTTTTTGCCCCCACCAGCTTGGGTTCCGGTACCCTGATGCCGACTCTTCACCCGTGGATTGGATTTGGGGTCTCAGAGTCCTCTCTTCTGTTTCCCCCTCTGGGTCTCTCTTGCTTTCTCCTCTCTCTCTCTCTGGGGCTGCTCTGCTCCTCTGCTTCTTACTCTGACAGACTGACTGACCCTGTTCTTTGATGGTGCCCACCTTATATACACCCTCTATGTGTGAGCTCAGGTGACCAGCACCCAATGAGCTCCTATCTTTACCCAGGCTGCTCCCCCTATCTGCCCCTACACTACTTGGGATGTACCACCCCCCTCCCACTCCAGCCAGGAACAGACTCGGTCGTACCTGCACATTTCTAAGTGGGAGTACCGTCGGTCTGTTCCCCGGAAATGGGATGTGTGTAGTGCATGCAGCCTACCGAGCTCAGTTCCACACTCCATCCTTACCCGGGAGTGGAATATCACACCTCTGGGTTGAGGTGCAATACCCCTGTAGCAGCCGAATCCTCAGGGTGCTACATATGCGCACCCTTAAACTAATACTTTATCCTTAGAGCTTATGACAGTATTCAATCTTTTTGGGTAGGAGTCTATAGGCATGGCACATATAGACTTAACAATCTTTACCCAATCTTCCTTACAGTAGCTCCAAATCTGTCAGATTGTGAGAGCATTTCCTGTGTGCAGCGCCCTCTTCAGGTCACCTACAGAGATAATCAATTGGCTACAGGTCTGAGATGTGGCTGGGCCTTTCCAAAACTTTGATGTTCTTCTGCCTAAGCCATTCTTTTGTTGATTTGGAGGTATACTTAGGGTCGTTGTCCTGCTGAAATGTGAAATTCATCTTCAGCTTTTTAGCAGAGGCCTGAAGATTTTATTGCATAAATAACTGATATTTGGAACTATTCATAGTTCCATCTGCCTTGACAATAGCCCCAGTTCCAGCTGCCTCTAAACTTCCCAAAGCATTATTGTCTCCCACAGTCTGTCTCCCACAGTCTGTCTCCCACAGTCTGTCTCCCACAGTCTGTCTCCCACAGTCTGTCTCCCACAGTCTGTCTCCCACAGTCTGTCTCCCACAGTCTGTCTCCCACAGTCTGTCTCCCACAGTCTGTCTCCCACAGTCTGTCTCCCACAGTCTGTCTCCCACAGTCTGTCTCCCACAGTCTGTCTCCCACAGTCGCATAGTATTTATATATTGCAGTATTACTTGCAAACTAATCATTTGCTGCCCCCAATCTTGTACTGGCTGGGCACTAAGGGTGCACAGCAGGTGCAATATTTGGCACATAGTGTGCCAACGACACACCTTTTCAATGCTATTTCGCTACTTCAAGGTTCAGCCCCTTCCAGGAAGAGTTACCTGTGAGCAGGCCTGCCACCAGGAATTTCAGGGCCCCATACTAGCAAAATTTCCGGGCCCCCTTGAGACTCTGCCCAGGCTCCGCCGCCACCCCTTAAACCTTCCACAGTCCCATCACTCACTCTTGGAAAAACCCCACTTCTGCACCACATCCCCACCAATCACACATTAACAGTTCCCATTGAACACCACATCACATTCATAGCCAGCAGCTTTTGTTTAGGGCTAAAAGATTTTTTAAGCTGCCGCCACAACAAGGTAGTCTCTTTTGGCTGGGCCCTACTCTAGAATGGGATCCCTGTAAATCTCATTGCCCCCTGAAATGAGTGGCGCAGTTGATTCAGCATGTGATTCTAAGGGCCAGCTCACACAGCAGATTTTCAAGACGAACTTTGGTGCAGACAGGCTATGGCTAAAACCCGCTGTTCCGCATCCTCATCACTATCTCCCATAGAGATGAATGGGAGATATGAAGGAAGCGGCCAACATGGATATTGAGGAGAATGTCGGCGTGGCTGTCAGCGCAAAACTTCTGCTTGAAGATCCTCCATGTAAACTGGCCCTAATAATTATCCCATATGTTGTGTATAGGGGATAAGTATTGGGTTACTAGAATGGCCCCTTTAAGACTGTACCTTTATTGAAAGGCAGACAGGCAACAGTCAGTAGGGTTGAACTTAGTAGTTTGCATGCAGCAGACAGAGACGGCCTCCAAATTCACACATGGGGGGGGCCACAAGAAGCGTTACGGGTTTGGCCAGCGGGTGGGTGAATGGAAGGTTGGACAGGTGAGTGAGTGAGCGCATGCACCTCATCACTTTTGGGCCCTCAACTCCTGCATATGTGCCACAAGGACCCGGGGCGTGTATGATGTCAGCCGCGGCCGGCCCCCTCTGTTGCGGCCATACAGTGTAAGTAGCTGAGGTCGTGAGTGACTGGGGCCCTGGGGCTTTATAAAGCCAAGTAATTAGCCCGGGCCCCAGCATGTCATGCCGTCTGCCGGGCCATTTTTATACAGTGTGCTGTGCAGCGTTTCTCACACAGTCCGCTGTGCAGCGTTTCTCACACAGTCCGCTGTGCAGCGTTTCTCACACAGTCCGGGCCTCCCCTTTTTGCTTCTGCTCACCGGGCCCCATACACCAGTAATGCCCTGATGGCTGCCCTGCCTGTGAGCGTCTCTTCACCATACAATGTGCACACTGTGCTACAGTCCTGTCTAGGTCTCTGTTCCCTTGACAGCCTCGGGGTCTGTTTCTCTCTCGTACTTTTTTTTTTCTCCTTCTTTCTCCCCCTCACTTTATTTTTTACCTATATTGTGCACATACATACAGATTTGCTTGCATGTGTCTACTTGAAGCTGAGGTTTCTATTTCGTGAATTTATTTGCATTTATCTCCCCAGGGGTTTGGTGTTTGATACAACATATGGAAATCTCCTGAAAGTGGATGCCTACGGCAATATCCTTGTTTGTGCTCATGGCTTTAATTTCATGAGGGGGTAAGTACGGTCAGGTTATCACGTATTCATGATATATCGCATCGCTTCACCCTGTTCAATTTCATAATACTTCATTGTTCTCAATTATCCATTGTCTGTTTTAATGGGTGTAGATGAACAGGGAGATGGCTTAATAACAAAAGTGATAGTTATTGATTTGTTCACATTACTCAGCTAAGTAAGTTCTGTAGGTAGAAACAGAACAGGAATTTGAGGTCTGTGTAGGAGGCGCTCGGCACCCCTGGTGTAACGTCCGAGGACTGGAGAATGTGATGTTACTGCGTAAGATGTTCTTTCAAGAGTCTGACTACTTTGTTTCATATGTTTCGCTTGAAAACCCCCTTCCAGAGAGGAAGGCTGCTACATATGATCTGCAGCAGCGCTGCTGATATCAGTGATGGGGGTTGTGTTATCAACGCGTGATTTATTTATTTTTTTACAGGTCTTCTCTTTTACTTAAAAATGTACATAAAAAAAGCCTTTTTAGTGTCCACATATTATTCCATTATTTTTTTCATTCTTTATTTTACTTTATTTTTTTTTTTTTTTAAATGTTTTGCCTTTTTTTTTTTTTTACTATCAATCAGCCCCAAACTGTAATATAGTTTTACAATTTGCCCCATATAGTAATTCTGGCCTCCATCCTGTAATAATGTCCCTCATCATGTAATACTGTCACCAATCCTGTAATAATGTCTCTCGCACTGTAATAATTTCCGTCAACCTGTAATAATGTCCCCAATCTTAAAATAATATCCCTTGTCCTGTAATAATGTCCCTAAGCCTGTAATAATGCCCCCTGTCCTGTAGTAATGTCCCCATCCTGGTTCCATCTTATAAAAATGGCCCCATCTTATAGAAATATATAGTACTAGATGGTGGCCCGATTCTAACGCATCGGGTATTCTAGAATAGGTATGCGGCCGACCGGGCGCAATCAGCAGAGCTGTGTTTAAATTTGGCGCCAAATTTTTGGTTATTCGTGACCGATAACCGTGACCAATGAGCAGACCGATGTTTAAATTTGCCGCCCATATCGCTGATTGGTCGCGTCTGCCGTCTGTGACCAATCAGCACAGCGGTGTTTAAATGTTTCTGCAAGATCGGTGATTGGTCGCGTCCGCTATTTAAATGTGGCGCCCAAATCGGTGATTGGTCGCGGGCAGCGTCCGCGACCAATCAGCACAACAGTGTTTAAATGTGGCGCCCAAATCGGTGATTGGTCGCGGGCAGCGTCCGCGACCAATCAGCACAGCAGTGTTTATATGTGGCGCCCAAATCGGTGATTGGTCGCGGGCAGCGTCCGCGACCAATCAGCACAGCGGTATTTAAGTTTTGCGGCAAGATCAGTGATTGGTCGCGGCCGGAGATCGCGACCAATCACCGATTTGCGCGCCACATTTAAATAGCGGCCGCGACCAATCACCGATCTTGCAGAAACATTTAAACACCGCTGTGCTGATTGGTCGCGGGCGCTATTTAAATGTGGCGCCCAAATCGGTGATTGGTCGCGGGCAGCAATCAGCACAGCGGTGTTTAACTTTTGCGGCAAGATCGGTGATTGGTCGCGGCCGAAGACCGCGACCAATCATCGAATCGTATTGGTGAGGACCGGGGAGCACCACTGCCTGTGCGGCTCCTTCCGCTGCGAGAACCCGGGACATGAGCGGGCGCTCGCAGCAGAAGTATCCCGACCCGCAGCGCCGCTTCCCGGTCCTCCCTTCCACATGGAGGTCAGCGGCACCGGCGGTCGAGGTCCTTCTGCTGCTACCGCGCCGGTCATCTCCCGGCTGCATCTCCGTCCCGCAGATGAGCTGCTAACGGCCGCCATCTTTTTTCAGAAATCCCGCGGCGCTGATTGGCTGCTGCCGGACTTGTACTCACATGGCATAACAATCTTATGTGCGCCCTGGCAGACTCTGTGCCAACATTGCTGGAATGGCGCCGGTGCAGAAGGTGAGTATCTATTCTTATTTTACTCTAGGGGTATATAGTGTTTAATAAGGGATTGTCCAAGTAGTGGACAACTCCTCCTTTTAAACCATGTAATCTGCGGTTTCAATATCCCACTTTGACTATCTGTATGTGGAACTAGCAGTGTTTTATTCTGATGTAGTACATGAACTGTCCTAAGCCTACATAATAAAGAGCAATGTGGGGTGACCGCCAGGCTTCAGATGTGCCTCTTGTTCGTATCCCACCTATCATGAGTGAGACCCCCGACACCAAGTCTCTGCCTGGTCCTTTTTTGGGTAACATAAGAGGCATTTAGAAAGGGGGTGTCTGATTAAAACACACAGCTTTCAGATGTCTGCTTCTCATGCATGACCATTAAAGGGAACCTGTCAGAAACTTTTACTGCCCCAAACCATTAATATGGTTGTGTAGTAGCTCGCTCTCCTGCCTGATTGATGATGGCTTGTTTGCTCTGGTACATGGCCACTGACCTGCTAGTTAGTAAATACAGCGTGAGGCTGAGAAGGTAGCGGTGCATCATCACGCCCCGGTGCTCTTCAGACTCCACCTCAAAACGTGATTTCTCGCTCCTGGAGCAGTGCTGTGGGGTCATAAAGGGTCTGCAGGCTTATCTTTCAAAGGGATAAACAATCATACTTGTTTGAGGAATAAAAGTTTTAAAGTGGTTTTTCATCCTCCTGAACCTCTCTTCCAAGCAGATGATGTCTAGTCTCCACATCCATGTTTGCAGCTGTGACTTGTCAACCCATTGATGGCACCACTGCAACCAGTGATTGACTGCAGCAGTGACACACCCAGTTTACATGCCGTCACTGGTGGAGAGCAAATGTAGAGCAACGGGAGACTAGGGAAGAAGGGACAACAGGGAATTGGTAAAATGAGTATTTCTCCTTTTGTTATTTTATCATTGGCAGTTGTTTGAAAAAGCTGGAAAACCCCTTTACCTTGAGGAAAGCACGGCCCCCTATAGAGCTGCGGTGTCCCGACCTGGGACGTCACCGAACACATGCAGGGGTCACTAGTTGATCACCAGTAATCCGGTCTCTGCCTTGAGGAGCCCTGCAGTGATCACATCTTGCTTTTTTATGTGTAAATGCCACTAAACCTGTTCTATCCATCATTTCTTATATCCTTCTGTCACCCCTAAAGTGCTGTGCAGATCGTCTCAGGCGATTTTCTCACCATCTGCATTATTGCTGGGAGTGGATGGAGATAAATATCCCTCATTTAGCGTCATAGATGACATTTAGCATCACCGTTCTTCTTTATGGAAATTCTGTAAAATTAGATTTCTATATAAATTCCACCTCCTGCATCCACCCACTTGTTTCAAGCAGCAACCAAATGATGAGCCCTCACCTCCGCAGGCACTGAGGCTATCTGCAGCTTTTTATTGTTCTAGAGATTGTGATAGAAACACTGTTCAGTTTATGCTGATTTGTCGTAACCTTAGTGTTGTTGCTTGTGCCTTTTATACATTGCAACCATACAGGACACATATATAAGCTATGCAAATTAGCTCCCATCGAGAAGAAATCCACCAATCTCCCTAGCGCCACCTGGTGGAGGAAGCTGCCCTATAGTCAAATGTTTTAACCTTTTAAGAGTCCCGTCTGCAGACGGCTGCTTTGGCGTTTTGCCTCTTGTTGGTCGTGTGAATAGGGTATGGGTTGGCTGAGTGAATCAGATGTAGAGGGATATTATTTCCTTTTGCTCATTAAAGTTCGGACATTGACCAGTAGGGTAGCTACAACCTATAGGTGGCGCTATAAAGAGTGCTTTCTCTAATTTTGATAACCTTTTATTCCCCAGGCAGCTTTTGGCGGTCTCCACAAGAGAAACATTACCCCTCTATACCTAGTGATATTGCAGTTTTTGTAAAGGTTGATCAGCAATGTCAACACTCGCTACAATGAACCAAACAGATGTTGACTTTGATGTGGGCGCCAGTAAAGTGGTCCTTTGTCCTTTGCTCTACCTCCTGCGTCCATTGTTTGCTTTCTGTGTATGATCACAGATGTGGCCCCGTGGGCATCGCAGCGAGGCGTATGTTTTTTTGCAGTACATGGGTCCAGTCCTTCTATCGTTGTAACCTTTATTACACAGCAATGACCGTGCAGCTGCCACATAGGGAGCACAATGCTTCATTGTACAGTTACCTTGTGAAACCTGTGGCTGTTATGTTGTAATCCACCTCCATTACCAGGCCAGATCCTGTTACAGAGAGTTGTGCCAGACTCTCTTTTTGGCTCGGGACCCATTCTTGAAAATCAATAATTATATTCCGGTTTTTGATTTATTTAACAAAGTATGTCACCACAGTTTCATCTTCCGGGGAAATTAGATCAGACTCGTGTTATTTTAGATGTGGAATTGAAGTGGTTCGTAACCTAAAATTATGTTTTTAGAAAAGTCTTTTTTCTGAGAGGCAATGTAATGTTTCCCTCTCGGAGGCAGCCATGCTCGTGTTTGAGGAGATTGTGAACATTTGTCTGAAATATGATCTCTATCATCATAGATCAGAAAATTACCGATTTTATGCAAGTTTTTTAATTTGGTGGTGATTTCCATACCAAGGGGTTTTCTGGGCTTGAGCTAAATTCTGCAGTCACTGTCACTCCAGATTGGCGATTCCTGACAGTGTGCATTACGTTCACTGTCAGGATCCCCCTCGTTTTCCAGATGGAGCGGGCAATGCCCACTGTCAGGAATCCCCAATCTGCAGGCACATAAAGTGGCTGTAGAAAATTTCTCCATGAGCCCAGATATCCCCTTCAAATTTCTATGCCATTATTTATATTCAGATTAATAAATAATGCATTTTTTTACACTGACCTCTCTCAGCAAGCAGTAGAAATCACTTTATAATTGAAGGGGAGGGGGTATTTTCCTGTTACTGCAACTTAATAATGCTGGAGGCAGAGAAGATGGCATCCACCATTGATGATTGACACAGCTTGCCTCCTCCCCCTTCCTGCACAATGGCTGGCGGTTTGCTCAGGACGTTGAGCGTGTTCCCAACACTCTTCTATAGAAGTCATTTCAGTGCTGAGGTTTCTTAAACCGAGTCCGTTACCACCTATACTGTGTTGTAGAGGACTTGGCCCCTATAACAACCAAACTAGCGCCGTAACTGTTACTGGCACAGTGCTTGAGAAAATAACGTTTTATTCATATGCAAATGAGGAGGCTGCACCCTTGGCGTGGCTAAAAGTTTGGTGCACTGTTTCGCCTCCTCGTTTGCTTATTGGAGCCCTACCTCTGCTATTGATTGACAGCGCTCGCTTCTCAGAGCGAGCACAGTCTGCGTGCTGCCGGCGTGTGTGCTCATACTAGCACTGTACCTCACAAGAACAGTGTTAGTATGGTTGTTATTGAGGCGAAGTCTCCTGCAATACTATATATCCCATTTAAAGGGAATCTGTCAGCAGGTTTTTGCTGTGTAATCTGAAGGCAGCAGGAGATAGAGGCTGAAACACAGAATTCAGGGATATGTCACTTGTCAAAGTGAATTTTGCTGTTTACTAACTGTGAAGGATTTATCACTAAGAGATTTAACATTACTGAACTAGTCTGGTGACTAAGCAGCTCACTGTCTATGTACTTTGTACATACAAAGCCTGGTGTGGGCGGAGTTAGCTTTCTCAGCTCTGCTTCATGCTAAATCTAAAAGCTCTGATTGTGTGAGAACTGCTGCACCCAGTAATCTAAGTCGTACATCGCTGGATTCAGGGTCTCTTTGCCTACATCAGGCTGCTCTCAGATGAGGTAGCAAAAACCTGCTGACAGATTCCCTTTAAAATGCATTTTAGGGACTCGCTTTAAGTTCATGTGCCTACAACACCTTTTATGTTTGTTTAAGCAAATATAAAATATATTTTTATTTATGAAAAAAAATCCTAAAATCTTGCAGTTTTCACTTTGGCCACGAAGTTTCATACTTCCTGTTCTGCAGGGGACACTTCTCAGCAGTCATCACATTATCATTAAAGACTTGCGTATAGATAACACTGGGTCCACCATTAAAGGAAATCTGTCACTAGGTTTTTGCCGCCCAATCGAGAGCAGCGTTATGAATAGTCAGAAATTTGATTCTAGTGGCTAATAATTAAATAAAGGCAATTCATTCCATTTATGAAAACTAACTTCTGACTTTTTCTCCAACAGGCCGGAGACCAGGGAGCAGTACCCAAATAAATTTATCCAGAGAGATGACACAGATCGGTTCTACATCCTCAACACCTTGTTTAATCTACCAGGTACTGAGCATCTGACTACTTGTATCACCTTAACATAAAGGAATGGGGAAGCTGTCCAGGAGCTCACTCTTCCAGGTTCAGCAGCATTAATAACCATTTATTGGGGGTCTTTTAGACCTTTTGTTGGTCCTCCTAGCTGAAAAACAAATGGGACTTTCACTTATGCCATAAGCTCCCATGTCTCAATGACGTGTCCGAATGTTGCTAAAATTTGGAGGGTGGCTTAAAAATATAATGAAAACAGTGACTTGCAAAATGATTTGGGATCATGTAAGGGGCAGGAATAGCTGCAGAATTAGGAATAGTTTGTTCTGTTCAGTAACCAAGATCCTCGTGATGGACTGAGAAATTTGAGAATTTGGCTATCTTGTTTTTCCAGTATAGATGTAACAAGGTCTCTGTTGTGAAATCTGTGTCAGCATCTGTGTCTGTGAAAACACAGTTATATAATGGAGAGTGTCTGACCTAGATACTGTATCTCCTTCACTTTCACTGCAGTTTAATGTTCTGGGAACTCCAAAAAAAAAAAAAAAAAGAATTAAGAATTCAGGAACGTGCAATTCATAGATGTGTGTTATGGAAGCAAGGGTCCAAAACAGCAGCGCCCCGGCCAGGGAATTTTAGCACAGCGCTGGGCATTCCTCTGTTCAGACAGAAGCAGTAGTGTTGATTTATTTTAAGGGCTAGTGAGGATCTGAGGTGGAGACTCCACTAAACAGAAAACTAGGATATGCCAATGATTCTTATATCACTTACTGAGATAGGCATACATGGGGGGTCCTTTGAACTCCCAGAAACACTGTTTGGATGGCTGTTTGCTGTTCCTGGCATCCAGCTGAAAAGGACATTTGGGAGGAGTTATGACTATACACTGCTGTCAGCCAAACAGATTTACCGTATATTCCGGCGTATAAGACGACTTTTGAAGACTGAAAAATCTTCTGTCTAGTCTGGGGTCGTCTTATACGCCGGTAATGCTTTTGAACTTTCAGAAATTGACATGCGGGGATACTCTGGGGGTGTTAATAAGCTGCCGTGGCCGTATCCCTGCCATGTCGGAGTTAATATAAGGTGGAGGGAGTTAAAATACGGCGGCGGTAGGTCCAGACAGTCAGCGCTTCTGTGCTGAAACGGACACATCGCTGCGTATTCCCAGCTCCGGACACAGCGCAGGGCTTCTGTGCCGACAGCTTTCACTTGTCACAGAAGCGCTGCGCTGTGTCCGGAGCTGGGAAGTTCGCATCGCTTCTGTGACAATATATGAAAAGCCGGCAATTCAGCAGCGGCATAAGCTGGCACCCGACAATTTAGAATAGAAAGAATAGAGCTTCACACATAGATTAGATAGATAGAAACATGTCAGTCACATATATATGAAGTACAGTGACAGTGTTGCTTACTGTACTTGTCATTTAGTGTAAAGGATTTATTAAAACAAATATTAGTGTTTTCATGCACCGTCTCTTTAAAAAAGCCGGCCGGCAATTCAGCATCTGTACCCGACAATTTATAACAGAAAGATAGAGCATCACACATAGATTAGATAGATAGAAACATGTCAGTCACATATATAAGAAGTACAGTGACAGTGTTGGTTACTGTACTTGTCATTTAGTGTAAAGGATTTATTTTAAAAAATATTAGTGTTTTCGTGCATCGTCTCTTTAAAAAAGCCGGCCGGCAATTCAGCATCTGTACCCGACAATTTATAACAGACAGAATAGAGCATCACACATAGATTAGATAGATAGAAACATGTCAGTCACATATATATGAAGTACAGTGACAGTGCTGGTTACTGTACTTGTCATCTAGTGTTAAAATAACGGATTTATTTAAAAAAAAATTGGCGTGGGGTTCCCCTTAATTTTAGGCTCTAGCGGAGGTTAAGCAGACAGCTGGGGCAGATGTTTGAAGCCTGGGAAGGGGGTAATACCCACGGAGCTTCCCAGGCTACTAATATCAGCCCCCAGCTGAATACATAGCCTTTACTAGCTATTAAAATGGGGGACCCCCCAAAACAATGACGTGGGGTCCCCCCTAATTTAATAGCTAGCAAAAGCTAGGCAGACAGCTGGGGGCTGATATTAATAGCCCAGGAAGGGAGCCATGAATATTGGCCCCCTCCCAGGCTAGAAACACCAGCCGTCAGCCGCCCCAGAAATGGCGCATTCATAGGATGCGCCAATTCTGGCACTTAGCCTCGCTCTTCCACGCTGCCCTGGTGCGGTGGCAGGGGGTAATAGGGCTGGGGTTGATGTCAGCTTATAATGCCAGCTGACATCAAGCCCAGGTTAGTAATGGAGAGGCGTCTATAAGACACCCCCATTACTAACCCCATAGTAAAAGTTAAAAAAAACACAAACACCCAGAATAAAGTCCTTTAATTGAAATAAACACACAATTCTTTATTGTTCTAAATTAAACCATACTTACCATCACGCCCATTCCAGCTGAAGCCAACGATCTCCTGCAATAAAAGTAAAATAATAAAGCAACCTCATCCTTACCTTTCCATGGTTCCCACGACAGCTTCATCTCTGCTACATCGAGATGACAGGCTGGACCGCAGCAGAACGCTGCCATCCAGCCTGTCATCCCACAGACACTGAGAAGCGCAGGCATGCTTGCGCTCCTCAGTGTCTGGCTGTGACGGCATCCAGATGAGCCGACAATGAACTCAGCTCACCTCCTGGACGTCCGTCACTGACAGCGTGGGAAACTTCTACTGCGCATGCGGGGAGCAGGAGAATTTTCCCACGCTGTCAGTGACGTGCATGAGGTGAGCCGAGTTCATTGGACATGATCTCGGCTCATCTGGATGCCGTCACAGTCAGACACTGAGGAGCACAAGCATGCCTGCGCTTCTCAGTGTCTGCCGCATGGCAAGCTGAACGGCAGCGTTCTGCTGCGGTGCAGCCTGTCATGTGAATGTAGCAGAGCTGGACCGGTCCTGGGAACCATGGAGAGGTAAGGATGAGGTTGCTTTATTATTTTACTTTTATTGCAGGAGATCGTTGGCTTCAGCTGGAATGGGCGTGATGGTAAGTATGGTTTAATTTAGAACAATAAAGGATTGTGTCTTTATTTCAATTAAAGGACTTTATTCTGGGTGTTTGTGTTTTTTTTAATTACTTTACTAGAAATTCATGGCGGTCATGTCTAATATTGGCGTGACCCCATGAATTTCGGGCTTGGGGCCAGCTGATAATACCAAGCTGGCCCTAACCCCTTTATTACCCAGTGAGCCACCGCACCAGGGCCCTGGATGAGTTGGGTACAGCGCCAGAAGATGGCGCTTCTATGAACGCGCCATTTTCCGGGGTGGCTGCGGACTGCAATTTGCAGCGGGGGGGGGGGGAGGGGGCCAGAAAGCTTGGGCCTCCCTGCGCTGCAGATTCCAGCCCCCAGCTGCCTAGTTGTACCTGGCTGGACACAAAAATAGGGCGAAGCCCCACGTCTTTTTTTTTTTTTTTTTTTTTAAGTATTTCATGAAATAATTTAAAAAAAAAAAGGGCTTCCCTATATTGTTGTGTCCGGCCAGGTACAAATAGGCAGCTGGTGGTTGGGGGCAGCCCGTTCCTGCCTGCTGTACCTGGCTGGACACAAAAATATGGCGAAGCCCACGTCAACATTTTTGGGAAAAATTAATTACAAAATTAATAATAATTTAGGGACTGCATCTTTATTAACCCCTCAATTGTCATTTAGTCTTAAAATAAAGGATTTTTTAAAAAGAAAATTGGCGTGGGATCCACCATCATTATAGTCTCTAGTGGAGGTTAAGCAGACGGCTGGGGCAGATGTTTGAAGTCTGGGAAGGGGGTAATACCCACGGAGCTTCCCAGGCTACTAATATCAGCCCCCAGCTGAATACCTAGCCTTTACTAGCTATTAGAATGGGGGACCCCCCCAAAAAATGACGTGGGGTCCCCCCTATTTTAATATGTTTATGAGTGACAGTTTTCCTGCTATATACCTGCATGTCATAAGAATTTAAATTAAAAAAGGACCATGTTAAATTCAAATCTGTTTTTTTTAAATTTTTACCGGTGTTTGGTATGCGTTGGAAAAGGGGTAGTCTTATACGGTGAATATATCCTAAACTCTATATTTTAACAGGAAAGTAGGGGGGTCGTCTTATACACCAGGTCGTCTTATACGCCGGAATATACGGTAGTTGAGAACATTTCTCACAACACTGACTGGCTGACGACAGCTCTGTCTACTCCTCCAAAATGCAATATTCACATATAGTTTACAGCCTCAAAAAGAAGAATAGTATTAGGACTCTGGATCTGGAAGAAGCCCTGTTACTTTCTCAAAAAAATTTAGTTTGTAAACATATATAGATTTTTCCTCTGGAGCACAATATGTGAAACCTCTGCTTGCAGATCAACAGGATGTTTCTCCACAGTCGTCTTTGGTTCAAGCATGTCGCCCTTCACTTTAATCCATCCCAACCAGAACAGTGTGTAGCTGTGATTAGCAGTGTGTTTGAGATGGTGTGAAAGCACAGAGAAGACTGATGAAAAGCCTAGTTGACCCGCAGGCGGAGATTTCACATACTGCGCTCCAGAAGAAACAAATCTGAATATTTCTACAATAGAGTGACGCAGCGTAAAGCAGAAAAGAGTGACAGACTCAAGGATGTTTATAAAGTATTCAACGCAATTTTTTCTTTTTACCAAATGACAGCTCCACTATGAAGCAACCAACCGTTTTATTCTTCATGAGGTTCTTAAAGGTCATAAGACTTGTGTCTTATCCTGTAACACCTAAAATAATTCCTTGACTTATTTTGTAAAGGCAACGTCCTGATTCGCTTGAGCACATACGATAATGTTTTCCTGTATTGCTATGTGAAACGTAACTGTAGTATAATTCTTCCATCCAGAAACCTACCTGCTCGCTTGCCTGGTTGACTTCTTCACAAACTGTGACCGGTACACGAGGTGAGGACTCCTTTATGTAATATTATTTTATTTGCCTTTTTGAACCAGAATAACTTTATTCTAATTCTTCTTTTTCCTTGTGACTGTAATGTCCGCCGCTGCATTGATAGTTCATTTACTCATATATTATCTTGTCCATTTCTTTCATACTGCAGTTGTGAAAAGGGGTTTAAGGACGGAGATCTCTTCATGTCATTCCGCAGCATGTTCCAGGATGTCAGAGATGCTGTGGACTGGGTTCATTACAAGGTAGATCCTGATCTGTCACCCCATCCACAGACTATTATCTGCGTTATAGGTCTGCAATTACTTTTATTCCCCAAGAGATAACAATAACTGAGCAGCAGCTGTTCTTGGAACTATTCATTGTGCTGTTCCTCTGTTATTACTCTTGGAAAATGATGAATCGGTTGGTATTACAATTTGCAATGGGTTGTGTCTCTACCCAATGACATTGTTTAGTCAGTGCACATAGAATGGATTTGTAGGCAAACACTTTTTTGGCAGGTGATTTACTTAATCTTAGGTTATGTTCTCATTAGAACTTACAATCCTTTTGTCATGTTTTCCGTCACTTTTGGAGGCAAAAATGATGCAGTATTATTCTTGCTGTCAGAACACCACCCCCACAAACTTTGATAAGTATCCTCCTAGTTCCTGATAAGTATCCTCCTAGTTCCTGATAAGTATCCTCCTAGTTCCTGATAAGTATCCTCCTAGTTCCTGATAAGTATCCTCCTAGTTCCTGATAAGTATCCTCCTAGTTCCTGATAAGTATCCTCCTAGTTCCTGATAAGTATCCTCCTAGTTCCTGATAAGTATCCTCCTAGTTCCTGATAAGTATCCTCCTAGTTCCTGATAAGTATCCTCCTAGTTCCTGATAAGTATCCTCCTAGTTCCTGATAAGTATCCTCCTAGTTCCTGATAAGTATCCTCCTAGTTCCTGATAAGTATCCTCCTAGTTCCTGATAAGTATCCTCCTAGTTCCTGATGATAAGTATCCTCCTAGTTCCTGATGATAAGTATCCTCCTAGTTCCTGATGATAAGTATCCTCCTAGTTCCTGATGATAAGTATCCTCCTAGTTCCTGATGATAAGTATCCTCCTAGTTCCTGATGATAAGTATCCTCCTAGTTCCTGATGATAAGTATCCTCCTAGTTCCTGATGATAAGTATCCTCCTAGTTCCTGATGATAAGTATCCTCCTAGTTCCTGATGATAAGTATCCTCCTAGTTCCTGATGATAAGTATCCTCCTAGTTCCTGATGATAAGTATCCTCCTAGTTCCTGATGATAAGTATCCTCCTAGTTCCTGATGATAAGTATCCTCCTAGTTCCTGATGATAAGTATCCTCCTAGTTCCTGATGATAAGTATCCTCCTAGTTCCTGATGATAAGTATCCTCCTAGTTCCTGATGATAAGTATCCTCCTAGTTCCTGATGATAAGTATCCTCCTAGTTCCTGATGATAAGTATCCTCCTAGTTCCTGATGATAAGTATCCTCCTAGTTCCTGATGATAAGTATCCTCCTAGTTCCTGATGATAAGTATCCTCCTAGTTCCTGATGATAAGTATCCTCCTAGTTCCTGATGATAAGTATCCTCCTAGTTCCTGATGATAAGTATCCTCCTAGTTCCTGATGATAAGTATCCTCCTAGTTCCTGATGATAAGTATCCTCCTAGTTCCTGATGATAAGTATCCTCCTAGTTCCTGATGATAAGTATCCTCCTAGTTCCTGATGATAAGTATCCTCCTAGTTCCTGATGATAAGTATCCTCCTAGTTCCTGATGATAAGTATCCTCCTAGTTCCTGATGATAAGTATCCTCCTAGTTCCTGATGATAAGTATCCTCCTAGTTCCTGATGATAAGTATCCTCCTAGTTCCTGATGATAAGTATCCTCCTAGTTCCTGATGATAAGTATCCTCCTAGTTCCTGATGATAAGTATCCTCCTAGTTCCTGATGATAAGTATCCTCCTAGTTCCTGATGATAAGTATCCTCCTAGTTCCTGATGATAAGTATCCTCCTAGTTCCTGATGATAAGTATCCTCCTAGTTCCTGATGATAAGTATCCTCCTAGTTCCTGATGATAAGTATCCTCCTAGTTCCTGATGATAAGTATCCTCCTAGTTCCTGATGATAAGTATCCTCCTAGTTCCTGATGATAAGTATCCTCCTAGTTCCTGATGATAAGTATCCTCCTAGTTCCTGATGATAAGTATCCTCCTAGTTCCTGATGATAAGTATCCTCCTAGTTCCTGATGATAAGTATCCTCCTAGTTCCTGATGATAAGTATCCTCCTAGTTCCTGATGATAAGTATCCTCCTAGTTCCTGATGATAAGTATCCTCCTAGTTCCTGATGATAAGTATCCTCCTAGTTCCTGATGATAAGTATCCTCCTAGTTCCTGATGATAAGTATCCTCCTAGTTCCTGATGATAAGTATCCTCCTAGTTCCTGATGATAAGTATCCTCCTAGTTCCTGATGATAAGTATCCTCCTAGTTCCTGATGATAAGTATCCTCCTAGTTCCTGATGATAAGTATCCTCCTAGTTCCTGATGATAAGTATCCTCCTAGTTCCTGATGATAAGTATCCTCCTAGTTCCTGATGATAAGTATCCTCCTAGTTCCTGATGATAAGTATCCTCCTAGTTCCTGATGATAAGTATCCTCCTAGTTCCTGATGATAAGTATCCTCCTAGTTCCTGATGATAAGTATCCTCCTAGTTCCTGATGATAAGTATCCTCCTAGTTCCTGATGATAAGTATCCTCCTAGTTCCTGATGATAAGTATCCTCCTAGTTCCTGATGATAAGTATCCTCCTAGTTCCTGATGATAAGTATCCTCCTAGTTCCTGATGATAAGTATCCTCCTAGTTCCTGATGATAAGTATCCTCCTAGTTCCTGATGATAAGTATCCTCCTAGTTCCTGATGATAAGTATCCTCCTAGTTCCTGATGATAAGTATCCTCCTAGTTCCTGATGATAAGTATCCTCCTAGTTCCTGATGATAAGTATCCTCCTAGTTCCTGATGATAAGTATCCTCCTAGTTCCTGATGATAAGTATCCTCCTAGTTCCTGATGATAAGTATCCTCCTAGTTCCTGATGATAAGTATCCTCCTAGTTCCTGATGATAAGTATCCTCCTAGTTCCTGATGATAAGTATCCTCCTAGTTCCTGATGATAAGTATCCTCCTAGTTCCTGATGATAAGTATCCTCCTAGTTCCTGATGATAAGTATCCTCCTAGTTCCTGATGATAAGTATCCTCCTAGTTCCTGATGATAAGTATCCTCCTAGTTCCTGATGATAAGTATCCTCCTAGTTCCTGATGATAAGTATCCTCCTAGTTCCTGATGATAAGTATCCTCCTAGTTCCTGATGATAAGTATCCTCCTAGTTCCTGATGATAAGTATCCTCCTAGTTCCTGATGATAAGTATCCTCCTAGTTCCTGATGATAAGTATCCTCCTAGTTCCTGATGATAAGTATCCTCCTAGTTCCTGATGATAAGTATCCTCCTAGTTCCTGATGATAAGTATCCTCCTAGTTCCTGATGATAAGTATCCTCCTAGTTCCTGATGATAAGTATCCTCCTAGTTCCTGATGATAAGTATCCTCCTAGTTCCTGATGATAAGTATCCTCCTAGTTCCTGATGATAAGTATCCTCCTAGTTCCTGATGATAAGTATCCTCCTAGTTCCTGATGATAAGTATCCTCCTAGTTCCTGATGATAAGTATCCTCCTAGTTCCTGATGATAAGTATCCTCCTAGTTCCTGATGATAAGTATCCTCCTAGTTCCTGATGATAAGTATCCTCCTAGTTCCTGATGATAAGTATCCTCCTAGTTCCTGATGATAAGTATCCTCCTAGTTCCTGATGATAAGTATCCTCCTAGTTCCTGATGATAAGTATCCTCCTAGTTCCTGATGATAAGTATCCTCCTAGTTCCTGATGATAAGTATCCTCCTAGTTCCTGATGATAAGTATCCTCCTAGTTCCTGATGATAAGTATCCTCCTAGTTCCTGATGATAAGTATCCTCCTAGTTCCTGATGATAAGTATCCTCCTAGTTCCTGATGATAAGTATCCTCCTAGTTCCTGATGATAAGTATCCTCCTAGTTCCTGATGATAAGTATCCTCCTAGTTCCTGATGATAAGTATCCTCCTAGTTCCTGATGATAAGTATCCTCCTAGTTCCTGATGATAAGTATCCTCCTAGTTCCTGATGATAAGTATCCTCCTAGTTCCTGATGATAAGTATCCTCCTAGTTCCTGATGATAAGTATCCTCCTAGTTCCTGATGATAAGTATCCTCCTAGTTCCTGATGATAAGTATCCTCCTAGTTCCTGATGATAAGTATCCTCCTAGTTCCTGATGATAAGTATCCTCCTAGTTCCTGATGATAAGTATCCTCCTAGTTCCTGATGATAAGTATCCTCCTAGTTCCTGATGATAAGTATCCTCCTAGTTCCTGATGATAAGTATCCTCCTAGTTCCTGATGATAAGTATCCTCCTAGTTCCTGATGATAAGTATCCTCCTAGTTCCTGATGATAAGTATCCTCCTAGTTCCTGATGATAAGTATCCTCCTAGTTCCTGATGATAAGTATCCTCCTAGTTCCTGATGATAAGTATCCTCCTAGTTCCTGATGATAAGTATCCTCCTAGTTCCTGATGATAAGTATCCTCCTAGTTCCTGATGATAAGTATCCTCCTAGTTCCTGATGATAAGTATCCTCCTAGTTCCTGATGATAAGTATCCTCCTAGTTCCTGATGATAAGTATCCTCCTAGTTCCTGATGATAAGTATCCTCCTAGTTCCTGATGATAAGTATCCTCCTAGTTCCTGATGATAAGTATCCTCCTAGTTCCTGATGATAAGTATCCTCCTAGTTCCTGATGATAAGTATCCTCCTAGTTCCTGATGATAAGTATCCTCCTAGTTCCTGATGATAAGTATCCTCCTAGTTCCTGATGATAAGTATCCTCCTAGTTCCTGATGATAAGTATCCTCCTAGTTCCTGATGATAAGTATCCTCCTAGTTCCTGATGATAAGTATCCTCCTAGTTCCTGATGATAAGTATCCTCCTAGTTCCTGATGATAAGTATCCTCCTAGTTCCTGATGATAAGTATCCTCCTAGTTCCTGATGATAAGTATCCTCCTAGTTCCTGATAAATCGTCAGATGGGCCAGCGCGCCGGCTATAAAATTATTTTCCTAGTAGATTTTAATCTGAATCTGGCCATACACATTAGGTAATTGTTTGCCCGACAGCTACTCTCTCACAAGTGCACACTCCCATCTTGGCCGAGCGTGCACGTGTTCTGAATGGGGCGAAAGGAGTAAGAAGCTGCCAGACACCTCTCCATCTGCATATCTAACCTGAGAACAAAAGGATGGGGCATGTTGAAATCCAACTGCCTGATCCTTCTTTTTCCAAAGAAGCCCCATACACATTAGATGGTTTCTCCAAAATCAGCCAGTAATCTAATTAATATAATGGGCTGCTTAATTCTGCATTTATCAGCTCTGAAATTGTGAAACACAGACATTAATCATTAGCAGGGACCACCTGGCTGGCAGGAGACTTGATTTATGCGTCTTGCTTTCCCAGGGATCACTTAAGGAGAAGACGGTGGAGAATTTGCCAAAGTATGTTGTGAAAGATGTAAGTGCATATTTTCCCTTGGCCTTAAAAATAGACAATTCTTGGTGAAAGGAGAGACCTGGAATGAGGCAGTGACGTGGAAGAGAAGGTCACCTGATTTCATTTCCCCTGTTCTTTTTTTTGTTGAATTTAGCTTGAAAACATAAAGGTAATAGATTATTATTTTACTTTTTAGTTTTTTTTTTCTTTTACTTGATTTTTAGCCTTTACCATTTCTCTTCTCTTTCCAGCCTAAGCTGCCTCTCCTCCTGAGCCGCATGAATGAAGTGGGAAAGGTTTTTCTGGTTACAAACAGTGACTATAAATATACCCACGTAAGTGCTAATTAAACATTCGCATCACTTTACGTTGCCAGGATACCGGGAAGAGAGAGCGGTCCTCGCTGTGTGAGATGAATGCGGCGTATTAAAGGGCCAGGAGAAAGCAAAAGTGTCACAATAACATTAGTTATATTGCAATGGTGGGAACTAGAAATCTTCATTTGCCCTTCATTTATAAGGAAAAAACAGCAGTTTTGAATTTACTATTTTAACTTAAAAGAGGATGTGAAAACACAGTCCTAAACCCTTACTTTTGTCCATATGGTGTATATTGGGGGTATCGGGACTCGTCTTAAAGGGAATCTGTCAGCAGGGTTTTGCTATGTAATCAGAGGGCAGCAAGAGGTAAGGGTTAAAACACTGAATTCAACAAAGTGCCACTTATCAGGCTGTTTACTTACAATGAATGTTTTATCACAAGGACATTATCATTGCTGGGACTAACTGCCTCATGCCAAATTGTCCGACCACACCCCCTCCTGTGATAAGCAGTTCGCTGTCAATGGACCATGTGCATAGAGAGACTGGTGGGGGCGGGGTTAGCTGTGGTGGGAGCGGGGGCAGTTTTCTCAGCTCTGCCACATCTAAGAACTCTGATTGCGTCACAGCTGCTGCACCCAGTAAACCAAGTGATACATTGCTGGAATCGGGGTCTCTCTTCCTACATTTTGCTGCTTTCAGATGAGTTCGCAAAAACTTGGTGACAGATTCCCTTTAATCATTGAATTCAGCTTTTTCATTCAGGTGAATAACCTCCATCCCCTCGCCATGAAATCTGCCTTTATAGACATTTGTGAATCAATGACTCACTCTAAAGAGTTAACAGATACCCGACTGGTCCTATAATAGGACAAAACCATAGTAGGGATTTATTCACACGTGGCATTTTTGCAGCGTTTGCTCCCCATGTTTTTTCTGTAGGAACAATGCTACGTTTTACCGTACCAGCAAAATAAGTGATTTTTATAAAATCTCATTCACATCGTTGCGTTTTTTTTTATTTTTAAGAAATTCATGTAATTTTTTTCAGAGTTTTTGCATTTTTCATCCATTCAAAAAATGGGGAGGGGGTAACACAAGGCAAAGTGCATGTAAAAACGTGTTAAAAGACGTGCATATTGTACGCAGCATTTTTTCCTACCAATAATCTGTGGTTTTTGGAGAAGAAAAATCCGCAGCAAAGAAGTTACGTGTGAACGTAACCTTACACTGACGAAATAACATAACCTCGTAGAGGAAGTGATTTAAAACCTAAAAATAAACCCTGAAAGGCTAGCCCTACTTGATATCAGCCCCTCACTAACCGACCATTAACACTTATTCTTTATTATTTAATTTTAAAACCACACTATAACAAAACTAATTAATTCTTAATGGGGTGATATTAATACAAAATATGGTGAACCTATAAACTGCACAGTATGTGCTTTATTTAGGATATATTCCTGTAAACCATCACAACAATATAGTTACTTAGCAAACAGTGGGTGCGTTAAAGCAATAACGCACATTACAAATGTTCCCCCCAACATGTTTCACCAATTTGGCGGTGTCTTCAGGAGGTGGCATACCAGTATGCCCAAGTGCATTCAGCGTGGCAGAACTTTCCTCGCACCGCCATTTAATGCCCTCATTGATAACAGCCAAGGCTGTAAGTGCGGGGATTTATGCCCATGGCGCTGAATAAATCGAGATGTTTTGAAAATTTTGTTTCTATTTTTTTCTCCCCATCACTTGCATATCATTACCATGTCTACCCACGTCGTTTCCTCTTTGGGTGTTGCAATGTCAATGTTGAGCAGTGTAAATCACATGAATATAACACTTTACATTGGAATCTGATTACTTGGAAATTGAATTTCTCATTTCCACCGATGATGAAGGCAAGATTGTCACAGATGTTTGTAGGAAAGCGGCTTCTGTCACTTGCTGCATGCCTCCTCACAAGAGGTGCTGGATTTAAAGGGGTTTACCAATAGGAAAACCACCAGCGTCTCCTGCAAATAAAATAACTGTTTTTTACTTGCCTCTCTTCCATGATTTATACACATATGTGCTATGTACTCACCTGCACTTCATTATGAATGAAACCTGATGTCCTTATGATGCCAGGTTCTACAGTAACCGCCTGAGGAAGAAGGGAGGAGGCTGAAGTCAGAGGGTTTTCGCATCGTTAGACATAACATAGCTGGTGGCCAAATAAAACACATACAAAATCTCACCTTTATTGGGTAATCACATAAATTGTTACTGGATGCTGACAAAACTTTCTACCAAAAAACTCTCTGGTCATGGTGAGCTCAAAACAAATGCAAAAGGGTATAGTTGTAGTAGTGTTATAGCAGGAGCCCCCTATAATTTTTATCTATATATTAATGTTTGACTTTTTTTTTTTTTTTATTCTAGAAAATTATGACCTATTTGTTTGACTTCCAACATGGACCAAAGGTAAGTTCTGACTGTGTGCAGTCTATTCTCTGTATCTAGGAGCATGATACACCGGATCTGTCGTACATTATGAGCCTTTTGTTTGACTTTATATGTGACTACTGAGCAGCTCCGTGTATCCTGGTGATGGATCTGATCTAGTGGAGTACCAGATGTTTAATTCACATGCAGTTAGTGCCCCCTAGAGGCTGCATAGACTATCTATTTAACTCTTAGTTGGAAGGACGGACATTCATACTATGGTATAGTTTTGTTTTTTTTTCTTAACATTAATTATTAAGCTACTCCAACATTTTATAGCTGAATTCTTTATTTTTTTTTATAATAAACGACTGTTCCCAACAAATAGGATCCCACAGCCCCCATGTGCAGGTGTGAAGCGGCCGTCAGCTGCTGCGTTATCCAATAAAACCAATGCAGAGGTGGCTTCACTGGAGCATGGTTTTCTCCATTAATGTCTATGTGAACCAAGAAAAGAGCTGAGCTGTCAGTTCAGAATAGGATTCACATAGACCATTACAGACCTGTCTTTATTACAGGGTGTTTCTGCAATGCGGCCACAACGGACAGCACATTTAAGGCTGTATTTCTGCAATGCAGCCACAACGGACAGCACATTTAAGGCTGTATTTCTGCAGTGCAGCCACAACGGACAGCACATTTAAGGCTGTATTTCTGCAGTGCAGCCACAACGGACAGCACATTTAAGGCTGTATTTCTGCAGTGCAGCCACAACGGACAGCACATTTAAGGCTGTATTTCTGCAATGCAGCCACAACGGACAGCACATTTAAGGCTGTATTTCTGCAATGCAGCCACAACGGACAGCACATTTAAGGCTGTATTTCTGCAGTGCAGCCACAACGGACAGCACATTTAAGGCTGTATTTCTGCAGTGCAGCCACAACGGACAGCACATTTAAGGCTGTATTTCTGCAGTGCAGCCACAACGGACAGCACATTTAAGGCTGTATTTCTGCAGTGCAGCCACAACGGACAGCACATTTAAGGCTGTATTTCTGCAGTGCAGCCACAACGGACAGCACATTTAAGGCTGTATTTCTGCAATGCAGCCACAATAGACAGCACATTTAAGGCTGTATTTCTGCAATGCAGCCACAACAGACGGCACATATAAGCTCATGGTTAGGAGTGTAAATCTGCTTTGTGCTGAATGTGGTTTTTCTTCCAGGGTAAATTTGACGAGATGACTTTTGCTCATACTGAAAGTAACTAGTAGTAATTTATGTCTCTGGCTTCCTCTCATGCAGCCCGGGAGCCCACATCGACTTTGGCAGTCGTACTTTGACTTAATTTTAGTAGATGCAAGAAAGCCTTTATTTTTCGGGGAAGGAACTGTGCTGAGACAAGTGGATACTGTAAGTGCCTCTGTTGTTTTTCCTCTTTCTGTTTCCTATTACTTACACTAGATATGCTTATCTTCTTAAATCAACACTCACATTTGAGCATCTGCTACCCAAAAGAGAAGTAGAGAGCCTAGTGATTTGTAATGTATTGTTGGTAGCTCTGAGGAGGGTTGGAAAGGGTTTCCTATATAAACAGCGGATATCATCAAGAAGACCAAGACAAACTGGTCCACCAGGGTAGTGGATAATCCCGCCACTTTCTCGGTATCCCACCCACAGGCTGCACAAGGATTTCTCCCATTGCAATGCTAAGGATAAATTGTTCAGCAAATCCACGGCATTATGGTACTTAAATTGCATCAGTATTTCTACTGGGAAGGTCCGCAGAGCCCACTTATGAATCATATATGACCTGCACACTTAACAGTAACCCCAAAATTTAGGATATACGGATGGACGTGCACATGATTTATTTTGACTGACGATCAGCCCCCAGTCTGACCCTGCAACATTTATTAGATTTTTGGTAATTTGGAAGCACAGATGTAGCAAGAAAACAAACGATTATGGTGCACTAAGGTACTGCATTAATTGTGCAGCACAGTTCAGCCTGCTACGCTTACAGGGTAGCGCCCTTTTCCTATTTGTGACCTATCTGTATATGTGTTTTGTGTCTGGACTTTCCTGTATGACCATAGTTGGACTTTTTGAACCCATCATCCTTGCACATCAGAAAACATTACCATTATATTCTGCCTCTGTTCTGTGGGCTATGACTTAATGAAAGTGGTTTGAGAAGTTGAAATTTTCTTTTCATCCGCAGAACACTGGCAAGCTGAAGATTGGCACCTACACAGGACCATTACAGCATGGCATTGTCTATTCTGGAGGTATGATCCACATCGGCAGGACCATGTTGTCTTCCTGCCTAAATCAGCAGCATATAAATCCTTGAAGCTATAACAATACTTGGTGCCTTCCCAAAATGATGTATTAAAAACCAGTTCCCATCTTGTATCTCTTGTTGATCAGGGGGATCCACCTTTTAGAGCCCTTACTGATTTTAACAATGAGGATGCCTCAGTGCTGTGGCCCTTACACATCGGCTGCTCTGGGGGCCGTGCTGCAGGTTCCCTGCACTTCGGCTCCCCTGGGGGCCGTGCTGCAGGTTCCCTGCACAGCGGTGGCCAAGGTGATGCTGTGCCAGGAAAGCCTTGTGATGGAGCTGCAGTGCAGAATTGGTGCTGCGTCCTCTTCATTCTCACTGTTCAATTAGGGGTCCAACCTGTAGGACTCCCAAGGATACCAGGGAACTGCTTATCATATGTATATGGCATCACGTTCTTTGATAAGGGTACCTACATAAATTAATGCTTCATACATAATCATCGATATTAACAGCAATAAACTCTTGAAATAGATCACTCTGTTTGTAATGGCTCTATATAATATAGGAGTTTCACTCTGAACTGAAATAAATTAACTTTTTGATGATATTCTAATTTTGTGAGATGCACCTGTAATTTGGTTCGTGTCCCAATGCTCATGATTTCTTTCTCTCTTGAGGTTCCTCCGATATCGTGTGTGACCTGTTGGGAGCAAAAGGGAAAGACATACTGTATATTGGCGATCACATCTTTGGAGACATTCTGAAATCCAAGAAGCGTCAGGGCTGGAGAACATTTCTAGTCATTCCCGAGCTGGCCCAGGAGCTTCACGTCTGGACAGATAAAAGCTGTAAGGGACCTGAAGCCACAGTAAAGTAGTAATGGAGTAATATGTCCTCAGCTGGCCGTACTACTCTACAACATAAGCTGCAGAGCTTTCTATTAATTTTAAGCATCATTTAACTCAAGTTAATTTATCAGCTAATGCATCTGTAATGTAATCCAAGAGATTGTAGCGCAGGGAATATATGACAGCATTATATAGCCGGCAGTGGGGGTGGTGGCGTTTAGTTAACCCTATGTGTTTCTAGGGAAGCCAAGAATCCTAGCGTTTATAACATTCACAGTTTATATGCTTATTCCTGCATTTATTTGAGCACTTGTGGGGAAGGGGTAGAGCGTAGACAGAATAGCATGCTGTCTCTTATTACTTGCTCAGATATAGGGGAATATCTTGTTACTGGGAGACCAGTGAGTTTGATACAGGCCTTTATGGGAACAGAGCGGCCTTCTAATCTTGTCTCTGCGTGCTGACTCCATACATAGGGTAAGATGCAAGTCTCATGATGGAGGAAAGCAAGGTAATGGAAAGCCACAGAGTTTTCAGGTCTTAGTACTACATAGACACTCTGCATAGACACTCCGCATGCCACCATTAGGCTTCCTCATAATATGGCATGCAAGGGAACATGCCACCATCTTTTCCCTATGGATTCCAAACGAATCTTCCATATTTCACTCAATAAAATCCCTGAAAAGTCTGTGTGCCATATTACAGATCTGCACAACTCGAGTCTACGATATGGCAGCATGGATGATCCTTTATACGTATATAACTCTTATATCTGGATTGGTCTCAATGCCTTGTGCTGGCTGGACATTTAATGTCATTAAATCAGCGCAAAGCATCAGAAAGTTCCATCATTAATCCTAAATGCAATGGTGTTTATTTTTTTTACATATTGTATATAATTCCCCATTGTCTAAACTGCAGTTTAACCATTGCGGCCATGGTAAATACTATACTAATAGGGTTGGCTGATAGAGGGTGGTCCCCTGCTCGAGACCACCCTTTATGAGCCACTACTGCAATGTAGTTTTCCCTGGAGCGGGAGGTGAGATGTTGATCACAAAGGGATATGTCGGAGGAGTTAGAGCCAGACCAGTGGTGATTAGTACCAGCTTAGCTTCATTTCAAGGGGTTGTCCTAGTGGGAAAAAACACATGGCAATGCCTTTAAGGAGTTTGTGACAATGCCTTGATGATACACATATAGACATCATAGAATAGGAGTCCCAGTGTGCCCATCTAATCCAGAACGTGACCATGTACAGCATAATGTCTTCATGCAGAAACAACATGGAGTTTTCCTGCTTGGGTTGTGTTCACACGTAGCGACATAGCTTTGCAGCAAAACTGTAGAAAATCTTGTGGATTTTTTTTGCAGATTTGCTTGTATATTTGCCAAAATAAAACCTCCCCTGGCACACCTATGGTAATGGTGGCCTGGTTCCCCACTGGCCTGTGTTCTGGCAGACAAGACATTGGCACTGGCCCATGTTACCATGAGAGGTCCAGGGGAGCAGAGTATACAAACCTGTGACCAATCCACCACATAAATGATCATGCTGTGGATTTATTTGCTACCTTTTGTTTTCTGCTCTGGATTTTCCATCCGACAATCTGGACGGAAATGTAGCAGAAGTGCTGCAACATGTGAATTAAGCCTTACAGATGAAGCGCTCCTCCTCATAAAGGCGTGTATGTGTAGTATGAGCCTGTAGCCTTATCCACTCTGTATGCGTGTTGTGTCCGTCTGTGAGGAGGGGGCAGGCAGTGACATAGTGAATATATCTCTGCATATTGGTTACCGTCAGAAGATGAGCCCTGCCGGAGAAGTGCAGGGTGAGGGTTAAAATCTTTATATTGTACAGGACATGTTTTCATGTCACCCAGAGGAACTTTAACCCTACATAGGATTGCAGCATCACTTGTGCATGAGGTGCCTCGTCAAGAGTCCACCACCTTTTTTGCTGAATGCCAAAAGTAAGATTTATTTTTTTCCCCCCTTAATCCTACTCGAGTGCTGCTTTTAAATAAAATGTATCTTTTACCAGTATATATTTAAATACGCACATGTACGGTGTCTTTTCTTCTCGCTCTTTGGTTCTCGAATCCACTTTTCTATGTTGTTTCTCACCCTGCTTTGTTTCCTCCTCATCATGGCTGTTCCCTGACGTGTCCTCAGTCCTCACATCATGAGTTTCGCCTGACACGGCTTCATGTGCTCCCTAACGGGCGGCATGTCCAGTCCAGCTTGCCATTCCTCCTTGGCCACCAGAGGGAGCTGCTGCCTGAGCAGTAGACCCTGTGGTGGCTGATCGGGATCGATCCAGACTGTGCTTGTGCTGAATAGGGCAGTTTGTCTCCCCTCGTAATGTCTCACGTTTGGGTGTCTCTAGTGTTTCTATCTTTCATGGCCTTAGTAAGCTCTCGCTTTGGTGTTCTTATTACTTTCCGCCGCCTCTTCTTCTTTTTTCGTGTTTGCTTGTAATAGACACCATTTTTCTGTTTAGTTTCCGTTGATTACTTATGTCGTGTGCTTCATATGCTCCTGTTATTTTTATTTGATTTAGCCCTTTTTGAAGAGCTCCAGAGCTTGGACATCTTTCTAGCAGAACTGTATAAGTAAGTAACGTGGGGTGGAAATGGATATGCCATCAGTTATTGCCAATATTGGCGTTTCCAACAGCCGAGTTGTTGTAACTTCATCTGTAAAATGTGAATATAAATAGATATATATAAATAGATAGATAGATAGAGATATATATATATATATATATATATATATATATATATATATATATATATATATATATATATATATATATATATATATATATATATATATATATATATATATATCTCTCTATCTATATATATATATATATCTCTATATATATATATATATATATATATATATATATATATATATATATATATATATCTCTCTATCTCTATATATATCTCTATATATATATATATATATCTCTATATCTCTATCTATCTATATATATATATATATATATATATATATATATATATATATATATATATATATATCTCTTTATGGTGCCTAAACCGGATGCATTAAAGTAACAGGAAAAACACACTCAACACTAATAACAGTGCAACAGAATGAACTAAGTGCCACCTTAGTTCAAATAGAGTGACAAAATTTCCATAATAAAATTAAATCTTTTTATTGAATACATTTAAAAATACACACATGTATGTAATAATGACCTATAGCAAGGAATATCATAGAAAATGAATGATGGGTCTTAAATAAATGAACACCTGAGCCATATGAAAGTACAGAAAATAGTATGACAGTGTATATACCTCACTAGACTAAGGTAAATAGGTCCGTTCTGGTTTCCATAATAAAGTCAAATGCCAAGTGCCACCAGGTATAAATAAGGACCAAAAAATGCTCAAAGTATACTAAATATCAGAAAGAACTCACAGCCTATGTGAACTGGAAGGCCCAGCAAACGGCATAACGAAGATGAATTAGCATACTTAGCTCAATGTGGATCCATCAGGCAAGCTCCCCAACGTACGTTTCGCCTATCTTCATTAGGAGGCGTTGCGATCACTTAGTTCCTTCTGTTGCAAAATGTGAACATCGCATTAATATTTAGTACTTTAGTACTTTTACTTTCTACTTTAGAGTATCTGCACTTTTAAAAAAATCTTTTATGGTGTCCTAGAGATTTGTCAGGAGCTCTGCGGTCTCTTCTCATTAGCTGTAGGTGGACTGTCTTCGGTCTTGGAGAGGAGCAGCGCTCAGCTCCTCCATTTTAGTGATCGATGAGGATCTTGGCCTCCACTGATCAAAATTTCAGACATGTCTATAGGTTGTTTTCACTACAAAAAGAGTTGACGTATTGATAGAAAATGCCATCATCTACCAATTATTTAGGGTCCATCTGTTGGAACCCCCCTGTTATCTTCAAAATCGAGATGCTACTTTACTGGTTGGCTTCTTGCATAGAAAATCTCCCGTTCACCCACTGTGCAAGGAAAGTGTGCACAGTCCTATTAGCTTGGATGGAGCTTTGTTGCAGTTGTGAACAGGAACAGTGGTGGGCAGTGAAATGGCCAAAGAGGAAATCTGCCCGTCGGTTAAGGAGAAGTAGCTGAATTGAAGGGTCTGTTCAGAGCCTCCGTCACAGGTTCAGGGAAAAATAATGTGTAGAATAGAGCAGCGTGCCATGACCATGCCAGACAGGTCCTTTCCTTGGATCTGGTACTGTTGTCATTTTTGCTGTTTTACTCTTGTGACAATTGAAATGTCAATGTGAACAGAGCCATAGAGAAGATGAAATGTTTGGGATCAGCATTTTCCATTAATTCACTCTGAATCAAAGGGACAGAACTGAGTGATGCGCTGTGATCGGCTCCCCCTGTATAAGTAGGTCTGAGGCTGACCTGTCCTTTCCAAGGAGCACAGCAGTGATTGGGGATGGTCACAGCACCATTACCCACTATGATTAAAAACCTCTGTTGGGTCACGATCACATGTCAGAAATGTTATCAAAGGGTAATAACGCTTTAATTCCTGCCCCCAGACCAGACGTGGCAGGCTCTGTAATGCTCCTGGAGTTCTTGTATGTTTGCGATGTGTCCTTCTTATTTTATATTTCACACTTTGTGTTCTGTAGGAACATTTCACTAAGGTTTCACCCTTTACTTACAGGCACTTGGACAGTAGCAGCAATGAGAGGCCTGACATCAGCTCCATCCAGAGGAGAATTAAGGTATATCGTGACGTTTTCTTTCCAGTCAATGTTATATCTGCTCCCTGCACCTGCTATACGCCTGCTGATATATACTAACCATTCAGCTATCTAGGGGCACATTTTACCTTACACAGCGTGTGTTTTTTTTCCCCGTATCATAAAGGACCCTAGCGCATTACATAGGTTGAAAAAAAAAATAAGATTTGAGTCAATCGACTTAAACCTTTCTTCACCAGTTATATATTCTCTATCTCTACATATTTATAACCCACAATGCCATTTATTGTGAGAAAAGCATCCGGCCCTTTTTAAAAGCTGTTAGTGTCTGCCATTACTATCTCTTGCAGTTGGGATTTCACAGTCTGACTGCTCTGACTGTAAAGAACCCTTTCCTGTTTAGCTGCCGGAATCGCCTTTCCTCCACCTGTAATGAGTGCCCCCTGGTCCTTAGTATAGTCTTTGAAAGGAATAAGTCATGAGCCAGTCCTTTGTACTGACCACACATATATTTATACATGTAAATGAGATCTCCTCTGAGACGTCTTTTTTCTAAGCTAAACAAGCCCAACTTTTCCAACCTCTCATCATATGAGAGGCCTCCATCCCTTGTAATAATCTAGTTGCCGCCTTTGAACTGCCTCTAACTTCTGAATATCCTTTTTAAAATGTGGAAAAAACTGGATCCCATATTAGTTATGTGGTCTTTTAGAGGGGTAATAATACATTAGGATCACAGGATGTTTTTTTTTTTTTTTTTAATAATACACCACAAAATCTTGTTTGCTTTTGCAGTTGCTGCCTGACATTGAGTACTGCTGCTCAGCTTACTTGTAACCAGAATACCTAAATCCTTCTCCTGTTCTATAGTCCCAAGTTTACCGCTATTTAATGTATATGCAGCAATAGGATTACTCCGTCCTGGGTGCATTACCCTACATTCATCAACATTAAATCTCATCTACCAAGTGTTTGCCCATTCAGACATCTTATCCAGATCATTTTGTAATATTGCTATATAAAGGTCTGTTTTTATTATCCTACATAGTTTGGTGTCATCAGCAAAGACTGTCACTTCACTCTCAACCCCATCCACAAGGTCATTAATAAAGAGATTCAAAAGAGTTGATCATAGCACAGATCCTTGTGTGCCCCCATTGCTCCTAGTACAGATCCTTGCGTTCCCCCACCGCTCCTAGGGCGGATCCTTGCGTTCCCCCACCGCTCCTAGGGCGGATCCTTGCGTTCCCCCACCGCTCCTAGGGCGGATCCTTGCGTTCCCCCACCGCTCCTAGGGCGGATCCTTGCGTTCCCCCACCGCTCCTAGGGCGGATCCTTGCGTTCCCCCACCGCTCCTAGGGCGGATCCTTGCGTTCCCCCACCGCTCCTAGGGCGGATCCTTGCGTTCCCCCACCGCTCCTAGGGCGGATCCTTGCGTTCCCCCACCGCTCCTAGGGCGGATCCTTGCGTTCCCCCACCGCTCCTAGGGCGGATCCTTGCGTTCCCCCACCGCTCCTAGGGCGGATCCTTGCGTTCCCCCACCGCTCCTAGGGCGGATCCTTGCGTTCCCCCACCGCTCCTAGGGCGGATCCTTGCGTTCCCCCACCGCTCCTAGGGCGGATCCTTGCGTTCCCCCACCGCTCCTAGGGCGGGTCCTTGCGTTCCCCCACCGCTCCTAGCACGGCGGGTCCTTGCGTTCCCCCACCGCTCCTAGCACGGCGGGTCCTTGCGTTCCCCCACCGCTCCTAGCACGGCGGGTCCTTGCGTTCCCCCACCGCTCCTAGCACGGCGGGTCCTTGCGTTCCCCCACCGCTCCTAGCACGGCGGGTCCTTGCGTTCCCCCACCGCTCCTAGCACGGCGGGTCCTTGCGTTCCCCCACCGCTCCTAGCACGGCGGGTCCTTGCGTTCCCCCACCGCTCCTAGCACGGCGGGTCCTTGCGTTCCCCCACCGCTCCTAGCACGGCGGGTCCTTGCGTTCCCCCACCGCTCCTAGCACGGCGGGTCCTTGCGTTCCCCCACCGCTCCTAGCACGGCGGGTCCTTGCGTTCCCCCACCGCTCCTAGCACGGCGGGTCCTTGCGTTCCCCCACCGCTCCTAGCACGGCGGGTCCTTGCGTTCCCCCACCGCTCCTAGCACGGCGGGTCCTTGCGTTCCCCCACCGCTCCTAGCACGGCAGGTCCTTGCGTTCCCCCACCGCTCCTAGCACGGCAGGTCCTTGCGTTCCCCCACCGCTGACTGTCCCATTTAGAGAACGTACCATTTATGGCGACTTTGTTTCCTATCATTTAGCTAACTCCTTACTCATCTACATATAGTTCCCCCAAGTCCTTGCTCCTGTAGCTTCAGTATAAGGCTGTGATGTGGTACAGAATCAAATGCCTTTGCAAAATCCAGATAAATCACATCAGCCACATGACCAACATCCAGAATTGCACTTACCTCCTTATAGGACCCCAACATGTTGGTCAGACACTACTGAATCCATGAACCGTGCTGGTTGTCTGTTCACATTCTAATAACTCTCATTGAAACAGTAGCTGGCTAAAAACCTACAATTTCAGTAAGCTTACAGGCACACTTTTCTATCTCTGTGTTCTTTGTTTGTCCATGTGATTGTTTTGTGTGACTCCTTACTAAGGTTGAGCGAGTATGTTCTGTCCGAGTATGCTCGGGCCGAGCTCCGAGTATTTACAGCTGCTCGGTGATATGGTTGAATCGCTCCCGTGTGCATGATTTGCGACTGTTTGATAGTTTTATTACATGTGAGGAATGTCTATTTCTTACACATTCGTCACATGTAATAAAGCTGCCAAACAGTTGCAAATCATGCACACGGGAGCGATTCAACCATATCGCTGAGCAGCTGTAAATACTCGGAGCTCGGCCCGAGCATACTCGCCGAAAGGGTTAATAGAACATACTCCTCAACACTACTCCTTACCCTTCTTTCCCAAATCTCTCCTCTCCCTTTTCCTTTCCCTCTCCCTTTCCTTTATCCCTATTATATGCATAATTTTAGTTGTATGCTAATTAAAATTCGTCCTAATCTTTCCCGCTTTTTCCTCCCTCTTTCCGGGTTAATAGTTAATTATTATTGATATTGTTGATCTACCATTTACCTATTGTTAAACTCAATAAAAATCATTTAAATAAATAAATAAAAAACTGCAATTTCGAGCTTTTATCGTGGCCTTATCCTGCAGTAACTGCACACACAGTTTGATTAAAGTGGCCAGCTTATGATGAAAACCATGCTGTATGTGCCAAAGGATAGAGCCAACATTTCTGAGCTTAATGTGGCTCCTTTCCAAAAATTGACTATGTCCCTTAAGATAGAAAAGATTAGAGATCTCTGATGAAAGCGATATCTGGGTCACACTGCCATCGACAGTACAAGTGATTAATTCACAAAATGTTGTCACCTTGTGTTTTCCGCAGAAAGTCACCCACGACATGGACATGTGCTATGGGATGATGGGAAGTCTTTTCCGTAGCGGTTCACGCCAGACTCTGTTTGCAAGTCAAGTGATGCGCTATGCGGACCTCTATGCCGCTTCATTCATCAATCTCTTGTATTATCCCTTCAGCTACCTCTTCAGAGCCGCTCATGTTTTGGTGAGTTCCAGCGACCTCCACCGCTATCCGATCATGTATCAGAAACCTGTTTTTTATAAATCGACTTTCAGGAAGGGTTTGGTGGGGAACAAAAGTAATCTTTTAATGGCTGACTGCTGAAAAGAAACACTAGTAGTAATTGCCCTAATCTTTTTGACGCTTACCCGCTCCCTGCTGATCTTCACTTTCTGGTCCTGTCTTCACATACCGGAAATGAACGTTCAGCCAATCATCGGCTATGACCCGTAATTGACAAGCCGGTATTTTCAGCCATTTTCAATGTGTCAAGAAACACCGCAATATAGAGCAGCCGGCCGCTGCAGCGGAATCAATGAGGGTATTAAGATTATTTATTTTGGAGCCCTTTTAAAACAATTTTTAATCCCTGGATATCTTTCCATACCTATAAATTGCTGGTCTAAAACCTCCAACAATAAGGAGTATATTACTTTTGCTGATATAGATCATAATACTGACAACATACATTTTTTTCAAATCAAATAAATAAAAAATGAAAAACCGGCACATATTCCAATCACATACCTTTTTGCAGTCCAATGAGCGTCAGTGACAAATAGCCAGAGATCGCTAATCAGCAGGTGCTCTGTCCGAAGAAAGATGTTTCCTTTGATATCCTGTTAGTAGATAGAAGGCGGCACTCCAGCAAGCGATTAAATATGAAGATTCTTTACACACAATTTTAAAACATGGAGCCGGGGATGTGGGGGTCCTTCAGGACGACGGCCGTTTCTCACCAAGCTGGTGCTTCAGCCACTCCAAATACAAACTACACATGGGGGGATGGTTCTTATATAGAAAACACACCTCTATTCCCATGTCACATCCACAATACAACTAAAATTACATTATAAAACATGGTCATTTCTACCTTATCATTTAGACCACTAACACCTTGGGCTTTTAATTGCAAAATCCACCTAGTTTATCTCTTGTAAATAACGGATGGTGTTTTGTGTTGTTTTTTGTCCCTGCAAAAGATTTTATATTGGAAAGACCATAATATATAACATTTAGGGAACATTGCAGATCAATAGTCACAGGTGAAGGCTCTATTAGATCTATTCTGATCCCAAAGGTGTTAGTGGTCTAAATGATAAGGTAGAAATGACCTTTTTTTTATAATGTTTAATGGTTTTTAATTTTAGTTGTATTGTGGATGTGACATGGGGAATAGAGGTGTGTTTTCTATATAAGAAGCATCCCCCCCCCCCCCCATGTGTAGTTTGTATTTGGACCTTGAAGCACCAGCTAAACGGGTCCAAAACGGCCATTGTCCTGAATGACCCCCACTTCCTCGCCTCCATGTTTTAAAATTGTGTGTAAAGAATAAAGGATTTTCATATTTGGCGGAGTGGCGCCTTCTATCTACTAACTAGATACATTTTTTCAATTCTCCAGTTGTCATGACCTGGATTACGTTCATCATGACTTTCAGGAAATTCTTCCAAAATATATGTCTAACATCTCATTAGAGTTCATTAGCCAAAGGGTTTCCTTAATTGAGAGTCCGTGCATACGTTAATGCATATCTAATCAGAAAAACTCCTCACTTTGCTCTTCGTAGCGCCAGAACTTTAGTGAAGCACATTGAAATCTCATGAAAAAGCTGCTTCCATATTTTGGAACTAATCTAGTTCATTAGTCGTTTGCTGAGAGTAAGGCTTTAAAATAGGTTCAAAACACATCATAAGGTTTTTCAAGTGTTTAGTGTGCCTCAATAAGGTTCTGGTTTTATGAAGATCACAGTGTGGGGTTTTCTGGTTTTATGCCTGATGTGTTGCTAGTTGTCAATTAACTTTTATTGCAAAAAAGCAAAAGGCTAAATAGTTCAAAATGGTAGTTGTCCCAACACAGAGGGCACAATTGACACATGTTGGTGGGTGATCCAAAGGGAAAAGAACCCGTGGAAGGCTTAATCAAAGTAGAAAGGATAAAGCGTAATCAATTCATAATGACATATGCACAAAGGATATAAAAGTGGCATGCTTCAGACCCCCCTGATGAAGCATGCGTGAAACCCGTGTCTAGTGTGTTTGGTGGGTGAGCCCCTTTCAATCTTTGCTGCCAGGATGTATGCTATTATATCCTCATATTAATTGACTTTTTACTTCTATTCAATTTCCCCTGGCATACCACTCTTATATCCATTGTGCATGTGTCATTATGAATTGATTTAGCTTTATCCTTTCTACTTCGATTATTATTTCCAGGGATTCTTTTCCCCAACGGAAAGAAGAGTGGCATACCAGGGGGAAATTGTATGGAAGTAAAAAGTAAATTAATGTGAGGATATAATAGTATACATCCTGGAAGCCAAGATGAAAGGGGCTCACTCACCAAACATACTTGACACGCGTTTCACGCCTGCTTCATCAGGGGTCTGAAGCATGCCACTCTTCTTACCATTGTGCATATGTCATTATGAATTTATTACGCTTTATCCTTTCTACTTGGATTATTACTTCCAGGGGTTCTTTTCCCTTTGGTTCACCTGCCAATTGTGTCCTCTGTGTTGGGACAACTACCATTATATGAACTGTTTTGTCTTTTGTTTTCTTACAATAAAAGTTATTTATTACTTTGATTAATAGTTTTCGGTCTTGCATTTTATGATTATTGGCTTCTTCCATGTTCCCACATAGAGTAAATGCCGTCTTTATTTTTGGGCAGAAAATCTGCTGTTTAGCATTTCAAGCAAAGTGGATGTGATTTTATGCATTCTTTGGTGTCTTTTGTCCTTACAGTCTTCTGTGGAGAGCCTGAAGGGGGGGTACTCTATTTTTATATGCTTTTTTCTAAGTGTTATATCCTGAAAAAAAAAAAACCCTGCTGTTTCAGATCTGCTTTTAAATACGGGAAAATACATAAGAAAACCAGCAATAATGCAACAGATTGCTTTTCCCTATGGTGCAGACCCCTGCAAGAAAAATGCAAAAGGAAGAAAAAAAAGTTTTTGTATGTGAGAGCATGGACTAAATGTTGCAGATAGTCTCAGCAAATGTTGATGTGACCCTAGTATAATGAGGCCATTATTGATTTCTCCGTGTCTCCATTTTTCATTTCCCTTTGTCTTTAGATGCCCCATGAATCCACCGTGGAGCATATTCATGTAGATATTAATGAGTCCGAGTCCCCGATGGCCACACGGAACCGCTCTTCATTGGACTTCAAAGATTCCGACTTCAAGCGGCACCATCTGACCCGCTCCATCAGTGAGATTAAACCACCCAACCTGTTTCCCCAAGCACCACAAGAAATCACACACTGCCATGATGAGGATGATGATGAAGAGGAGGAGGAAGAAGAGGAGGAAGAATAAGTGTTACCCCGAGGAGCTTGCTGTAATATTGTACACGGAAACTTCTGTTCTTTAGGAGCAAATTTCCATACACAGAAGAATATTTTTTTTTTTTCTCCCACTTTTTGTTAATCCCGTCCAAAAGTTATGAATGGAAGTCTTGCGATTACTGCAGCTCACACATTTCTGTTGGAGGGGACTGATACTGATCAGACCTGTCACAGTATTTACCAGTTAATATGTCTGTGAATAATAAGGCACAACCCCCCAAGAGCACAGGTCCCGTATGCACAACTGCAGCATTCGTGGTATCTACTCAGAAGACTGCGCAAGAGATTCCTCCCTTGTGGCCGCTGTCACGTGGCCACCTCCGTGGATGTTAGATATCCTGCCGTAGGGATGGAGCAAGGATGTTTTCTTCTAGGTTTCTAGAGAAACATCAGCCTGACTCCCGGAACAATTTCCTGGGCAAAAAGCATCAGCAATTCTGCCTCATTTATCTACGTCGTATGGAACGGACACAGATATTTGCAAAAATAGCGCAAATTGCAACAAATTTATCTGTATGGTACATCTCCCCGTAAAGAAGTGATTGCACCCCAATAGGAAGTAGCGTAACTTTTATGATTAATATGGTCTGACCTATTCCCAAAGTTGACAAAGGAAGAGTACCCTCACTAATTTTTCTGCATAGCACGATTCTGATCCACCAGCTATACTGAGAACTGCAGCTTGTGAATAGGGCTTAGGTTCATGAGGGTACCGATCAGACCTGACAATGAAGAAGTAATATGGCATCACTTCTTCTAATGAGCCCTATAATGTCCCTTATGAAGCAGGGGGCTTTCTGTCCCATTAAATAGATACCTTTGGTGCTTCTTGCGCCATTTTACAAATCCAATGGAATGTGAATGTAAATTAGCCCCATTATACATTTGTAACATCACAAGTTCCCAAACAATTTCTAGCTTCCCCATGGGGGCCGACTCCGCTCATTATATGGCTCCTTCTGGTCCTTGTACACCGCTCTGCCACTCACAGAGGTGTCCGTTCTATATTGTAGAGCAAAGTCAGTTTTTTTTTTTTTGTTTTTTTTTTAAAGCTGTGATTTTCGCTTTAATGTACAAAAAGCGACTATTTTATAAGCTCAGAAAAGCTTATTCTGTTCCCTTTTCTGCTAGAATTACTGCAAGGTTTTATGTTCCGGCATATACTGTCTTGTTGTTTTACAGTACTTCTTACAGGAGCAGCTCTATACAAGGCAGCATCCGACCGTATACATTTAGCTACCAGGCCTGATGGTGCCCAGCGTCAGCTGAGCTTTTGTTTTCCCCATCACCATTTTTTGGTCACCTTGATTAATGGAGAACACAATAGGATGAATGGCCACCTTTTGAACATCATTCTCATTCTGCCTTTTCTTTTTTTTTAATCCACATATCTGTGTTCATTAATGTTTTCATATATGTTCATAGGATCCCCCAATCCCCAGCATAAATCAAGAACTCAAAATATATAATTATGGCTGCCCACATCCACCACTAGAGAGAGCTTACTGCATACAGTGTTATTATTGGGCTCTATGGACAAACAGTATGCAGTTAGCTCCCCCTAGTGGAGACTGTAGGCAACTAGATTTTTTTCTTAAGGGGTTTTTCAGCTAAATATGTTTTGTCACCACCGTGTAAGTGATAAATGTATGATTGTTGGTGTTTGAGCACATGTAACCACGTGCACAGATCTGGTCACAGAATGTTCTTGTGTTACGCGGGATAAAATAAAAACCCTAAAGGAATCATTTGCCCTGGGGGGAGGCCTGGGGGAGACATTTGCAAAGCAAATGGCATTTAAACATTGTTTTTCCACTATTGTTCAGGGGCCAAGTGTATGCTCAGCCATAGGGGACTGTCTATAGGAATAATTACCATCCATTAATGGTCGGATATCAAAAGTCGTGACTACAAGAACCAATCAGGGTTATGATTGTGGACGACAGTACAGTGGGGAGATTTCATAAGATTTCCCACAACCTCTCGTGAAAACACTACTCTGCCTATCATCCTGCCATTAGGATCACTCGTCACGACTTGCTGTCCTTGGATTAATGTACATATAACCTGATTTTTTTCTTTTACAATCTTCCTTTTTTTTAAGGTTTTGTGTGTTTAATGATTGCAGGTATATGCTCTGCCCATAGATCTTTTACTTCCAGGGCATTTTACGACATGCTAATCCGGTTTGCTGCATTATTTTGTTTATTGAAGGTGACCAATATAATATAGTGTATTACTTCATGATAGCAATGCTCTGCAGCCTGAAGACCTTCAGCAATTGTAAAACTACAGCGCCCAGCATGCCCTGACACATCAGCTGGGGGGTCACAGGCAGCGGACCTCTGATCTAGAGCTAGGACTGTATGGCGATTCTGATTTATATTCCCATAGTATCTTTTATAATAAGATGATTCACATTAAGTTGGTATAAGAAACCTTGTAGTGTTTTGGTACTGTAAATATTCTTATTCCTTACCTGCTAGGCATGCTGGGAGTTGTAGTCTAACAACTACTAGAGAGCTGCTTTCCCATATAAAGTCCACTTCTGCCTCCGGCCCATTATCTTGCACGATCTAATGATGATATCTTGCTACTGTATGGTGTCCCATGCAGGTTCAGAGGAATATATCTTCCGTTGTGCTGTCTTGGGACCTTAAAGTGAATGTCCATGCTGGACCGTAATTTCGTTTTTGTTTTGTTTTTTCTTAGTCTAAATAAATCATTTCTTAATACACTTTTATAGTGGTCAACACTTTTTTTTTTTGTGATACCAAGCTCCAAATTCTTTGCGTAAATCTAGATTTACGAGATAGTACATGCAGCCACCACTAGAGGGAGCTTGCTGCATACTGTGGAGTTGGCTCCTAAGCTCCCTCTAGTGGTGACTACGTGCAGCCAGGATATTACATTTTTAACCTGTATGTCTATGCAGAGGATTTGGAGCTGGATAATAGAAAATAAAATCTCTGACCACTATAAAGAAAAATTAAGAAATTTAATCCGTACAGACCTATGGATCTTTAAAAAAAATATATATATATATTTAGCCGAAGCTTTTTTTTTTTTTATGGCATGTCAATCATATTCCACAATTAGGGTTCTGTTAAAATGAATGAAAGAAACAAGAGATACTGTTTATTTCCATATTTGCTTTAATGGCGCTTGACCCGCATGCATGGAAATGAGGCCTTGATCACTGGCTCGACTGTGTATGAGGAGTCTACGTTATGTGTCCCCTCCACGTTCTGCTACACCCTTATCCTGGAGACAGTTTGGCAGGATTATGTCTGATTCCACAGCGCTGTCTGTCCTCTCCGATCTAATCGGTGATCTATAAAGCACATGTTTGAGAACCCCGCACAATGGAACTGCTTTCCTATGTTCTCCAGCATTCTGGGATGAAGGAACGTGCGGCCGGCCCCCCATGTAATGTATAATGCTGGAGCCCCCGTTCTCTCTACACTGCACCCACTGGCATGCTTCTGGTTTAGAACACGGCTATTGTTTTTTTTCTTCTCTTGTTTGATATTTTAATCTGGAATTGGTTTATTTTCTTTACTGGTTTGTAAATCGCATTATATTGTATAATCAATAAATTTTAAGAAATTTACTTTTTTCCTGGTTTTGCCTTCTGTCTGCTGTCTGTACTATTTTTTAATCTAATCTGTATCTTGTTGAATCAATAGAAAAGAAACATACTAAGGCCACGTTCACACATTCAGTATTTGGTCAGTTTTTTTTACCTACGTATTTGTAAGCCAAAATCAGGAGAGGAACAATCAGAGGAAAAGTATAATAGAAACTCGTCACCACTTCTGTATTTATCACCCACTCCTGGTTTTGGCTTACAAATACTGATGTCAAATACTGACCAAATACTGAACGTGGTCTAAGGGGTTTGTCCACACGGAGTTCTGGAGCAGAAACGCCCATTTTTTTTTTTTTAGGCGTTTTCAGTTTTTGAGGAGGATTTGCAGAATTTCCACTCAGTTTCTGCTTAAAAAAACTTGGTGAAAATATATCCTAATAGCATGTGCACACAACGTCTGTTAAACTCAGACGAGCCTACCGAGTTTTTAAAGCAGAAGATGTTACAAGAAACTCCTGCCGTTTTCTTTCACCTTAAGCATCTTCTGTGTTGGTTTTTCAGTTTTTACCTGAGTGTTTTTCCAACAGTTTTGGGCACCGGTGTTTTTTGGAGGGTTTTCCCGTGTTTTTTGTAATGTCGTCTTTTTTTTTTTTTTACTGTCATTTTCGGGATATTTGGAAAACCACTCTTGGCGTCTTTTATCTTTTCCATTGACTTGTAAAGGGTAGAGCATCTTCCGAGCATAAAACGTCAGAAGAATGGAAGTGTCACTTCTTTAAACCGCTTGGCGTCTTTGGAAACTGAAGAGGTTTAAAGGAAATTCGAAAGCCCAAACATCTGCCGCACAAGTCGTTTTTACATAGAAATGTATATGTTAATTCTTTTTAGTGTTTTCTGGTAAGTTTTTCAGGCGGTTTCTGCCTTATAAAGACATTGTGTGCACATACTCTAAAATCGTTTTTGTCATTAAAACCAATGGGGCCCAAGGCTTTTGTCTGAATGAGCCACCTAGCCTCCATTTGCAACAGCAACCTGTGCCTATCGCCACCTTGTGGAAAATTAGGAACACTATCCACGCATATCTCATAATTGCTGGATTTCCTCCAATTAATACAGGAATGGGTTCTACTAGCTGAATAGAAGTGTTGCCTGGATGTCTGTTAAAGCTCATGCAGACATCTGTACAAATCAGTCCAAGCACAGACCACAAAGCACAGACTGCCCCTTGCTCTCCCGACCCCAGCGTCGCAGCCTCATAGACATATGTGAAGCTTTGATGCTCTGGTCAGGAGAGCCGTGGCCAGTCTGTACATTGTGGTCTATGCTTGAACCAATTTGCACAGATATCTGCACGAGTCCTTACAAAAAGAGTGTGGGTGGCTCATTTGTTCAAAAGTCCTGGGTCCCACTGGTTTTAGTTTGAGATGAGCGAACCTGAACTTAAAAGCTTGTACTGGGCCGTTAGTGTCCAGCGCTAAACGCCGAACACTGACTTCTCCCATGAGTCTGTTGCAATGTTCCAGGAGAGAGATATTTTCCAGTTCCAAAGTTTGAGTCCCCATTGTTTTCAATGGGGTTCTGGTTCATGTTCGGGTACAGTTCTAGTACCAGAACCCCAACTTCCATGGGGTCCGCTCATCCCTAGTTTTAATGATCAAAATGATCTTGCTGTTTCTTTAACGTGAGACTGTTTGGATTGCTGTATTATTTCAATTGTATTTTCTATATTTTGTATGAATAAATGTATCCTAGAAAGTTACTGTGGCGATCAAAAATGCAGCGTTTCACAAGAAGCATGAAGACGCCATAGTGTTTGCTGGTCTGTAGAGGCATGAACATGAGCTTTTCTGCAGCTCACTAGCACCTCGCGCCTGTTGCACTGTCTTTCATTTAGGGATTTCGGACAAAAACTGAAGACTGTTGCTGAGATTGTTTCTATTTTCTGGTGACAGTTGTGCTTTCCTAATCTTAGGAATTCCAATTACCAGCTCTCTAAGAAATGGGAGCATCCGATTGGTGGCATTTCCTCTGTAGTCTCTGAAGTCCTTTCCCTCTACACAGGCATTGGTTCCCCAGTAGTCCACTCGAGCCGCCACCTTGTGAATTGTAGAAGTAGTTTGACACCCTCTCTCTAAGACGTTTTTTATGATCGTGGGTCCTATTTAGTGCCTGTGTTTGCAACTGCAATCTAGCTACACCAAGTGCTGACTTCTGCACCTTAAGGCTGTGTTCACACGATGCGTATTTCATGCGTTTCCGCGGCGTTTTTGCAGTTGCGTAAACGCCGCGGAAACGCATGAAAAACGCATGGTAGAAGGGAAGCAATGTTCCCCAATGGAAATCCGCATGTGCTGTGCCCATGATGCGGATTTTTCCGCAGCGTTAACGCTGCGGTCAAAAATCCGCAGCATGTCAATTAATTTTGCGGAAACGCGGCGATTTCGCCGCCATTGACTTGCATTAGAACGCGCCAATTCCGCAAGACAGCATCTGTACTTGCGTAATTGGTGCGTTCTAATGTGCGGATGGTACCCGGGTGTGGAGGAGAGGAGAGTCTCATCCACACCCAGGTACCATTAAAAAAGCTGTAAAAAGAAGAATAAAATAAAAAATAATGTATTCTTACCTTCTGTCGGCCCGCGCAGCGCTCCCGCTTGGTTCCCGGCACTTTGCAGTGAGTTGTAGGACCTGCGGTGACGTCAGAGTCATGTGACGGGTCACGTGACGCTGACGTCGGCAGGTCTTTCAATTCAAAGTTGCCGGCAGCCGGGAGAACAGATTGAGCAGGACAGCGCGGGCGATCGGAGGTAAGTATATACACGCTCTCGGTTCACACTGTATAAATCCATGCTGTTTGCATGGATTTATATAGTGTGACCTAGTTATCAAGCACTTTCCAGGTGATGCTAACATCGCCTGGAAAGCGCTTGTCAATCTGCATGCGGAAACGCATGTGAATCTGCATGTGGATCCGCATGTATTCTGCAGGAAAAACGCATGCACAATCTGCATGCGTTTTTTCTGCCAGGGAGATGCAGAAATGATGCAGAAATTTTCTGCTTCATTTCTGCATCGTGTGCACATACCCTAAGTGTTCACTCACACTGCCGTATATTCTCTTGCAAGAAAATCGGGCTGATTATACTAATGACACTGCTCAAACACTGTCAGAGTTTGAGCCAAGTGTCATCCGAGTGTGATGAGAGAATCTCCTCACAGGTGCGGAGAACATGGAGAACTTAATTTCTCCATGTTTTCCATTGTCTCTGTGAGCGTACATTGGATGTTTCACATGCGCCCGTAGACTTGTAAGGGTGCGTGTGATCCGAATATCAGACCCACTCACACCATGCCAAATGACATGAGAAAATATTCACAGATCTGCTCTGCCCTATAGAATAACACTGGGCCGAGTGCTATCCGATAAAACGGATAGCACTCGACAATGTTATACGCCAGTGTGAGCAAGCCCTTAAAGTACCTTCTGGACCACTCTTCTCGGTGGCATGCTGGTTAGATTGCTACTTGCCTTTTTCCCCCCGATCTTTCCTTTTGTAGGAGGTAATATCTTAAATTGAGTCTTACTTCAACCTCATCACCATCATCCCTGAACACAGGCAGCTTAAAAGATATGAACACCCAAGAATACATGTATTTTTTTAATACTTAAGTGTATATAGTTTGGCTAAAAAATCTTTGCAATTTGGGTTTCACTAACAATTTTACACTTTTTGGCTTTGAAGGCTGTTAATCACATTCAGCAATCAGCAGGAAAAAAGTCAATAAGCCCGTTCTGTTCGGATAAGGGAGTTTCAAACTTTTTCATCCGTCTTTTATTGAGCGTTTTTTCCAGCTGATTTATCACCACATCAAAGTTGAGCTGAACTTTATAACTTATCTGAGCTTCTCTGATTCATTAACCTAACTGGTTATTAGTTAACCAATTGCAACACAGAAGCTATAGAGGGCAAACTGCACAATGTTTAGCCCAAAATACATAACTTTAAAGAAAAAAACTAAATTGCTTGCTTTCCAAGTCTGCAAAGAACAGGGACCTTCTCAGAAATTCCTGGGTCTCTCTTCTTTTCACTTCAGAGTGTCCTAAGTCCAGGCCGAGATCCCCTCTGCCTTCACATGTTGATCTTGTGCAGGATGGCCTCTTACTTTGAGGTCATCCCCTATGCTCAGGTTCTCCCTCATCTCCTTCGATCCTGTCTCTGTTGAACTAATTGGTGAACTCATTGCGGTTTTTCTATCCACTTTCCCATCCTCACCTGCACGTATATTAATCTGTGGTTAACCCCAATTCTGCTTCAAGACTTGTTATTTCTTGCTATTGCCAGATACCAGTTTCTCAGATTAAGGCCATGGTCCCACTATCAGTATTTGGTCAGTATTTTTTCTCAGGAGTGGGAGCCAAAACCAGGTGAGGAATAATCAGAGAAAAGGTCTAATAGAAACAAGTCACCAATTCTGCATTTATCACCCACTCCTGGTTTTGGATCCCACTCCTGAGAAAAAATACTGACCGAATACTGACCACATACTAATAGTGGGGCCGTGGCCTAAGGAGCTTTGTTTGACCAACATGCCTATTAGGGTTTCTAGTCATAGGTACAGGGCCGGACTGGGTCAAAAAAGCAGCTCTGCCACACAAACCCCACCAGCCCACCTACTATAAGGGTATGTGCACACTGTCGGTATTGGCAGCACTTTGAACACAGTATACTTTATGCTGCGTTCAAAGTGCTGCACGCCGGTGAATCCGCATGTGTTCATTGAACTATGTGGATTCACCGCATCCTATACATTGCATTGATAGAATCTTTCTTGCGGAGCGTACCGTCTCCACAAGAGAAATTGACATGCGGTCTGGAAAGACGCGCTACATATCCGTGTCCACGGGTGATCCGCAGGTGCACGGAGACGCACAGTGGACATGGGATTTCTACAAATCTCATCCACTATGCAGTAACATCTGGCCGCTGTGGGTTGCACACAGCACAAGTGCGCTGCATGCAATCCGCAGCAATTACCGATCGTGTGCACGTACCCTAACACTCATTACCCCAGATTAGTGAATTTTGCTTTACTTTGTTGTGCCCCTCACTCTCCTAAAAGGAGTTATTTGAAGAGCCGCATGTGAATGGCGCCACAGTGCGTATGATTGACTACAGCTCCATTTACATGGTGCTCTACAGAGCTCTGATTCTCGGGATCATGGGGGTCCCAACAGTCGGATCTCCAGCGATTGGACAGTTATCCCCTATCCAGAGGAGAGGGGATTACTTAGGATAATCCATTTAAACAGGTTTTCCAATATTTATTTTTATCTGGCCATAGTAATATTGAAAATACTAAACCAATATTGATGCCTCTCCGACAACAGGACTGGAGAAGTGATACTGTGTATATACAGGACAGGAGAAGTGGTACTGTGCAGTGTATATACAGGACAGGAGAAGTGGTACTGTGCAGTGTATATACAGGACAGGAGGAGTGGTACTGTGCAGTGTATATATACAGGACAGGAGGAGTGGTACTGTGCAGTGTATATATACAGGACAGGAGGAGTGGTACTGTGCAGTGTATATATACAGGACAGGAGGAGTGGTGCTGTGCAGTGTATATATACAGGACAGGAGGAGTGGTGCTGTGCAGTGTATATGTACAGGACAGGAGGAGTGGTGCTGTGCAGTGTATATACAGGACAGGAGAAGTACTGTGCAGTGTATATACAGGACAGGAGAAGTGGTACTGTGCAGTGTATATACAGGACAGGAGAAGTGGTACTGTGCAGTGTATATACAGGACAGGAGAAGTGGTACTGTGCAGTGTATATATACAGGACAGGAGGAGTGGTGCTGTGCAGTGTATATGTACAGGACAGGAGGAGTGGTACTGTGCAGTGTATATATACAGGACAGGAGGAGTGGTGCTGTGCAGTGTATATACAGGACAGGAGAAGTGGTACTGTGCAGTGTATATACAGGACAGGAGAAGTGGTACTGTGCAGTGTATATACAGGACAGGAGGAGTGGTACTGTGCAGTGTGTATATACAGGACAGGAGGAGTGGTACTGTGCAGTGTATATATACAGGACAGGAGTGGTACTGTGCAGTGTATATATACAGGACAGGAGTGGTACTGTGCAGTGTATATATACAGGACAGGAGTGGTACTGTGCAGTGTATATATACAGGACAGGAGTGGTACTGTGCTCTGTATATATAAAGGACAGGAGAAGTGGTACTGTGCAGTGTATGTATACAGGACAGGAGAAGTGGTGCTGTGCAGTGCAGGGGTGGACACAGACTGCAGATGGCCCCTGTGCAAGAAATATTTCTGCCCCCCCCACCTTCATAATTCAACAATGTTATGTAAACATATAGATTGTTATATTTATTACTAGTTTAGAACAGAATTCTAAAATCTAAACAATACATGTAAGCTCGATATTTAAGAACTGAATATGACACAGAGCAGTCATGCCATTGATACGTCGTGTTTGGATGTGCTTATCTTGGCCGATCACTTATCAAGTGGTCCAGACTCGCACTACTTTACAGATTGGAGGAAATAATACTGTAGTTAGTTTTGAAAAAAAAATCCATTTCTCCTAAGGGATTATCTGGAACTGTTATTTTTTTTTAACTATGGGCCTATGAGCTAACAGGCAGATTTTTGCTAACTTTCTGCCTGTCCTACCCATAGGCGGATTATAGTGAGGTCAATCCGGGCTACCGCCCGGGGCCCGGAGTTGCCATGGGGTCCAGGACTCACAGGAGCCTGAGGCCGGATTGACCTCATTATAATGTGTGACAGGAGGGCCCGGGAGTCGGAAGATGGAATCTGCTCTGCTGTGTCCGGCGGCGCTGCGAGGATGACTCACCAGCAACTGACTGTGTAAGTGCAAGAGAGGAGGCTCCGCCCACCTGCTCCGGCCTCCAGCAGAGCACAGAGCCAGCTTAAGCATGGCCACTGCTCTCCCTGCCCCCTACCCGGGACTGAATGTTACCTCTCCGCTCTCCCCCTCCTGCCCTGCAATTACACCAGAGCTCTGCAGTCGGGCCTCAAGAGGAGGGGAGGCAGCCCCACAGAGAAGATGGAAGAACCTGCATCATGTACAGAAAGGGTAAGTCCATGTGCAGTGTGTGTGTGTGTTATATATATATGTATATGTGTGTGTGTCTGTATCTATGTCTATGTATTTGTGGACCATTAGGGGGGCTCACTCGCTGTCGTGGCCCGGGCCGCTTCCCGGCATCTGCGCAGGACCGCCGGCTCTTCACCTGACATGGCCGTGAGCTGTGCGGTTGTGTCTGGTATTAATGACACGGCAGGGATGACACTGCGCCTATAATTGTGCTTGTGTATTGCCCCTGCTGCGCCATTACTACCAGACACAACCGCACAGCGCACGGCCATGTCAGGTGAAGTGCCGGCAATCAAGCAGCGCCAGAGGTCCTACACAGATGCTGTAGAAGCAGCCCAGGCCCCAACGGCAAGTGGGCCCCTCTGATGGTCCAGGGCCATGTCTGTGACACGCCGACGGCCCTGCACTGAGACATGCCTGAGGAGCTGCTGGACAGGACAGTTTTATGTGTTTATAAGATATGTACGTATGCATGTGTCTGTGCGCATATCTGCGTATCGTGCATGCACACGTGTGCTGGCCTGGCCGCATCACAGCTAGAAGACCCGGCCCTGTGCGCGGCAGTGTCTGCTAGCGTGACGTCATGCAGTGTGCCCTGCACTGCTTCTTACCACCAGAGAGGAGCTGGACGACTGGAGCCGAGCAGGGGGACGGTGAGTGATGTGTCAATGTGTGCAGATATCATTGTGTGATATGTCTGTTTTATATGTAGTTTTGTGTTTCAAATGTGTTTATGGCTATGTGCCCACGATGCAGAAATGCTGCATATTTTTTCCGCTTCTCCCTGGCAGGAAAAACGCATGCGGATTTTACATGCGTTTTTCCCGCCAGGTAGAAGCGTTTCTCAAGCGTTTTTGCAATCATTTCTGCAATCATGCCGTCTAAACTGCCCGGGGCCCTTGCTACTCTTAATCCACCCCTGGTCCTACCCAGTGCTGGCATAGAGGGGTCACAGACGGCTTTGGCTTGTGATTCTGCTGCTTCACATAAACAGAGCATCTTTTTTTTCCGGGCTGCTCTGTTGATGGGAGATCACTGCCAATGTCATGGAGCTCAACAGGGGGTTCTCCCCGCAGAAGCACCTAAATCGCTGGCAGGAGCCATCTGTGATCGCTGTCTGCCAGCAGAGATCGGCATTTAAGGGAATCTGTCACCACTTTGGAGTTATCAGACCTCTACTATGGCCATACAGGTTATAGAAAAGTAAATCTATACTTACCTGTATGGCCCATAGTAGAGGTCTGATTGCAGAGAAAAGCGCTTTAATCAATTCTATTTTGTACAGGCTTGGCGTCCGGGAGACGCCAAGAAATCCCCGCCTATGTGCTTATTATTCCCCCAAATCCCTGCCTATATGCTTAGTTATATCCCCCCTTCCCCTGCACGTTACAGGGTCCTGTGCACTGTGCTCCCTGACTTCCCGGGCATGCGCAAAGCGCTGCTCACATAGAGTTCACATAGAGTGCGCTTTGCTTCATCCCGGCCCCGTCTGCCTGTGCACTGAGTCGCAGGTTTCTTTTGCACAGGTGCCGGGAAGTGACAGTGACTCCCCGGCGCCTGGGCACTAGAAACCTGCGGCGCAGTGCACAGGCAGACGGGGCCGGGATGAAGCAAAGCGCACTCTATGTGAACTCTATGTGAGCAGCGCTTTGCGCATGCCCGGGAAGTCATGGAGCACAGTGCACAGGACCCTGTGACGTGCAGGGGAGGGGGGGGGATATGATAATTAAGCATACAGGCAGGAATTTGGGGGAATAATAATCACATAGGCGGGGATTGCTTGGCGTCCCCCGGAAGCCAAGCCTGTACAAAATAGATTAAAGCGTTTTTCTCTGCAATCAAACCTCTACTATGGGCCATACAGGTGTGTATAGATTTACTTTTCTATACTCTGTATGGCATAGTAGAGGTCTGATATCTTCAAAGTGGTGACAGATTCCCTTTAAAATGAATATAGTTCTTTAAAGTGTACCAGTCATTTTATTTAGTATTATTTATTTTACTCCCTTAGGCTATGTGCCCACGTTGCGGACCTGAAGCATATTTTTTACGCTTCTCCCTGGCGGGAAAATCGCATGCGGATATTACATGCGGTTTTCCCGCCAGGTAGAAGCGTTTGTGAGGCATCTTTGCATGCATTTCCGCATGCGGGTTATCAAGCACTTCTCCAAGCATCACTTGGAAAAGTGCTTGACAACTTGTTCAGAATGGTAAAAAATAAAAAAATAAACTTTATACTCACCTTCTGATGCATTCTCTGCCCCGTCCGGAGTCTTGAGCGGCTCACGCTGTTGTGTGCAGGACCTGCGGTGACGTCATTGAGTCATGTGGTGGGTCACATGACTCAATGACGTGGCAGGTCCTTCAGACAACAGCGCGAAAAGGGAAAACATCAGAAGATAAGTATAAACTTTATTTTATTCTTTTTTTTTACAGGTTCTTTGGTACCCAGGTCTGGATGAGAGTCTCCTCTCATCCAGACTTGGGTACCATCCGCACATTGATTCCGCTGCGCTTCCGCAAAATTAATGAACATGCTGCGGATTTTTGACCGCAGCATATACGCTGCGGAAAAATCCGCAGCATGGGCATTGACATTGCGGAATCCCATTGGGGACCATGGGGTGCGGATATACATGCGTTTTTCAAGCGTTTACGCTGCGGAAATTCCGCAGCATATACGCTTGAAAAACGCTACGTGGGCACACAGCCTTATATAGCGCCATTAATTCCACAGCACTTTACAGACATTATGGGCACTGTCCCCATTGAGGCTCACAATCTAAATTCCCTATCAGTATGTGTTTGTAGGAAACCGGAAAACCCAGAGGAAACCCACACAAACACGGGGAGAACATACAAAGTCCTTGCAGATGTTGTCCTTGGTGGGATTTGAATCCAGGACTCCAGCGCTGCAAGGCTACAGTGCTAACCACTGAGCCACCATGCTTTTTTTTGTTAAATATACAATAGGCACTGCAAATAGCTTGTGATCGGTGGGGGTCTGGGTCCTGAGACCCCCCACCAATTGCTCAAAACGCCAATCTGAAGTTCGCTGCTCTTGTAAGCAGCACACGCATAGCGCAGTGCATGGGGTGAATAGTAATCCTATGGGTCCACATACTCTGTGTACATGCTGCTTACAACAGCAGTGCAAATCACATACAAGCGATCATGCGACCACCCACTTGCACTGGAAATAAGGATTGCAATTTATTTTAAGGGTTGTAACAGGTTCATTTGAAAAACTGTACTGTACAGTCAGTATGACGCCAGTATGGCGCCCATGTTCAACAATCCGCAAACTAACCCCATAATGACCAGTGTACCAGGGGACTTTAGCAATTCTTCATACAGACTTATGGTCTATGTGAGATTGAAGCTTGCCCCTGCCGGGTACAGACTGCACTAGTGCATGTTACTGGCAGCTGTTGTGCACACAACTTGTGGATCTGTGACCGGCAACTTTCCGCAGGTGTCCACTGCTACCAACATGTTCATATAGGAATTAATTTTTGATTTCTTTAAAACAATACTATTCCAGAACTTCCACAGGAGAGGCTGCATGTCTTACCATCCTGTCAGTCTGGGCCAATGTCATCTTCTGCTGAAGCTTCCTGGCTGCTCCAAGCTGTGACTTCAGGGCAGAGAGGACACAGGGATAGCATTCCCTGTCTACAGTGTCCATTTTAGGACATGATCAGATATCAAAATCAAACATCAGAATGATGTCAGTTTGAGGCCTAATACCCTGTCTGACAAGTGATCCTGACAAGTGACTTTGATGAGGGACTTTTACAACTATAATAATAATAATAATAAAAAAAAAAAGTAACTGTTCGCTGATGGGACTTGAACCCAAACTTCTAGTGTCCTAAATCCAGTGCACTAACCACTGAGCTATAAACTTAGTTGTTAAAATCTGGGAGTTCTATTTGGTTATATGATTTTCAGTGCAAACTTGTCTAAAATGCATTGGGACTTATGCACAGACTGCAATCAAGTCAAATTCAAATGATGTTTGATTTTGATGTGTGAGTCTGATGTGTGACTTTCTTCAAACATCAGAATCACAATGACTTTTAGTCACCCTGAGTATTTTCATGGTTGATGTCATAAGACAAGAAAAGCTATCAGTTAGTATCACTTGACTGGATAGCTTAATGGTAAGGCATCAGCCTCTGAAACTACAGTGTTAGATTTCAAATCCCAATAGGAATAAGATTTTTTTTTTGTAATTATGCCTATTTAGCACACAAACTACAGGGGTGTTTTACTTTTAATATCTATAGCTAACATTCTGATTGTCATCCTAACGTGTTAAGTTTCAGACATGCTGTCTATTTGCATGGTAAATTACATAGTCAAAGTAAATTGGGAGTTTGCAGTCAGTTCTTGGGTGGATGGAAAGAAAAATTTACAATAAAGAAATTTTATCATTAGACCCCGTTAAGAAATTATGCAAATATAAAGTCACTTGGAAATAGATATGTAGTAAATTAGTGCATCCCGGAAGTGCGGAAACGCTTAAAAACGCATCCTGGGCATACAGCCTAAAAGTCATTGTAATTCTGATGTTTGAAGAAAGTCACACATTAAAATCAAACATCATTTGAATTTGGCTTGATTGCAGTCTGTGCATAAGTCCCAATGAGTTTTAGACAAGTTTGCACTGAAAATCATATAACCAAATAGAACTCCTAGGTTTTTACAACTGAAATTATAGCTCAGTGGTTAATGCACTGACTTTGGTATGCAGAATTTTGGGTTCAAGTCCCATCAGCGAACAGTTACTTTTTTTTTTTTTAATTATTATTACAGTTGTAAAAGTCACTCGTCAGAATCACTTGTCAGACAGGGTATTTAGCCTCAAACTGACATCATTCTGATGTTTGATTTTGATGTCTGATCAAGTCCTAAAATGGTCACTGTATCTGTCAGCCAATCACAGATGTGCTTATAAAGCAAAGTCTGTGATTGGCTGACAGGCAATGAGGTACAAATGTCAGTGTGCAGTGCCTATAACTTTATAATGGTGTATGAATGGATGCACTGGAGACCCCCTTATAGTGGTTAGGACATGGTTAATGCCCTGCTTCAGGGATCTCCTCTCCCTCCCAGCACCCCCCCCCCCCCCCTCTTCTCATACTCTCAGATCAGAAGCAGGGCACAGGCAGGTCACCTGTCAGCAGCAGAGGGAATCACAGCTTGACTCCCTCCTCCCCACAGCTCTACACATAGATAAGACCTGTAGCAGCATTAACCCTTAACAGGTGAGGACAGAGGCCCATTTCATCATAATCTTGTGTACTGTGCAGCAGTGTGGGGGTCTGCCACTCCTCTTAAGTGTTAATGCTACTGACAGCTCTGTGATGGATCTCATGCATGACTCACTGATACACAATGGTACACTGATAACATTAGCTAGGCAGCCCATTTTATGACCTAACAGACCAGCCCATGGGGCATCTGTGTCACCCCAGGAGTCCGGTTGCCACAGTTGCATTGCCTCCCTCACAGCGGGTGATGCCATGCCTAGTAGCAAGGAGGGGTCCCCTAATCCGGTTTACCAGCATACAACACTTTCCTGGTTCCAGACCAGAAAGGGAAACTCCTCCCCTTTACACTGGAATCTGGAGGCGGGGTTAGTAAGAGTGAGTTGAGAGGAGTTGAAGACATGAGAGCGACGAGGAAGGACCTGTGGAAGGGAGCTGTGTACAAGCTCGCCCCAGGGAGAAGCGCAAAGGAACCGGACACCGGCGTCTGAGGTTGTGGGGCACTGAAGGCCCAGCAGCTAAATCCGGAGGGCAGGAGACTGCAGGTCTCCTGGCCCCACCAGACGCCCGGCGGCTCAGCAGCATCATAGGGCCCAGCACCACCAAGTGGGAGCGACATTTACAGAAAGCCCAAGCTGCCTGCCATACGGGTGAGCACAAAGACGTTTTACTCAGGGACGAGGGCTGCAGCATAGCTTCAAGCAGCAGGGCCAAAAGAATAGAGCAGAGGGAAGGCCTCCAACTCCACCTGGCGAGGTGGATCCCCAAGTTGCTTCCAGGTCGCCCTGACCTCCACTACCAGCTAGTACCCGTGCCCCGGTCTGCTCTGACAAACTGCAAGTAAAAATAGAGGAAACCGCCATTAATTTGTTGTCTGGTCATTATCTGCACCCTCAGCCCTACATTACACCGCACCAACATCTACCTCCACAATTCATCATATATTGCCCTGGAGCTAAGCTCTGCCTGTGGAGAGCTGAACCAACTCTGCTGCGTCACCATCAGCTCCAGAGGATCTGCACCGCAGCGGCAGCTCCATATAGCCGCATACCACAGGTGGCGTCACGAACATTACTCTCTAAAAACTTTATTCCCCTTTTACTTTTCCTTTAATTGACCGTCCTGGGTCACGGACCGGGTCACTGCCACTGTGACATCCCCAGCACCGACCGGCCCGGCTACCGAGTACCCCACGGCCTAGGGGGCGCGTCACATCTGCCCGATAAGACAGATTAGCAATCCGGGCCTGCATAGGTACAGTCTATTGCTCCAAAACTTGGAACCTCTCTTTGTAGCTCTCTCCCTCTAGTCCTCACCAACCCAGGGCCACCGAGTTCAGGTCTGGGCCCCTGACTCGACTGCAGTAGCTTATTCTTGCATCAGGTGTGGAGGCGAGGGGATCTCTGGGATTCTCCACAAAATAGAAGCTTGGGATCAAGTGCTTCAGCAATACACATTCCCTGGGCAGACCATATAGTCTCATCTGAGAACTCTCTAGCAGAGTGGTCTCTTCTTTGAGATCGTCCTCAATTTTTCTTGTTTGGCTGTGTACTCCCACTGCACATCTCTCATGTTCATTCCCAAATCACAAAGTCTCAACTTATCCGCCAGGTCTCTTAACCAGGGCTGTGGAGTCTGAGTCTGTGTCCATTTTAGTGGAGTAGGAGTCGGTATAAAATGGACCGACTCCAACTCCTAAAATATATAATAAATTGGGTACAGTAGTTCAATGCAGTTTGTGGGGAATATTTTTTCATAAGAATTTGGGAAAGTTATGAAATGTCTTATAAATGTCTGTCCTATTCCTGATCTAAGGGTCTAGACTTTTAGCTGAGATGAATCTGTGCTACAGTAAATTTATCACTTGAACATGAGTCATGTATGGTGGAGTCGGTGTCATGGAAATTGAGGAGTCTGAGTAGGAGGTTTGGCTTACCAACTCCACAGCCCTGCTCTGAACCACTGAACATGCATAGTGCACATACTGGTAACTAGTTGAGGGACAGTTCTCTTTCCTTTGTGTTCTCCGGAGGGTCAACTCTGAGAACATTCCAGTGATCCTTAAAGCTCTAGACTAGAATAGTCCTTTCCTCTTTGTCTCAACCACCTCCTCAGGGCCTGCTTCATCCACCCTTCTTACCTCCGCTACATCTTTTGAGAGGAGGTCCATCAGAAGGTGAGTATAATGTATATTTTTTATTTAAAATTCGTCTCCTCTTCTCCAGACCCGGGTACCATCCGCACATTGAATTGCTTAATATCTGCATGTGCACATGTACTCATGCGGATATTAAGCGATTCAATGCAAGTCAATGGTGGCAATTACACTGCGTTTCCGCAAAAATAATGGACCTGCTGCGGATTTTTCCTCAATGATAATCCGCAGCAGAAATTTCTGCAGCATGTGCACAGCACATGCAGATTATCATTGGGGACCATGGGGCACGTATTACCAAGCGTTTTCGCACCAGAAATTCCGCGGCAAAAACGATTGAAAAATGCATAGTGGGCACGCAGCCTAAATGTGAACTCTCATACTCCATAGAATTCAATATAATTAAAAATTGGTGGTGTTCTACTACCACCTAGTGGCGTTTCCTGCAATTACAGTTGCGCTCTAATAGTCACATTAAAAACAACCCATATCTTTGCTATATTGGAGTTTAACCTGGTCATTGAGTGATCGCATTCACATAGATATTAAATCACATTGACCACAGAGGCATATTTGTAGACCGTGCCTGATGGCTAAATAAAAAATAATTTCCAACCTTGCCGTCCCTAGAGAGAAGAAATTCCGCAGACATATTGAGTAAACTGGCACAGAAGAAGTTGAAGAGAAATGCTGAGCTGCCTCGGAGAGTATGGAAATCAATAACCCACCCAACACTCCTTGACAGGTACTTCGGGAAGGGAGCCAATGTCCTCAATTTCTTTAGCAGAAGACGCCACCATCCTAGGCCCAGTGCACCCGGTCTCCTACTGGCCTGTGATGTGGAAGGGACTCGCTGGGGAGATGAACCTACAGCTCAACACCTGGTGGGACATGGACCATCTGGGGAGGGTCAGGGAGGTCCACAGCAAGAAGATCTTCCTGCTGCTCTTGCAGCGACACCATCACAGGGCACAAAGGACCGGTCAGCACAGACACAAGATCTGCAGTTTAAACGGACAGCAACCTCCAGCTTCTTCCCCGCACAGTACAGGAGTGGAAGAGAGAGAAATCAAATTTGTGTTTTCTCCATTAGCTGCCAGTTTCTGTCCTAAGACTCCGTACCTACCAATGGGATTGCCTCCTGTTGACACAGCTACAAGTCTCTTCCCCCGTGTACAGTGCAGAGAACTTGTATCGGAGATACTATACCGCCAACGTCTCAGCGACAATCCGCTCACAGAAGAGGATTAGTGAAGAACTGGTGAACCTGGCGATCCGGACCCCGGAGACAGCGGAGGGCTTTCCCGCTGCAGCTGAGGACCTTACTCATTCTAAGATGGCAGATTGGAGTTTCACGCCCCCAGATCACGGGTGCGTTGCTGACGACTGGTCTGGACCCCGGATCCTGGACACTCTGAGTCTGGCATCACTTATCTCTTATCGCATGCAGATGCCTTGTGGTCCCCTGATATAGGCTCTTTCCCTGCATTATTACACCCCTGTTCTCATGCTCGCTCAGAGGAAAATCAACAAGGTCACTCAGCACAATGTGAGACAATATGGAGGGAGCTTAGGGCCCGCATAAGAGCTATTCCAACCAGAGAGGACATGGAAAATGATGTGTCCAGGCTGGAGTCCTCCTATAGGGCTGAAGCAGCCTCTATAAGAGGAGATATGCAGCAATTAACAGAAAGAGTATCTGCTGTAGAATCACACACAGTGTCTATTGGGCAGCAAGTAACCACACATGAACAACCTATGTCTTCACATACATACCAGTTGGAATACTTAACAGATCTGATGGATGATATTGAGAATAGAGGAAGACGCAACAATATTAGGATCAGGGCACTCCCTGAAACAAACACCATAATCTGGATGAGACATTGCGCCATTTGTTTAATTCAATCTTGGGGGTACCTCTAGAAAATGGTCTAGAACTAGTCAGGGCTCACAGGTCCTTGGGCCCCAGATCCCCCGATGTTACAAAACCCCGTCATGTGATCTGTAAGGTCCACAGATATAAAAAAAAGGAAAGAAAGCATCCTAATGAAGGCCAGAAAGATGGACTCCATTTTGTACTAAGAACATATTATTCAACTAATGACTGACTTATCACATCACACATTACAGAAGAGAAAGGCCTTAAAACCATTACTAGAGGTCCTGAGACAGCAGAACATTCTATATTCTTAAGGATTTCCCTTTCATCACTCAGGATCCGTACATGTGGTGCGTTACCCTGGAGATATCCCTGCTTTTATTACACGACTGGGGATCCCTCATGTATCCATACCATCAATGGGCTGACCAGGCCTCCCAGGGGGTCCTAAATCAGATCTCAACAAAAGACCACAAAGAGTGACAAGGCGTAAACCCAGAGAAACATCCGGAAGGGGAAATACTGGAATATGTGCTTCTCCCTCCCCGGGTTGAACTGCTCCACGTGGATAAATTCTTCGGTCCATCTACCAGCCTTTAGTGCTGGTTCATATATTGGAAGCTATTGGTTCAAAACGTCTTCCTAACCTGGTTTTAGCAACAGGTTTAATCAATATTACAGCTAGTAACTCATTCATGGAGTTATTTGTTTGCTCATTGATAATTGATTCGGCAATATCGTGTTATTAATGGTGCTGGGATGGTGCAGGTCCGGGGGGCTCTCCGGTAGAAAGTCCGTTCTCTTAGTGGATTTGTACTCTGCTGTGCAGGTGCAGAACTTACTTCCCATCACCAGATTGTTCTTTTTCACTTGCTACATATAACCTAACTTATCGTATATATTTTTTTATTCCTTCTATTTCTCCCCGTTACTTATTTTTGTTTTCCCGTCTCCCATTTCCTCCTGTTTCTCTACTCTTCTATAATAATCATGTCTTCCATTAAAATAAGCTCGCTTAACACAAGAGGCTTTAGTGTCCCACAGAAACTATCACAAATTCGGTACTCTATGCATAAACAAAGAGTTCAGGTCCTTTTGTTGCAGGAGACACACTTTAAAACTGGACATACACCTGTTCTGAGGGATAGGTATTATTCTCGATGGTTTCACAGCACCAATCCGGATTCAAGATCTAGGGGCGTTTCCATAGCCTTACATAAGTCACTGGTCTACATTTATAGACACTCTCATTGATGATCAAGGCAGATTCATTTTTCTTAAACTTAAAATAGCGGACTCAATATGTACAATAGCAAATTGGTACCTTCCTAACAAGAATCAAATATCTGTATGCAGGTCTTTCCTAACATCTTTGTCTAATTTTGCAGAAGGCGTTCTCATTATAGGTGGACATTTTAACTTCACATGGAATCCCGCGGTGGATTCTTCCTCTGGAAGAGGTGCCGTTTCTCTGAGACAACTCCGATCGCTAAAGCGGGTAGTCCATGCCCTCAGGTTAACTGATGTCTGGCGCATTTTAAATTCTCAGGGTAAGGATTACACATATTTCTCTCCTGCTCATGGTTCATACAGCCACATAGATTTCATTGTCCATCTCCTCCCCAGTCCAGCGCTCCTAGACATGGAGAATGAATGAAAACCTCCTAAAAGATAATATTTGTGTATCAGAGCTGAAGGACTCTATTGATTTCTTTATACAGATTCATAAGTCAGATCACACCTCAACACCTGAGCAATGGGAAGCACTAAAATGTGTCATGAGGGGCGTTTTGATCAAGCATGGCTCCAGACTCAAAAAGGAGAGAACTTTGAGGGTTGATGATCTATTGAGACAAATTCACACACTCGAGACTTCACATAAAAAAACATTATCCCCCAACACTCTTGCAGACCTATCTAAATAAAGAAGTGATCTCAAAGCATTGTTAGACCAGAAATACTTAAGATATAGGAAGAAAACCAAAAACTTTTTCTATGAGTCATCAGATAAATGTGGAAGACCTCTCGCAAGATTGCTCCACCCTCGTTCAATGGCGACGTTCGTCCCATGTGTCAAGAAAAGTAATGGGGAAGATGCTCATAACCCTAAAGAAATTGTTGACAGATTCCGTTCATACTATGAGAAGTTGTATAATATTAGGGGACAATATTCAGACTTATCCACTTCCAATCTCACTAGCGGAATCAAGGAATATATACATCACTGCCCATGATGGATAGTCAGGCCTCTGAAACATTGGAAATTGACATTTCAGAGGAAGAGGTGTCAATCTTGCAATTCAGTCCACCCCCTCTGGTAAAAGCCCTGGTCCTGATGGGTTCACTCCGGCATTCTATAAATACTTTAAAACTCAACTGTCCCCCATTATGGTCAAAACCTTCAATTCACTAGATGAGAAGACAAGTTTTGTCCCCCAATCTCTAGCTCATATTAGTGTTCTCCCTAAACCAGGTAAAGACTTCACAGTCTCTGCTAATTATAGACCCATATCATTGATAAATGTAGACATTAAAATACTCTCTAAAATATTAGCAGAAAGACTTGCCCCCTTTTTGCCCTCTTTTATACACACTGATCAAGTAGGGTTCATTCAAGGCCGGGAGGCAAGAGACAACACAATAAAGACTAGGTTACTAATTTCTAAAGCTAAAAAGAATTCTATCCCTATCGGTCTTCTGTCGATTGATGCGGAGAAGGCCTTTGACAGAGTTCATTGGGGGTTTATGAAGGAGACTTTGCGTCAGATAGGCATAGGCCCACGTTTTCTACGACTAATATTTTCTTTGTACTCTGGCCCCACCACCCAAGTTAAGGTTAATGGGACTTTGTCTTCCCTCTTTGAAATTCAAAATGGAACCAGGCAAAGGTGTCCACTTTCCCCCCCTTCTTTACGTTATAGTGATGGAACACCTGGCTAATGCAATAAGGAAAAATAACAATATTCATGGGATTACAATAGGATCCAAAATGTTTAAAACAGCACTAAATGCAGATGACCTTCTCTATGTCTCTCGTCCTCAGATTTTCCTTCCATCTTTAATGAAAGAGCTTGGTAGATTTGGCTTTCTGTGCAATTTTAAAGTCAATTATTCAAAGTCTGAGGCATTGAATTTATCACTATCCCAGGAAGAAGTCAAGCAAATAATAGATAAATTTCCTTTCAGATGGAAGTCGGAGGCAATAAAGTATCTGGCCGTGTTCATTCCTTCTGACCTTTCCAAGCTTTTTGCTCTCAGCCACCAGTCGCTATTGGATCACACACAAAGATCTCGCGATATACAGTAAATTGAGACTATCATGGTTCGGAAAAATTAACACAATCAAGATGGATATTTTGCCCCGTTTTATATATATTTTGCAAGCTGTTCCCATCTCCCCTCCACGTAGCTTCTTCCGCAAACTACATTCAGCCTTAACTAGGTTTATATGGGGTAAACATAGATCTAGAATCGGTATGCAAACACTAACCTGTTCTAAATCGGCGGGAGGAGCTGGATTTCCTAACTTTAAAATGTACTTTCAGGCTTCTATCCTTGGCAGATTGCTGGACTGGCATTTCCATTCTCTAACAAAACAATGGGTCAACATCGAACAGGAAGGGGTGGACATTGCTCTAAAACATCTTCTTAGGCTTTTTTCTTCTGATATCTCATTGGTAGGAGAATTAACAAATCTGACTAAAGATGTAATTAAAACTTGGCATGAGGTTATAAAAAACACTATCCCCACAGAACACCCCTCTCACACCACTTTTCTCCAATCTTTCCTTCTCCTCTGGATACTTGCGCAAATCTTTTCTCGGTTGGAGAGCTATAGAAGATACCCGTCTCTTTCAGCTACTTGAGGATGGAAGAATACCGCCATTCAATGCTTTACAGGAAAAGATTCCATCCAGAAAGCTGTTATGGTTGGAATACTTACAATTGCAGTCATTCTTACCCTCTCACTCCATTTTATACCAACTCCTTTTGAGAGGTTGTTTCTACAGGAGTCTCCACCTAATCACACAATATCTTTATTATATAACAACCTGATCGGAAAAGGTACCTCAGGAAAATTAAATGGGAAAGGGAGTTAGGAGTGGACATACTTTCAACAGAATGGGAAAAAGGTTTTCTATTCACACACAAACTATCAGTCTCTTGTTATGCACAAGAGAAAAATTATAAAATGATGACAAGGTGGTACCAATACCCTATTAAATTACACAATATTTTTCCATCAGTCCGAGACACGTGTTGGCGGTGTGAAGTGGAGAGGGGATCTATGCTTCACATATGGTGGGCATGTAACAAGGTCAAACCCTTTTGGGAAAAAAGTTTTCTCAAATTATCATTTAATTACTGGGGGTAGGGTTGACAAATGTCCAGAGGTGGCTCTTCTCCATTTTATCCTCGTCAATACGGTCACAAAAAAAGGACATTTTAAGTTTCTGCTTAACTGCTGCTCGTACAGTGATCCCACGCTATTGGAAACTGCCTCAAAGTCCCAAAATCTTGAAATGGTACGATGAAATGGTTAACATCTGCAGAATGGAATAGCTCTCTGCTGATCATAATGGATGTGCTGATAAGTTCAGGAGGACCTGGCGTGTCTGGATTTTGTTTCAGGACTCACCAGACTTTCATAAGCTATTTGAATAATTACTGTCCTGTTGCGCTGGATCCGGATTGGTGCTGTGGTACACCTTGACGCTGGTAGGATGGCTTTTACGCTTTGATCAAAAACGGTGTTTACCAAGTATCCTACGTTATTTATATGCACTATTGCTTTTACTTACTTACAGCAGGGTATATGTTCATTTCGGTCTTAGGTTTTGTCTGTTTAATGGCCAGTGTGAACATGCTCCTATTTTGCATGCATACCAACTTATACGCCAGTTAATTTTTTTTTTGGTTAAATTTCAGGTTTCTGCATTTAGTGCAGGCAAGGGTGTGGCTTCCCTTTCTTTGAGCTGCACATAACATTTAGGCCGGTTCCACCACGTCTGGATATTTCCAGTATCGGAAAACCCCATACCGGAGATATCCGTATGTACATGTGTTGCACACATGAAGCGCATCAGGAGCACACGTACCAGCGCCTGGGAATTAGTGTATAGTTAGTGATGTTCCCAAGCGCCGGGTGCTGAACGCTGCCCTCATCATAGTCCCCTATTGGCGCTGTGATCAGTACCAGCAGGGGATAATGATGAGAGTCGTAGTCTGCTCCACGTGTCTCCACCTGTAAAAATAAGAAAAGGCACATCAGCTCTATGTTCACAGACGGAAAAATTAAGCATATCAAGAAAAGAACACTGTCCCTACTGTGAAACATGGAGGAGGCTCTGTTGTGTTCTGGGGCTGCTTTGCTGCATCTCGCACAGGGTATCTTGAATCTGTGCAGGGTACAATGAAATCTCAAAACTATCAAGGGATTCTAGAGAGAAATGTGCTGCCCAGTGTCAGAAAGCTTGGTCTCAGTCGCAGGTCATGGGTCTTGCAACAGGATAATGACCCAAAACACACAGCTAAAAACATCCAAGAATGGCTAAGAGGAAAACATTGGACTATTCTGAAGTGGCCTTCTATGAGCCCTGACCTAAATCCTATTGAGCATCTTTGGAAAGAGCTGAAACATGCCATCTGGAAACGGCAACCTTCAAACACGAAACAACTGGAGCAGTTTGCTCATGAGGAGTGGGCCAAAATACCTGTCGAGAAGTGCAGAAGTCTCATTGACAGTTACAGGAATCGTTTGATTGCAGTGATTGCCTCAAAAGCTTGTTTAACAAAATATTAAGTTAAGAAGAACCATCATTTCTGTCCAGGCCTATTTCATGAGTTTAATTTTTTTTCAAATTCCGTGGAAGCAGAAAAGCAATGTCTGACTTTCATTTGTTCATTTTCAAAGATTTTATTACTTTTGTCAGATTCAAGTAATTTCTGTTACTATTGTGGGTTTTTCTTTCATTAAACGAGGGGTACCAACAATTTTGACCACGTGTGTATGTATAAAAACAGAGAAATTTATGAACGTGTCTTATTTCAGAAAAACACCTGTAAAAAAAAAAAATAAATAAAAAATAAAAAAGGAAGAAAACAACTTTAAGGATTAAGGCAGCCTCTTTGGAGAGTGCTCGAAATTTCAATAAATTACAAAAAGTACACAGATCCAGAGTGTGAGAGCAGAAGTTATTTTATCTATCCTGACTCCATTTTGTTTTTGTACATGTATCTTCTGCTTACCAGAATGGAGTTTGAGTCAGTATGTGTGTGTGTGAGATAAGGAGTCTTTGGAATGTCTTTGTCTAAAGACTTAAGCCCCCGTCACACTAAGCGAGATCGCTGCTGAGTCACAAGTTTTGCGACGCAACAGCGACCTCAGCAGCGATCTCGCTAACTTTGACACTTAGCAGCAACCAGGCCCCTGCTGTGAGATAGCTGGTCGTGTCGGAATGGTCTGGACCATTTTTTGATCGTTGAGGCCCCCCTGGGTAGCATGCATCGGTGTGTTTGACACCTTACCAACGACCTTGTTGACGACACAGAAACACATAGGCGTGCATCATTATACAGATCGTTACGGGTCGCCGCATCGTTGCTGCGTCGTTGGGAAGATCTGACTGTTTGACATCTCACCAGCGACCACATAGTGACGCAGCAACGATCCCTAACAGGTCGTATCGTTGTCGGGATCGCTGTAGCGTCGCTTAGAGTGACGGGGCCTTTAGAGAAACCATAAGGAATAAACGAAAGTAGAAAGTGAGAGATTCCTAAAATTCAAAAGCTGGGTGTACAGAATTACCTTTAGCCAATGAGATGTATGCTAATGTCAGCACATATGTAGAGATAAGCTGAGCTAATTACATTGTTACCATGTATGACTATTAATAACCTATATAAGTGACCTATTGTGTACTAAAATTCAGATCTACCTGATGCTCAAATGTATCAGAAGTGGCTCTTCCGTGCACGTATTTGAATTTTACAATCTAATTTGGAAGAGGCACAACGTCTCACATTATGAGGCGATGACACAGAGATTCTTTCTGCCATGTTCATACAAGGCGAACACAATACTGTTTTCAGCGCTTACAAAATACTGCACATGCTACTATGTAGTGCTGCACCCACACATTTTTTTCTGCAACACGGTCATTCATTGTCCAAATAATACTACCGCGCCTTACAGTAAAGAGTCAACTGTAAAGATTGGGTGTTTTACAGCAGTGAATGCATAATAGTGGGGGCCATGCAACTGTTCAGCTAACTAGCCCCCTGAACAGGACATGAAATCTACTGTGTGTGAAAATACTCTTAAAATGCTAAACAAATTATCACCTACCCATTAAATATGCTAAATTGGTATGGGTCCTACTTGTGTCTTCCTTGCCACAAGGCCTGTTGTTCTACTCCTAGACTTTGAATTGAAGCAGCAGGGCACATGTGTGACCTGCTGCTCTATTCAACTCTTCCTGGCCAGTCTTGCAGCCAGGAAGAATCAGAGGAGAACAAAGCCATGTGGGGTACCCAGCAGTGGGATCCACACTTATCTAATGATTATCACCATTAGGTGATGACTATTAGATTAAAAAACAAAAACAAAAAAACTTCTTTTCTTTTTAAATACCAAACTGCACCCAGGGAAAAAGAGTAACTGAAAGTGGACAACCCCTTTTAATTGTAACAGATTTAATATTTATAGTTTGGGGATTTTATGCAAAATATTTGCCTGCTCTAAAAGAAAAATAAAAAAATAAAAAGGAAAAATAACAAAAACACAAAAAAGGATACCAATCATTGTTTATCTAAAAAGAATAAAAGAATACCAAAACCCCCCCCAAAAAATACATTAAAAATGAAAATCACAACATATACAAATGATACAAAATAAATAGGATAGATTGCAAATCTACAACACAATTTGATAAATTAGAATCTCAATTTGGATAACAATTAGCTCATGAAAATTTATACACTTCATTTGTAAAAAAAAAAAATTTTTTGTGCTTAAATTAAAATGTATATACAATACCGTTTTTGGATACCACAGTGAGAATATATGCAACTGTTCGATAGGAAATATTGTACATTATACTACATGATACTGTAACACATAACACTTGGATAATACAGAATGTCGGTAAATCACAGCTTCAGATTAGGGCAAATAGTCTGAAAAAAAAATTGCAGGTAATTTGAGCAAATTTTTTTTATATATATATATTTTTTTACGAAACATCTGCTTAACCCAAAAAGCATTTTAAATAGTGGAAAAATTATACTGAAATTTTACATTAAACTTATCGTTTTTCTAGGATCCATTTTTAAAGCTCAAATTTTGCAACGTATCAATGAAAAAATAATAATATATCACTATGTTTAATAAGGTATTCTGATTATACCTTCATATTGCATAATTTTTTTAATATATATTATTTATATTAGATGGTAAAAAAAACAAACCTCCCTTATCTACCTCAGTGGTCTTTAAAGACGCACAAAATTGCATATTAAATTGCTATCAAGCTAGTAAAACTCTTAAAGGCACATACATTCACGGTAGTTCTAACTAAAGAGGAAAACTTTAAAAAAAAAAAAATATATATATATATATATATTTCGAGTGGAGAACAAAATTATTAAGAACAAGTAGCATTATGATGAGAACATTTTCTGGAATTTTATAAATGCAAATATTTTAAAGGAGAAAAAATTAAAAAAATACAAATTTCCCTCTGCCTATACGCATGGTGGCACGCATTTTAGAGGGGTGAACTAAATTTCAATCATACCATAAATTCTCAAAGAAACTAAATCAAACAAAACCATTGGTTTATAAAAAAAAAATAATAATAAAAATGGCTACCCCACTTTAAATATATTTTTTATAAAGAGATGACCAAATTCTGTTTTTGATGTCTGAAATCAAATTTATAGCCTATAAATATATACATAAGGCAATTAGTAACATCTGTCACATGAAATCTATTCTTAATTCTTTAAAAGGACCTTTCACCAGTTTGAGAAGTTTAAACTGGCCACAATATGGAATAAATAAAACAGTTATTTTTCTAATTTCTCCTCTCCATTGCGGAGCTTCTGAATTTCAGGTTATAATTTATGATAAATCCAAAAGGGATGTTACCAGAGATTTTTCTCTGGGGGCATGTACTTCTTCCCTTGAATTAAGAAAGGCGTCCCAATCTCAAGATATCAGTGCAGGTCTTGGCAGTTCCACTTCAAGCTTGCATTGAAAACAGGAGAGAGTTGGCAGATGACTAATCGTGTGAGAAGGAGACATTTCAATAGCTAAGCCAGCCCCCTTCTCGGTCTATATATAGGAGGTGACAAGAAAGGGGACTGGATATCTAACTCATTTCTATAGCTAAGCCAGCCCCCTATTAGGTCTCATGTGTAGAATGAGAAGGGGACTGGCTTAGCTATTGAATTGAGCCAGATATCTAGCCCCCTTTCCTAATAACTCCTATTTATAGACTGAGAAGGGTGGCTTTGCAATTAAACGAGTCGGTTTATACATAGATGGTGACAAGAAAGGGTTCTGGATATCTGACTAATTTCAATAGCTAAGCCAGCCCCCTATTCGGTCACTGCCTATGTATAGACTGAGAAGGGGGCTAGCTTAGCAATTAAAACAAGTCAGTCTATACATAGGAGGTGACTGGAAAGGTGTCTGGATATCTGGCTAATTTCAATAGCTAAGCCAGCCCCCTTTCCTTTTACCACCTATGTTTAGACTGAAAAGGGGGCTGGCTTAGCTATTGAAATGAGCCAGATATCTAGTCCCCTTTCATGTCACCTCCTATGCAGAGATTGACTCATTTTAATTGCTAGGCCAGACCCCTTCTCAGTCTATACATAGATGGTGACTGGAAAGGGGGCTGGCTTAGCTACTGAATGCGCCAACTAGACACAAAGATCTGATGACGTGCTGACACAAGAAAAGCTCTCCTGTGTCCAATACAGGGCTCAAAGTAGAGCTTCATCACCAGGGACCGACAATGATATCCGGATAAGGTGGACAACTGCTATTAACCATAGTTTTATTATTTTACATAGTCACAAAGGCTTCTACTAGTCTTAAATCTTCTAGGTTATATAAGTTATACTACAACAGATTTATTGCTTTGGTTGATTTACAACATTTTACGTGATTGTTCAAAACTATATTTCTCATTCAATGCAACAGCAAAACCAGGAAAAAATAAAGCTTACAGAAGCAACAGACGTGAGAAAGTCAACTTTTATAATAATGAATATAATACAAAGGTAACTTTATTAAAATAATACTCCTTCATTGTTACGTATATTACAATACTTGAATCAGAAGCAAAAAAAAAAAAGAAGAAGAAAATAGAAACCTTTGCATAATAAAATTAGCTCCTGCTACATATATTATACACCGTTTGTCCAACAAACAAGGATTTCATTGTTAGATTGAGATTGGACAAGGAGTCTGGGGTAAATGATGTGGGTCCCAATAAGATTTTTCATTTAAGGTTATGACAAACCTTCGAGGGGCTCTCCAGCATTACACTGAGCCGCAAGTCCTTCTTGTCCACCTCGCGTTATTCTAGACACAAAGAACATAAAAACTCGGTAAACTACAGGAATGCTGCTTGTGTACGGTCGATAAATGCTTTGGCAATGCCCAAGTTCTCAGTAACTAGCAATAATTGAGGCTCTCCTGACATGGAGAGCGAGAAGCAGGCGTAGATGGTCTTCACAGTGGTCACTAAGACATAGAGTCTAGAAATGTATTGTGCAAATAACATGAGGAAAAAAACCATAATAAATATAACGCGGTTCTATGGGGGTATCGGTAACATTTAATTGGCAGCAACACATAAAAGATAAAGACAAGATATTAAATAATGGGTTTTTCAGGGTTTTCTGCTCGTGGCTTCATTTACAGAATTCCAAGAAGACAATGAAGAGTACCAAGTCTGACAAGACCACAGTACTCATGGCTTAAAGGAAATCTGTTGTGTCAAAAAAAACTAATTAACCTGCACACATGAAGTTAATTTGCAGGCTAATCACGTTCTAAAGCCATGTGGCCACCACATTGACAGCCCGGCTACTGGGAGAAAATGAACTTTATTCCTCCGGCAGCCTCCGGCTTTCAATCAGAGGTGTGACTTCAGTTACCGCTCAGTACATAGTGAGTGGTGGCTGTAACCTTCCCCAGCATTGACTGACAGTCGGCTTGGAACTGATACACTGCTGATCCCGCTGTCAGTGCCAGGGCATGATAACAGCCGCCACTCACAATGTGCTGAGCGGTGACTTAAAGGGACTCTGTCAGCACAGAATGACTGTTCAAACTAAGTCCCGCCGCTCAGTGCTTCATGGCAAATTTTTCAATTCACCTTCCCACCTGCTTGTTTTCCCTCTATCTCCACCCCTTCTTCTTTGATTGACAGCTCTGGCTTCACAGAGCCAGAGAAAGGTGGAGATAGATGGGAACCAAGCAGGTGGGAAAGTGTATTTAAATAATTGGCCCCGCCATGATGCACTAAGCGCCTGTGCTTGGTTTGAACAATCATTCTGTGCTGACGGAGTCCCTTTAAGCAGCATCGGTCCCGGCTCTATGACTGAAAGCCAGAGGCTGCAGGGAGGAATAAAGTTAATTTCATCCCGGCAGCGGGGCTTTCAGTACGTGCGCCCGGCAGCTTTACAACTCTATTAACCTGAAGATTAACACCATATCTACAAATTAATAGCATTTTTTTTTACATGACGGGTTCCCTTTAAAGGTATTGTCATTAAATAACAATCATTATACAGATCATAAAAAAAATGACCGTTTGTCACTTACATACGTTTAAAAAGGACTCAGTGAAAAATGAGGACATATTCTTACATAGTATAATGTCATCTGGTGAGCAACAGGGGTAGCTTTCTGTCTTGTTAGTCATGGAAGAAGCAGAACCTCTGCAGTAGAATGGCACTGTAGATAAGAAGATGCCTGCTACAGGCGAAACCACTATCAAACATGTTTGGGAGCCTCCTGAGTCTCCCCTGAAAGAAGAGGTGAGGGAAGCATCACGCATGATGAATTTTAATGCCTTATCCTCTTGTTCCTACAGGAGATAGACCCCAACTGAAAATACATCAATCCTCAGCCGAGTTTGCATGTTTATGGGTGGGGTGGTCAAGAGAGGTGGCTGTTGGTGAAACAAGCATTCAGCCCACCATTATCTAAAGGGGTATAGGCTGTTAGCTGCCAGAGGGGGAAGGACATCAAGTCCAGTATATATATATATATATATATTTATGCTAGAAATACTGCAAATGACTCGAAAGCAGCTTTTAAAGAGCTTTTTATATGAAAATTAATCATACTAACTTTTTGAAAATATATAAAAGTAAAGCAGATTTCAAAAAGAATGTCTAAAATTAAGCTTTTAAAGTAGACCTCCATCCTTATACTCCAATTTTAACCTGTGTTTAATGCAAAGGTGTCCCAATGAGCCTTGGTTGGGAAGTTAAATTCTATCAAAACCGGTTAAGGGTTCCCTGGAAGAAAACATCAGCTGTCACTCTTGGGGTAAGGATGGCCCAGTTCTAGAGGTTGTCCAGTAAGAGAACCTCTTGTCAAGTGTCCTTCCAAGGTTGGAATTTACTACAACACTCCTCACAAACTGAACCACAAATGATTAATCCTGAAGACACTTCCGCATCATCTTACCTCCTGACCACGGATGACATCCAAGGAGGAAGAACGGTGCAAGATTTTATTTATTTTTTAAAATTTCTTTAGCAAAGGTTGTAAGATCCCTACAATACTTCTACAGACTATTTTTGATTGTGCGGGTTTACTAATGGAACATATAAAGCTTTGGATCAGTTACTGAACTCGTAGCACCGGTTACAATATAGAGACAACAACAGGATTGAATGTCCATTAGAAAACATTTTATCAAGAACAGGTAAGAGTTTAACATGCAACAAAATGATGCAATTTAAGTAGCAACGGAATATATTGGAATTCATGGATTTTAGCTGCCCTTTATAAACTAATGTAATAATCAACATCAACTCTACAATCATCAAACCGGAGATTCTCCACTGTCCTTTTAACTTATTTTTCAGTTTGATTTTATCATATGGAAAAACAAATAATACTTTGGAAACCGTGAACAAGTGGCTGTTGACAGATCTGTTATTTTTATTATGTCTTTTTAAGCCCTTACAGTACACAATAGTGTCCTGTAGATGAATGAACTGTGGGTATGGCCATAAAATTACACTCATAACTCTGCAAATAATACCTAAAACCTACACAGGATATTCAAGTGTTCTCTGGCTCCTGTGTGAACTGAGCTGCAAAATGGGATTTGTCAGCAGGTACTGACCTGCATGATGACAGTGTCCAGGGAGCAACATTGTTTTGTAGAAAAGAGCAAAAAGGAACGAATACTAATCCTTCACAACAAGAAAGTCAATGTGTCACAAGGGAGCAAAACCGAAATGTCACAGACCAGCCACATGAAGGGTGGAATTTAGGTTTCGAGACAAATTACTAACATTTTGGAATCTATAAAAGCACCCACAATGTTCACGTTATGATAGAATATCCTAGCTATAGACCTTAACACTTTATGATGGGAATGTCCCATTTCATTTAATAGAGAAGACTTCATTTTAAGCAAGAAATGAACGCCATCATCAATAAATGACTTTTACATCCGGCTAAGATGCAAGAGATATCCCTGCTGGCACTATGAAATGACTTCATAAAATAGTCCCAAAAACAGATGACCTATAGACAGTAGCATGTGGTTGTAGAAGCGTTCATGATCTTCTTTACTTTTTCTCAATTCTATAGAGAAGGCTATGGGAAAAACTTGAAAAAAAAAATCCATTCTAGAGAATGCTGCTAGAAGAGAACCTGTCACCAGGTGAAAAGTCGCCATTTTTTTTTTTTACCTCTGCAGGTCCCTTCATTAACTTGTTTTTTTTGGACATCCACCATTCAGTTCCAGAGATACAGTGGTTTTAAAAAAAAAAGTCTACACAACTCTTAATATGCCAGGTTTTTGTCACTTAAAAAAAAATCATACCAAGAGTAATCATTTCAGAACTTTTTCCACCTGTAATGTCACCCAAAATCTGTACAAATAAATTGAGAAAAAAATCTGAAATCATTTGGAGGTGGGAGGGTGGAATAAAAATAACAAAACTAAAACAAAATGTTTGCATAAGTGTGAACGCCCTCTTATAATTGGGGATGTGGTTGTGTTCAAAATTAGTCACATTACATAGTAGTCAGTACACAGCTGCTATCACTTACAGGGATTTGGATTACCCCCATATAAAGTTTAGCTGTACCTGTAGGATTTTCTTGACATTTCCTTAGTTGCATTTTACAGCATAAGTCTTGCATTTTACAGAATAAGTCATTCCCATCAATAGCTTACAACACAGCAAAGGGATCTCATTGTTGAAAGTTATGAGTCAAAAGAAAGGTACAAAAAAATTCCAAGGCATAAGAGATACCATCAAATACTGAAGACTCATCAAGAAGTGGTTTAAATTTGGCACAACAGTGATGTTACCTAGAACTGGACGTCCCCAAAAAATTGATGAGAAGACCAGAAGAAAATTGGCCCGGGAGTCTGCCAAAACGCCTAAAGCAATGTTAAAGAAGCTGCAGGAGTTCCTGGCAAGTACGGGTTGTGTACTCCACTTGACAACCATCTCCCATATTGTTTATATGTCTGTCCTGTGTAGTAGGGTGGCAAGATGGAAGCATTTTATTACAAAGAAAAACATCCAATCCTATGTTTTGTCAAAACCTACATCAAGTCTGCCAAAACGTGTTATTGTCTGATGAGACCAAGGCTGAACTTTTTCACCGTAATGCCAAAAGGTATGTTTGGTGCAAAGTCAAAACTGCATATCACTAAAAACACCATACCCACAGTGAAGCACTTTGGAGGCAGCATTATGCTTTGAGGCTGTTTTTCAGCAGCTGGAACTGGGGTTTTAGTTAAGGTGGAGGGAATGAACAGTTCCAAATATCAGTCAATTTTGCAACAAAACCTTCAAGCCTGTGCTGAAAAGCTGAAGATGAATAATTTCACCTTTCAAGACAATAATAAAGCTAAGCGACCTCAAAATAACCAAAATAATGGCTTCACCAGTAGAAAAATCAGAAGTTTTGGAATGGCCCAGCCCGAGCTCAGACCTGAATTCAAGGTTCAGAAATGATTATTCTTGGTATGATTTTGACGAGATGTTTTCTTTACTCCCCTGTGGATTGTAAAGTAACATCTAGCTGCAGCATCACTGACCCCACCATTCCCTTGGAGTATCACCACCAAGACCCCTGCTAATAAAAACAGGGGTCTTGTGTCCCGCATTTGAATGTAGAGCTTAGTCACGCAGGCGGACTACTGCTCCATATAAAGTCTATGGGTTTGACTAAGACTGTCAAGCGATTCATTGGCCTTCTCAGTCATTCCCATAAACAATGAAAGGCGCGGTAGCATGTATGAATGACCACAGCGCCATTCAAAAGGGGAATGCAGGACCCTATGCTCATGATTGGAGAGGGTCCCAATAGTGTTACCCTAGAGATCATATGTTTATTACCTATCCTGTAGGTAATTAACAGTCTTATGTAGCTATATTCCACAGGTACATTAAAAAAAAAATGTTTAAAATACACTAAAATAATTGGTGACCATATGAAACAATCCCATCATCAGGCACGGTCTAAATGATACATAGCTTAGAAGGGATCCCATCATCAGGCACGGTCTAAATGATACATAGCTTAGAAGGGAGGGTGGTCCATTACAAGCTCAGTACGGTATAGAAAAATATTGATCTAGGCACACACATTAGCTTTACCTCTTACATAGCAGCATTGCTTCTAAGGTATAACATGTTTCAATGCCATCGAAGAGGGAAATACAGAGCAGTTCTACAAGGATTAGTGTTTTCTCATCATTCTACACAGTAAGCATTTTAAAAAGGTAAAAACAAGCACATTATCAGTCCTAAAAATCCATAGGACTTGCTTATATCCATTATCTAAAAATCTTGCATTGGCCTTTCTTTACAATTTGGTAATTTCTAAAAATATATATTTTTTAAAAAACATAGATTCATGCAGTTTACAAGCCCTGGGAGTTGCATATATCTTTATTTTTTTCTTATATTAACAGCCAATACCATAACGTTAAGGTGCAAAAAGCATCAATATCTAATGGGAATTGTGAAAATCAGTAAACCAGCAGCCGGACTCATCACCGGTGGGGGGGCACTGGTCTATTGTGAGCCGTCCGGAAAAGATGAATTGGCAACTTCAGAGGCGGGATTTGGCTAAATGGAATTGTGGCCAACTGTTATCCCACATGTATGAAAGGCTATCCATCTACAAATGGTCAAGTCGGAGATGTATCCAATGGAAAATTGCTGTTTGATTGGTAAAATATTCAGTGACACTTAACACTGTGATGTAATTGCATTGTGGTAGGGTTCTTGCAATTGCTTATGACAATGACTCAAACTCTTGAGATGTTGAAGGCCAATATGTTGATATTTCCAACATGAATGTTCTCACACATCAATCATAAAAATCTGGGTCTGAGATCACTAAAGAGCTGTCACAATCCTATGGTATTCCTCCTGTAGGTAAAAAAGGATCAGACACACGGAAATTCAACATGCCCAACATCGTTCATTGGGTGAGTTGGTAGAGTCTTAGGGTGATGCTTCCAAAATTAGTGAGCTAAACCAACTTATCATCTGTATGGCCACCTGAGGACCAAAAAAAGCTCAAACGAATGGGGCAGATGGGCAACAGTCATTTTGTTCTTTCAGAACACATCACAAATCTCTCTCAATTTCTTTTGGATACCCCTTTAAACATTGAGACAACCATTGTGGATCTCTTTTTATGATCTAAACCAATATTTCGAAGATAGCAGATCACCAATTATGCTATAGAGTGGTCACCAGTTCCTACAGAAGTCAGTATCTTCATGCAAATTAATCGATTGTCGGCAAACAATGGAGAGACCAATTCTGACAGCTGGTCCAGTATGTACCGTATTCATTTGCTTGGAACCACAGTAGACGGCCATGATCTGTGGGGTGAAGCAGATTTCACACATCTGACCTTCACAGTCTGGGTATAGACAACAGCGGCTGATCCGGTCGTTGGTCTCAGGACTCAAACTCCGCAGCTTTATAAGCATACACAAGACGGTTGGGTTCAGGTCAGGAGACCCGCGGCCAGACATGACATTGTTGTCCGTACTCTGACCGTCACAATCAGATGCCCGGAACCAGCATTAGTAATAACCTACGAATTTCAGAAGATGCACTTGATCCTAGTGATCAGACTATGTTCTCATGAACATTAGTTTAGCCTACAACATCTTTAAGTATTTTAACACATCCACCATAATGTATGACTCAACAGTGATCAACATACAGAACACAGACTGATAAGGAGAAGGAAAAAATCTCCAAAACAATTATTAATAAACATGGACCATGGGCCAATTGACTCTAGCTACTATAGATAGTTCAGATGTGGCACAGACCACTGCAATCACCAATAATTCCCTTAGAGTAGTCTTTAGGGAATTTTTTTTCACCCTAAATAACGCCACTCTTGTCCAATGGCTATGCATGGTATAGCACCCAAGCACTATTCACTAGAATAGACAGGAGCTGCAATAGCGGCACAGCCCAATGGAAAGAGTGATACTATTTCTGGAAAAGTATATCTGCTTTTCTAATCAATGAAACACATTATTACTTAGATCTACTTTAAGAATGTAGCAAAAATATTAAAATTATTAAAATTAGGGGGTAGCGAGGCTTTCATTTGGAGCACTGTTTGGCAAGTTAGCGTGACAGCTTATGGGCTTTATATCTGGCCACTTTGTGGCAGGTTGGACAAAATGGCTCACTTGAATGAAATAAGTTTACAATTTATTTTACAAAGGATCGTCCACACTTATTCTGCTTCTATATCAGCACCATTCTCAGGGTTGTGACCCAAAACTCATCATCGGCTGGACTCCATTAGGTCACGTCTGGAACTCCAGGAGTTTTCCTTTAAGTGGCAAATGCTGCCTTATTTTATAGAAAAAAATAATTACATATTATCTAAAAAATATATATTACTTTTGAGCACTTTAATGTTTGTATTGTTCTCTTTGTTTTTGCACATTTTTTACGTTTCAGCTCTGAAATTTCTGTATCTTGGAAATAGCTTTTGAGTTAATTGATTCCAAAACTATTAGCAGACACCGAATTGTCAATGTACCCAGACGTAAGCAGGGAATTCCCAAGCGTGACCCCTACTAGGCATTCAGACATATTTATAACAGTACATTTTTTTTTAAGTAATACATTTACGGAACAAAAACTGCAATAAAACTGAAGTGAATTTCCAAAAGTGGGACAAGAACAAAAATATATTTCTTTCCAAATTTTTCATTTTGTTTTTGGTCTCATACATCAATCCTTATCTGATTATGGGTTTGCTCCTAAGAAGCGTGTCTCCCCACGCCTTCATCATAAGCTCATCAGATCCTGCTGCTGCCGGGCTCAAAATCTTTGGTCTCAGGATGCTGGATGATACGTGGCAGGCGCACGTATTCAGAGACAGGAATCCAGGAATGAAGCTGGAGTATGGAGTGGAGATAGTCCTGAAGTTTAGCAAGCTGAGTGACACTGGCTCAGATGGGCCCTTCATTGTGCATACTGTGATTGGACTTGTTGTGTGAAACACAGTTCTGTTCATTTAGCAGGTTCGCCGTTTCGTCGGCTAACCCGTCATGGAGCTCTGTTAGAGTCATTTCAATTTTAGTGGTTTCACTGTCTGAGGATTGTGGGGTTTTGTCCATTCGTGATGCCATTAGGGCATTTTGGTACTGCTGTCTTGTAATCTATTGTGCAGGTGAAAAAAAACAAGATAAAAAGAGATGATGAGAAAAAGCAACGACTAAAGGAAAATCTATACACACGCACACACACACACACACACACACACACACACACACACACACACACACACACACATACACACACACACACACACACACACACACATAAGCTTCCCTTACAACTTGATCAAAGCAAACATTACATGGCGATATATTGAGACTACCGTATACATAACATGGTATACACAGACTACTATATACATTACATACAACCTAAACTTGGAATAAATCCAAATACCACATGCAATTATTTATAATAACATTCTTTATTGAAAGATATTAATTAAAAATTAATTTTATAATCACAAAATTCAAAAATTCGAGAGGAAAAGGACGAGTCAAGAAAATATGGGCACACATGGACCAGGATAATTCTCATTCCTATGGGTTAGTATTTCATAGAAGGGAAATTAATTATAGTAATAATGGTAGAACCTTCCATACCACCCAATAACATGCATAAGATGTAACCATACAGATAGGGTCATAGATCAGACACAGCTTCAATGTGAGCCTTGATAAGTATCACAGTATAGCTCTCAAAATAACCTATAAAGAGGAAGAGATAGGCTGATGCTTTCCCAAGTGGGGGCACCAGGTTAAGCCATCCAACTTAGTGATATTCCTATTGGGTGGTATGGAAGGTTCTACCATTATTACTAGAATTAAATTTCCCTTCTATGAAATACTAACCCATAGGAATGAGAATTATCCTGGTCCATGTGTGCCCATATTTTCTTGACTCATTCTTTTCCTCTCGAATTTTTGAATTTTGTGATTATAAAATTAATTTTTAATTAATATCTTTCAATAAAGAATGTTATTATAAATAATTGCATGTGGTATTTGGATTTATTCCAAGTTTAGGTTGCATGGTTGGGGATCCACTGCATAGTTTTGTCCATAATTATTAAATGGGGAGAAATGATTTAGTTTTCTCTAGCCAATATGTATTGTATATGTCTTTGGAATAGTCTTTTGTATATACATTACATAGTATACACGGAGACTGCAGTATACATGACAATATACAGTGAGACTGTTGTATATACATCACAGGATACAAAGACTGCTCTATATACATTACATAGTATACACAGACTACTGTATAAAATCACAGCATACACAGACTACTGTATACATCACATAGCATACACAGATTGCTGTATACATCGCACAGGATACAGAGACTGCTGTATACATGACAATATATTTTGAGACTGCAGTATATACATCACACAGGATACACTGCCTGCTGTATATATATTGCATAGGATACACAAACTGCAGTATACATGACAACATACAGAGACTGCTGTATATACATAGCCTGGAATACACAGATTGCTGTATTTACATGGCATAGAATACACTGAAACTGTTGTATATATATTACATAGGACACATACTGCTAAATACATTGCCAATAGACACAAACTCTGCTGTATACATCAGGTGAAAGCAGCTGTGTGTCACAGATCTATCACTGGCTGCCATTAGATAGGAGTAAGGGAAATGTGATGAGGCTGTCACGGGTGTGTCAGGTGTAATATTCAGTCGCTCTGGATCTAGCTGTAGAAGGTCACTGCGCTTGGCATTGCAGACACCTTCTTAATCCTTCTTCCTTTAAGACCCAGTGGCGACCTCCCTTCTGCTGCTGATTGACACACCCTTGCATGGGAGTTAAAAATCCTGTTTGCTTCAGACAATCGCCGGTAATACTTCTATGTACAGGCTTGGCGCACTAGCAGTCGGCTAGCGTCTTCTCTGATGCCCCTGCAGGCCAGTTGGCATTACGCCTCTGGTGTCTGCTCAAACTAAGTTAATCAACTTTGTTTGTCTACCTTGTTGTCTTTAGTTTGTAGTGGGGCCTTACCAGTGCTCACCCCTCCCGCTCCCTAACTAGGGCCATGCTCTAGGGTCATCCAGGATTTAGGGTCCTGCTCGGCGATAGGTATGGAATCTATATAGGGACAGTAGGTTAGGCAGGGTGATATTAGATCTGCCTAGGGGTCTCCACTCCCCCTTTTCCTACTGTTTGGGCTTCCTCCCCCTCTTCCCTTCGTGTTGAATTTAGTTTTTCCCACACCTTGCGTGACAGAGCCGCTGGCCCTAGGTGCAATGTAGTCTGCATGAGATGAACCATATTAAAAAGGAAGAAAGACTCAAGACAGCAGACACCCCAGGCATGACACAACTAAAACTAGTATACACAAGACATGCAGAGAAGCTTCTACACTATCTCTTAATAATATCCTATATACTACACTATGTGGGCAAAAAAAAAAATAATGTTGCAACCTTCTAATGTTGACTTGACTTGTAAAGATGCCTATATCCTTTATCCATTCTCCCACCTAGCCTTCAACCCAATCTAGTAGTCCCTATGCCCATTCTCCCACCCAAAATTTCTTTACATATTCCCCCAACTGGAAGCTGCAACCCATTACCTTACTAGCAGTGATTCCACCCATTCTCCCCAACTAAAAGTCACTCTATACCCATTTCCTCACCCAAAAGTTCCTCTAATCATACCACCAATCAGTAACGGCTCTATCCATTGCTCCACCCAACAGTCACTCTACCCATTCCCCAGCCAGTAGTAGCTCTAATACAAAAACCTCACATACATTTATCTTTTCCCTTAACCACGTAGTCATCGACACACTGCCTCACCTAATAGACCCTCGACATATTCCCACACCCAGTAGTTGCTCTAGCCATAACCCCCCCCCTGTAGTCATCCTATTCATCCTCCCACCAAGTGGCCAAATCACCACACTATCAGTTTGTGTGTCCTCATCCAACTATCCTTCCATCCCTCAGACTACGTATCTGTCTTTCTGCCCATTTCTCCCCCCAACTATACCTTAATCCCTTCCACTAATCCTCTATTCTTCTGTCCATTCCTCTTCCAGTAAAGCCCCCGTCTCACATAGCGAGATCGCTGCTGTTGCACGGTTTTGGTGACGCAACAGCGACCTCACCAGCGATGTCACTATGTGTGACACTTTGCAGCGATCAGGCCCCTGCTGTGAGGTCGCTGATCGCTGCAGAATGTCCTGGACCATTTTTTGGTCGTTGCCCTCCCGTTGGTCAGCACACATCACTGTGTGTGACCAGCGAGAGCAGCGATCAGGCTGGTAACCATGATAAACATCGGGTTACTAGGGGCACATGCGCACCTAGTCACCCGTTGTTTATCATGGTTACGCGCCTGCTAAAGTGAGCGGTAACCTCCCGCTCACCGTAGCAGAGTGGTAACCATGATAAACAACGGGTTACTAGGTGCGCGTGTGCCCCTAGTAACCCGATGTTTATCATGGTTACCAGCCTGCTCCTGCTTCAGCAGCAGGCTGGTAACCAGGAGCAGGACATCGTGGAAAGATTCTTTCCACGATGTCGCTGCTCCCCTGATCGTTGGTGAGCCTGCCTGTTTGACAGCTCACCAGCGACCACATAGCGACGCAGCAACGATCCCTGACAGGTCGTATCGTTGTCGGGATCATTGCAGCGTCGCTAAGTGTGACGGGGCCTTTACACTAAACTATCAGCAGATAGATAATGGGTAACAATGACTTGTGTGTGATCACCCAAAGCGTGCCGCAACAAATACACATCAAAGATCAAATCACCCCAATGTAAAAAAACATGAAAAGTCATCTTACCTTGACAAACTGCATGTCTGTTATGGCTCTCACAGAATAATCAGGAATATATACTTGCAAAAACGAAGCATTTAGCTGGTTGTTACTATTCCCCAATGTTGGTGTGACAGCATCGATTCGATCACTTCTATTTAGAGAGTCTGAATGATTTAGTCCACAGGGGCGCGGGGGTGACTTATTCTCCGCTACCAGAGAGTAAAGAAAATTATAAAAATGTAAATATTGCAGTTAAAAAAAAAAAAAAAGTTTTACACACGTCTCTCAATATTTACCAATGTTCTTTGGAGGGTGCAGGATTACATTCATCTTGTGTACTTACTTTTGAGAATCCATGTTAGATTAGCCGTACAATCCTTTGGAAAAGTTTAACCTCAAATCTCTGCCCACCTAGCCTGATTGACAGGTCCTCACTGCACCTCCTCCCTGCGGAGATCTCACACTGCTCTGTAGAAGATGCAGTTGTCAAGTCAGGACAGGTGGGAAGAGACTTAATAAACTTGGACTCATGAACGCTCTCACTGTTTAGCTGGAGTCATAAAATGCTCATTTTAAAATCTGGATTGTGTAGACATGGAAAGAAAGCACACCAGTCTCATCAGGTTTAAGATATCTATTCAGTAATGTATGTAGCATATATTGGGGAAATCTGGTGACTTCTGCTTTAAGAAATGTCACCCAACACAAATAAGTATATTAAAAAAAAAAAAAAAAAAACCAAATTGACAATGAAATAACAGTCCATAAAAAAGTGATTGAGCCTTAAGATTTTACAGCACTACTGGCTAATCGTAGCAGGTCATAGTCGTGCAAGATGTGCAAATAATTCTCATTCCAGTTCAGACATCATTAGTGCCACAGTAAAGCCACGGTCCCACTACCAGTATTTCGTCAGTATTTTTTCTCAGGAGTGGGAGCCAAAACCAGGTGAGGAACAATCAGAAAAGGTATAATAGAAACAAGTCACCAATTCTGCATTTATCACCCACTCCTGGTTTTGTCTCCCACTCCTGAGAAAAAATACTGATAGTGGGGGCCATGGCCTAACAGAAGAAGGAGTAAAGAGGAGGTTAGGACAAGGGTGGAGGACACCACATAGTGACTGTTTCAATAAATCCACAACAACCAAATTAGCAGGTGAAGTTTGAATATAAGGCAACTGTTAGGTGGATTCATAACTGGCTTAGTGATCGGACTCAAACAGTGGTCGTAAATGGCTTCACATCCAGTTGGATGAATGTCTCAAGTGGGGTACCACAGGGCTCTGTCTTGGGACCTGTATTGTTCAACATCTTTATCAATGATTTAGATGAAGAAATTTAGGGTAAACTGATTAAATTTGCTGATGACACAAAGCTAGGAGGGATAGCTAATACTAGAGAAGAGAGAGGTTTCAAAAAGACCTAAATAAACTGGAGCAGTGGGCAGTAACTAACAGAATGGTTTTTAACAGGGAAAAATGCAAAGTACTACATCTGGGCAATAAAAATGAAAAAAGCATATACAAAATGGGAGGAATAGAGCTAAGCAACAGTACATGTGAAAAAGACTTGGGTATACTTATAGATCATAGACTGCACATGAGTCAACAGTGTGATGCAGCAGCAAAAAAGGCAAATACAATTCTGGGATGTATTAACAGAAGCATACAGTCTAGATCACGTGAAGTCATTATCGGACTTTACTCCTCTTTGGTCAGACCTCATCTGGAATACTGTGTCCAGTTTTGGGCACCACATTTTAAAAAAGACATCGACAAACTGGAGCAAGTTCAGAGAAGAGCGACCAGAATGGTGACTGGTCTGCAAACCATATCCTATGAGGAATGGTTACAGGATCTGGGAATGTTTAGCTTGCAAAAAAGAAGACTGAGAAGAGACTTAATAGCTGTCTACAAATATGTCAAGGGCTGTCACATTGTAGAAGGATCATCTTTATTCTCATTTGCACAAGGAAAGATTAGAAGCAATGGGATGAAACTGAATGGGAGGAGACACAGATTAGATATTAGAAAAAACTTTTTGACAGTGAGGGTGATTAATGAGTGGAACAGGCTGCCACGAGAGGTGGTGAGTTCCCCTTCAATGGACGTCTTCAAACAGAGGCTGGACAGACATCTGTCTGAGATGATTTAGTGAATCCTGCTTTGAGCAGGAGGTTGGACCTGATGACCCAGGAGGTCCCCTCCAACTCTTACCATTCTATGATTCACACTGATTTATTTTGAGTGGATTCTCTCAAAAACTGCTTGAAAACTCTTGGAAACACTTCCAATTCATTTCTGTGGGAATCCACTTTGCTGTTTAAATAGCGTTTTATTTCCCTGAAGAGGTTTTGAAAAACACTTGGTGGAAAATGTGTATGAAGTTTGAAGGAGATGTGAAATGAAACCGCTCCAAACTAGGCACCATCCAATCAAAAGGTTGCAAAAAACTCTTCAAAAGTACTTCAGGAAACACTACAGGAAAACTCCTCCAAAACTGTATATAGTTTCCTGATGTGAGTTCAGGAGTTTTTTTGAACTCCTTAAAAACCGTTACTATATCCAGAGTGATGGCAGGAAAAATGCTGCACAAAATACAAGTGTTTTTACATTTATTTTTTGCTCAAATTCTACATGCGTTTTTTTTTTCTTTTTCATTTGAAAAATGCTGTAAAAACACAGAAAGAATGCAGATGCTGCAGATTTGAAAAAACACTTTGATGGTTCAATTCCACAAAAGAAAAAATAAGTATGTGCGTGATCTTTTAGAAATTACATTCAATTTACTGGTACTGTAATGTGCAGCATTTTTTAAAAGAGTGGCAAAAATGCAGTGTGTGAACAAGCCCTAATAATTGAGACTTAGGCCTCCATAATTTTTTTATTTATTGATTCATTTAAAACACTTGGATATCTTTGGCTTCTATGTACAAACATTTAGGAACCAAATTATAATTTTTGGTCATTAAAAAAAAATACACATGATTACATATAGAATATAGAAAAAAAACAATGTGCCCTATGTTCTAGCAACCTGCACCAATTCACTCGAGAGTCCTTGGTTCCTCAATCTAAAATGTAGGAGTCAAAACAATTTATTTTGCTTGACTGGAAACAATTTTAATCTGCTATGCTGTGAATTTATGGATTGAAACTGAAATACACACATACACTCAACAATCAATAGTGTTGAGCGATACCTTCCGATATCGGGAAATATCGGATCGGATTGGATCGGACCGATACCCAAAAAATATCGGATATCGCCGATTCCGATACCGGAAACCAATGCAAGTCAATGGGACAGAAATATCGGAATGAAAATAAACCCTTTCTTTCCTTGTAGGTTAATTCTACATGAAGGAAAACAACTAATAATGTAGAATGTATTATGCGAAAAGCCGGCAATTCAGCAGCAGCATACACCAGTAACAACAATTTAGAATAGAAAGAATAGAGCATCACACATAGATTAGATAGATAGAAACATGTCAGTCACATATATATGAAGTACAGTGACAGTGTTGATTACTGTACTTGTCATTTAGTGTTAAAATAAAGGATTTATTAAAAAAAAAATTGGCGTGGGGTTCCCCGTAATTTTAGTCTCTAGCGGAGGTTAAGCAGACGGCTGGGGCAGATGTTTGAAGCCTGGGAAGGGGGTAATACCCACGGAGCTTCCCAGGCTACTAATCTCAGCCCCCAGCTGAATACCTAGCCTTTACTAGCTATTAAAATGGGGGACCCAAAAAAAAATGACGTGGGGTCCCCCCTACTTTAATAGCTAGCAAAGGCTAGGCAGACAGCTGGGGGCTGATATTAATAGCCCAGGAAGGGTGCCATGAATATTGGCCCCCTCCCAGGCTAGAAACACCAGCCGTCAGCCGCCCCAGAAATGGCGCATCCATAGGATGTACAACTAGGTACAACTAGGCAGCTGGGGGCTGGAATCCGCAGCGCAGGGAGGCCCAAGTTTTCTGGGCCCCCCCCCTGCTGCAAATTGCAGTCCGCAGCCACCCCAGAAAATGGCGCATTCATAGAAGCGCCATCTTCTGGCGCTGTACCCAACTCATCCAGGGCCCTGGTGCGGTGGCTCACTGGGTAATAAAGGGGTTAGGGCCAGCTTGGCATTATCAGCGGGTCCTAAGCCCGAAATTCATGGGGTCTCACCAATATTAGACATGACCGCCATGCGATCCAGCCTGTCATGTGAATGTAGCAGAGCTGGAGCTGTCCTGGGAACCATGGAAAGGTAAGGATGATGTTGGTTTATTATTTTTCTTTTATTGCAGGAGATCGTTGGCTTCAGCTGGAATGGACGTGATGGTAAGTATGGTTTAATTTAGAACAATAAAGAATAAAGGACTTTATTCTGGGTGTTTGTGTTTTTTTTTTAACTTTGACTATGGGGTTAGTAATGGGGGTGTCTTATAGACGCCTCTCCATTACTAATCTGGGCTTGATGTCAGCTGGCATTATAAGCAGACATCAACCCCAGCCCTATTACCCCACTGCCACCGCTACAGGACAGTGGGAAGAGCGAGGCTAAGTGCCTATGGATGCGCCATTTCTGGGGCGGCTGACGGCTGGTGTTTCTAGCCTGGGAGGGGGCCAATATTCATGGCACCCTTCCAAGGCTGTTAATATCAGCCCCCAGCTGTCTGCCTAGCCTTTGCTAGCTATTAAAATAGGGGGGACCCCACGTCATTTTTTTGGGGGTCCCCCATTTTAATAGCTAGTAAAGGCTAGGTATTCAGCTGGGGGCTGATATTAGTAGCCTGGGAAGCTCCGTGGGTATTACCCCCTTCCCAGGCTTCAAACATCTGCCCCAGCCGTCTGCTTAACCTCCGCTAGAGACTAAAATTACGGGGAACCCCACGCCAATTTTTTTTTTTATAAATCCTTTATTTTAACACTAAATGACAAGTACAGTAATCAACACTGTCACTGTACTTATTATATATGTGACTGACATGTTTCTATGTATCTAATCTATGTATGATGCTCTATTCTTTCTATTCTAAATTATCAGGTACCGATGCTGAATTGCCGGCCGGCTTTTTTAAAGAGACGGTGCATGAAAACACTTATTTTTTTTAATAAATCCTTTAACACTAAATGACAAATACAGTAAGCTGAGCGCTGCCATCTAGCTTGTCATCCTTCAGAGACACTGCAGAGAGCAGGCATTATGGGAACTTCCGATTCCGGTATTCGATATTCTAAAAGTATCGGAACTCAGTATTGGAACTCAGATACCGCGAATATCGGTCGATACCCGATATTTCAGTATCGGAATGCTCAACACTAGTCATCAAGTAAAACTTAAAGGGTTATTCCCATCTCCAAGATCCTATCCCAAAATGTAGTAGGTGCAATATTAGCAAATATCTCCAATTAGAAATGTAGTATAGTTCTTCTGATTCGCAATGTTGCTTACCTCATGTACAGGGCATTGCAGTAGTTAGATATCCATGGTTATGACCACTCATATGGTAACAGTTCGTTATTAGTGGTAGTAACCATGGATACCTAAGCTACTGCAATTTCCTGCACATGGTAAGCGATATGGCGAATCAGAAGAACTATACTACATTTCTAATTGGAGGTTTTTGCTAATATTATTACACCTACTACATATTGGGATAGGATCTTGGAGGTGGGAGTACCCTTTTATATGTCATATCAATGAATGAACCTCACAGAACACATCAAACTAAAATGATTATATCTGATCAGGAGAAAAAAAAAGGTTCTCTTTCTGACGCTGTCCTTTTAAATATTAATCCATATAGGGCCTATTTCAGAATAGTAAAATTTGCCACATTTAGATCATCCGTACTTTTAATTGTACCTAATTACATCACCATAGAGATGTATACTGATCCAAATATGTAGTGGACACCTTGTTTAGGATCTCCCATATGAATCACAGCAAAAAGAGCAGATCGCTGGTAGACTTTAAGCGTCTATGTGATGTCACATGATCAGCCGTTTGTGTAATTCCACATTTTCCCAGCAGAGGTCACTGCAGAGGAGATGTATGGGCAGATGTATCTGTGAGGAGCGATCGCTGCAGCGATCACCACCTTCTACTTAGAAAAGTGGTTGCCTTTTTGTGAGAGCCCCTGTCATAATCGACCTGTATACCAAGTAATAATATATCTACGTATCTGTATGTGTGTTTTGAAGGTCAGATCTTGAAAGGCATTTTGCAATTATAGTAATTTAAAGTTAACGTTTGATCACTTTTACGTAAACTGAAAGAAACCAGCTGCAGATTATTCTTCCATTTTTAATTAAAGAGAGATTATTGCACGGTCAGGAAAAAATAAAAAAATAAAAAAAGGCTGGCAAATTGTCAAAATCCCTGGAGGGCAATAACTTTAGGTGCCAGGAATGTGACAATTTTGAGTCGTCCAGGAGAAAGAGACCAGAAATGTCACCTGTGTGTTCACAGGGTCACTATACCCAAAATGTGGAATTGCTTTTGTACACCACATTTGTAAATTAATTTTTAATAGAGGAAACTAGAGGCATTTTTTTTAATTAAAGACTGTGGAGCAAATAAATCTTACAAGAGATTCTGAGATTCCTGCAAATAAATTGTGAATAAGAAAAAATTCTAGGTGTTCAAGATGGAAATACCCCTTTAATGAACAGAAGCTGCTTTGCAAACATGAATGAAAACTAATGATATGATGACCAAGCATAAAGATTGACATGGTTATTATTTGTTACTGATGTCATGATTAGCTGTGTTGATGTCAGCAGCATTCTGATGTCACCATGACCATGGCTTTCAAGATAACCATTGTTGTGCTGTTGATAAACAGGACCTGTCAGTTACTTTACTTTAAAAAAAATTAATTAGATACCTTCTACAAAAAAAAAACAGTTCCCCTGATTCTGTTCCGCTCTGCGCCGCTACATTGCAGAGATATTCATATTTGTTGCTTTTGGAGTGCAGTATGTGAAATCTCGGCTTTGCAAGCCAATTTGGCGCTTCTTTGCCGTCTTCTCTGGGGGCGAGAACTTTCACCCTTCCCTCCTAGCCAATCACTGCTCGCCAGCATGAGATGCCACTTCAGCTACAAAGCTGTGATTGGCAGAGTCAGGGAGGTAGGGGTGAAAGCGCAAGCCCCCAGAGAAGACTGCCAAGAAGCACCAAATTGGCTTGCAAAGCAGAGATTTCACATGCTGAGCTCCAAAAGCAACAAATGTGAATATCTCTGCAATGAAGCGACGTAGCGCAAAAAGGAAAAGAGCGACAGAATCAGGGGAGCTCAGGTTTTTTTTTATAAGATATTTACCTCAATTTAACAGGTCCTCTTTAAGTAAGTTGTAATCATACATGGTTGGGTCACAATAAGCATTCCATTACAATCTCCTATACCATAGAAAGCGATATAATAGCATTTCAGAAGAGCCATCATTTTTGGGAAAAGGGAAGTTAATGGAAAGTCCACAGAAAATGTGCAAGCAAAGAGAGTATAAAGAAAGAATAAGTGAATAGAAGCATGCATGATTTACCTGGAGAACCAGCTAACGATTCTGTTCTGCTGACAACAAAGGTACGAGACAGGGACAAGGGAACTGTAATCAAGGAAAGAAGAGATAAGGAACCATAACAAGAGAACAAGAGGGAAACTGTCTACACCAGGACCTCAAGTGAAAAGCAACCTCCACAAGGAAGCCAAAATATGGAGGCAATGAGGAAGATCTCTCCAAATATGCAACAGTGGAACGACTGTTACAGAAGCCTGATCTTCCACTATACACAAGGTGTCATCGTCTTGTGAGTGATGGATGGTGCAACTGGTGTAGAAGGCTCCTCACAGGAGGAGGAAAATTGTCAAAATTACCAAACATGCAATCATTTACCCGACATTACATTTACGGTTTCATCATCATTATTACTACATTTGTTTAGCTTGAACATTATGCCAGTTTGGTGAGGTGCGCTGACTAAAATACGCGCAAAGTAATACAGAGGTTCCTTATACATAGAGATCAATACAGATACACGGACAATAGAATAGATCTGTGAGAAATAAAAAAATAGACATTAGATTAGGTTTCCAGATTTATGTATGTGATGGTTAAAGGGAACCTGTCAGGCGTCTTTTCCCCCAGATTAGTCCTGTCTTGGATCTTCAAAATCAGCTCTTCAGATCAGGGGAACATGATAGAAAACAGGCACATATTACATGTCACAGTAGGACTGCAGGTCCGCATTACATGTCATGGTAGGACTGCAGGCCCGCATTACATGTCATGGTAGGACTGCAGGCCCGCATTACATGTCATGGTAGGACTGCAGGCACGCATTACAAGTCATGGTAGGACTGCAGGCCCGCATTACATGTCATGGTAGGACTGCAGGCCCGCATTACATGTCATGGTAGGACTGCAGGCCCGCATTACATGTCATGGTAGGACTGCAGGCACGCATTACATGTCATGGTAGGACTGCAGGCATGCATTACATGTCATGGTAGGACTGCAGGCCCGCATTACATGTCATGGTAGGACTGCAGGCCCACATTACATGTCATGGTAGGACTGCAGGCCCGCATTACATGTCATGGTAGGACTGCAGGCCCGCATTACATGTCATGGTAGGACTGCAGGCCCGCATTACATGTCATGGTAGGACTGCAGGCCCGCATTACATGTCATGGTAGGACTGCAGGCCCGCATTACAAGTCATGGTAGGACTGCAGGCCCGCATTACAAGTCATGGTAGGACTGCAGGCCCGCATTACAAGTCATGGTAGGACTGCAGGCCCGCATTACATGTCATGGTAGGACTGCAGGCCCGCATTACATGTCATGGTAGGACTGCAGGCCCGCATTACATGTCATGGTAGGACTGCAGGCCCGCATTACATGTCATGGTAGGACTGCAGGCCCGCATTACATGTCATGGTAGGACTGCAGGCCCGCATTACATGTCATGGTAGGACTGCAGGCCCGCATTACATGTCATGGTAGGACTGCAGGCCCGCATTACATGTCATGGTAGGACTGCAGGCCCGCATTACATGTCATGGTAGGACTGCAGGCACGCATTACATGTCATGGTAGGACTGCAGGCACGCATTACATGTCATGGTAGGACTGCAGGCACGCATTACATGTCATGGTAGGACTGCAGGCACGCATTACATGTCATGGTAGGACTGCAGGCACGCATTACATGTCATGGTAGGACTGCAGGCCCGCATTACATGTCATGGTAGGACTGCAGGCCCGCATTACATGTCATGGTAGGACTGCAGGCACGCATTACATGTCATGGTAGGACTGCAGGCACGCATTACATGTCATGGTAGGACTGCAGGAACGCATTACATGTCATGGTATGACTGCAGGCACGCATTACATGTCATGGTAGGACTGCAGGCACGCATTACATGTCATGGTAGGACTGCAGGCACGCATTACATGTCATGGTAGGACTGCAGGCACTGACAAGCATGAGAAAGATTTCCAATAGTTTTGCCCTAATGAATATTGTATGCAGACAGTGAATCACGCCAAGGCTAGAGGATCCGAGACAGGTCTAGTCCGGGAAGACTCCTTGCTGGACTAGTCCTGCTTTCTTTGCATATGAGTGTAAAGCTACAGAATAAAAGTTTATTTTTACAAGACACTAATGTCAGTGTAGATCTTAAAACACCTTACCAGAATATACAAATTTGCCTCCATACCTTTATACTGTAGTAGCGGTTCAAGGCAATCAGGGGATCTGACAATATCCCTTTAAACACCATATAAATGAAAAGTTGTGAAACTTTTGAAAATACTTTGTGTTTCAAGTCTTCCACAATAAGTTGACATTGAGAAGCTGCACACATTTAGGTTCTGTTCACATGTCCAGTTGTCATCTGTCTATTAACAGACCCAGTATTTAATATACAAAAATAAAAAAAATGGATCAATTACAAATGGAGCAAAAAAGAAGGCAAAATAATACCATCCATTATGATCCATTTTCCATGGACTTCAATGCTTAAAAAAATAAAACAAAACGAAACACAGATTCAGTGTGCTACCGGCTGGTTTGACATGGAAAAAAAAATAACTGCGTAGTTTATATGTTTTTGATTCAGTTGAGAAAGACAAGTAGCTGTAAAAGAAGACAGAGTTCACATGTCCAGTAATCATCCGCTTCTGATACATTCACACTGACTTCAATCAAAAATAATAAATGGATCCAGCAGCAATTAGTTTCTTTTGCCCAGGAAAAAAAGTGGTCCGGACACTTTTGCCCATGAAAACAAAACAAAAAAAAAAGGATAGCAACCATAAAAAAACAAAACAAAAAAAACAAAGCATGCATTGGGAACGCATCATATGAACACAGCCTAAATATTCTCTGGGCAGAGGAGTGGATACTGTTGAGCCCAGTCTGGGAAATCTCTTCTGATCCAGATCGCTTGCACACCAGACTGATCTATTATAGTAAGGTACAGGAGATTCTTGGAGCCACTTACGATGTATTTCGCTACAATTATGGTTCCTCTTTAGAGTTCACATGTATTGCATTTGCTGTAGAAAATTTCTGCACAGAATCCATGTGAGCGCACTAGAAAATCCACAGCGGCACATCAGCACCATCTGCATCATGTGGATTTTAGTGCAGTTTTGCTGCAAAATTCAGCAATATTTAATTAAAAAAAAAATAAAAAATCACCCTGTTCATCTACCCTGGACCTTCAGAGGCCTCTGATTATTCCCCTGCCAGTCTCTGATTTCCTGTGAGGAGGTCAAGTCCCACCCTCGTATCACACGAGACCACTCCAAGGAGCCGACATCTCATCAGAGTAGACCGGCGGAGAGCAGCAAAGAAGCATTCAAGGAACCTCCCATCATGAGAGCACTGTCTTGGGTCTCAACATTTAGAAGTTGGCATAGAAAACAGAAGATATTTTCTCCTACAGTGTTCCAGGTGAGTAGAGTCCGTTTTTACTTCTTAAGGGGAAAAGAGAAAAGCTGAAAACATTTGCTGTATCGTAAAGCGATTGTCTCGGATTAGAAAAGAGGTAGTTTTCCCGGAAACACTGACACTCTTGCCTACAGGATGTGCCTGGTATTGCAGCTCAGTCCTATAAACTTGAATGGCCATAAACTGCAATATTAGACAAGAAATAATCCAGACAAAGTACTTAATTACTTTGGAAATATAAAAAAACTACTTTGAATTAAATGACAATAACGTCCACATGTAATAACTATATTGATCTTTTCTTAGTACATTGTGTTGTGTAGTTTCTCTATTAATCCTCCTGGAAATCTAGAATTAAATTGACAACGGGCCATCAGGATTTCCTTGTCAAGGAAGTGGGACCATGAACTGCCAGCATTAGATAGAAGGAAAAGTTCCTCCTTAATGAGACCACCAAATAGAGTAGAGAAATGTATAGGCCATGAAATGCCTCCTGGGAAATAAAATATGCAAATAGCCTCTTCACAGAACAGAACAGGACCTTTAGTGCAATTTATTGGATATATGATACCGCAATTTCCTCCGGGATAAAATAAAGTATATCTTATATCTTATCTTATCTTATATAGAAATCCAATAGTGCAATATCGACCCTTTAAAGGGAAAAGGTCACCTGATGCACACTGCCCAAACTACAGGCAGCATGAATAAGGGCCGTGATGCACAATTGCAGCAAAGTATATTTTTCACTAAAACACTTCAGTTACAAGTGATTGCCTGTTCTCCCTCATACCGAGAGACCTGTCAATTATCGGGAGTGGCGTCAGACTAGTCTCACCTCCGACTATGATCTCCGGCGGGATCTTTTAACTATATTTTCCCTGAGATGCCATAGTGTTTCAGAAAAAAATATACCTTGCTGCAATTGTGCAGTTATTCTCTCATTCATGTTGCCTGTCATTTGGGCAGCATGAATCAAGCGACAGGTTCCCTTTAAAGCGTATAACCACATGACTTATGAAATAATGCCAAACCACAGCCTCTATTTGGATACAGCTGTTTTAGGGTTTTTGCCCCTCATCAGTGCACTATGACTAGCACTGGCTGTCTGAACATGCTGGAAGTTGTAGATTTGCAACAGCTATAGGTTGAGAGCCATAGGTTGGAGATCAACCCATTCCTTATCTATAAATGTAAGATGTTTTTATGTCTTGTGAAAGCCACTTAGTCATAGTCTGATAGATTGCTTATTTTTCTGGTGGGCCTTCAAAGGGGCATAAGTAAAGTACAAAAATAACAGCAGAAGGCTCATGTAGCACGGTACAGTAGTTCTTACACATGCAAAATATATATTATATATAAAATCACACACACACTTGCTTTTAAAAGGCCATGTACATCCACAAAAAACCTCTAACAATAAAAAGTAAATGAAAAAATAAAAACCCAAATAATCAACTAGACTACTGAGGACTTTGTTAACCATTCATTTGCTTGTCCTCCTTCTTAAGCCTTTGTATTCAGGGTCATCATGGCAGGGCAGTATTATTAGACAGTTTGACGTAAGGAATTCACTTTTCGGCATTGTAGTTTTTATAGAACCACAGCCATTACGTCTTTGCTTCGTTCCGGAATGAATGTCTATGCAATGTTCACCACAAGATGGCACTACATCACTCAGAATTGTCCTACATCTTTACCTCTAGGCACAGAAAATAACAGCAATTATTGCATTGTTCAGGGTAAATGAGGTGTGAATGATCTGCCTGAAATGATGTTTAACTTGCTTTTTATGCCTTAAGAATTTTATGATTTCGAGAAGAAGTACGTCCGCAGGCTTTTCCACTGCTTGGGTAAAGAAAAGGACGTTCTGAAAGTTCTGCGCTGTACATACCTCGTTTTAAAAGCTTCAGGAAACACTTTATAGACATAATGCTACAGTAACTTAAGTCTGACATAATACTTAAAGGGATCCGGTCTGGAGATTCATGCTGCCTGAACCAAGCCGTGTAGCGTCGCTGCGGCATTTCAGAGCTAACATACTGAGAAAAGCCGTCCGGGGACTATGTGTCTCGAATAACTAGTCCAGCTTCTGTGGACCACGATCCTCTTGACTGGCAGGTCTCTTCTTATATGTATCTGGAGAGACCCGTCAGTCTCGTGGAGTGGGGAGGATAGAAGTTGTCATCTGTGCATAGTCCTTGGCCGGCTTTTCAAAGTATGATTTGTCTAAGATGCTGCGCTGATTCAGAGAAAAACACACGGCTGCAATACAGCAGGCAGCGCCTGGTTCTTGCTTCCCGTAGTTCAGGCCGCATGATTCTGCTGACAGGTTCCCTTTAACTTGGAGGCCATTACTAGAAAGCTTCGAATAGAAAAGACATATTGGTCTGATCCCTTCAAGTAATAAAAGAAGCAAAATGTCAACATTTACTAAAGGCAACAATCTGACCAACCACGAATGTGTAAAAAACACTCATCCTACATAGATACCATAATATTATATATATACACACAATACAGACCAAAAGTTTGGACACACCTTCTCATTTAAAGATTTTTCTGTATTTTCATGACTTTGAAAATTGTACATTCACACTGAAGGCATCAAAGCAAAAGGTGGCTACTTTGAAGAACCTAGAATATAAGACATATTTTCAGTTGTTTCACACTTTTTTGTTAAGTATATAATTCCACATGTGTTCATTCATAGTTTTGATGCCTTCAGTGTGAATGTACAATTTTCATAGTCATGAAAATACAGAAAAATCTTTAAATGAGAAGGTGTGTCCAAACTTTTGGTCTGTGCTGTATGTTTATATAAATATATACACTTCTCAAAAAAATAAAGGGAACACTCAAATAACACATCCTAGATCTGAATGAATGAAATATTCTCATTGAATACTTTGTTCTGTACAAAGTTGAATGTGCTGACAACAAAATCACACAAAAATAATCAATGGAAATCACATTTATTAACCAATGGAGGCCTGGATTTGGAGTCACCCCCAAAATTAAAGTGGAAAAACACACTACAGGCTGATCCAACTTTGATGTAATGTCCTTAAAACAAGTCAAAATGAGGCTCAGTATTGTGTGTGGCCTCCACGTACCTGTATGACCTCCCTACAGCGCCTGGGCATGCTCCTGATGAGGTTGCGGATGGTCTCCTGTGGGATCTCCTCCCAGACCTGGACTAAAGCATCCGCCAACTCCTGGACAGTCTGTGGTGCAACGTGACGTTGGTGGATGGAGCGAGACATGATGTCCCAGATGTGCTCAATCGGATTCAGGTCTGGCGAACGGGCGTGCCAGTCCATAGCTTCAATGCCTTCATCTTGCAGGAACTGCTGACACACTCCAGCCACATGAGGTCTGGCATTATCCTGCATTAGGAAGAACCCAGGGCCAACCGCACCAGCATATGGTCTCACAAGGGGTCTGAGGATCTCATCTCGGTACCTAATGGCAGTCAGGCTACCTCTGGCGAGCACATGGAGGGCTGTGCGGCCCTCCAAAGAAATGCCACCCCACACCATTACTGACCCACTGCCAAACCGGTCATGCTGAAGGAAGTTGCAGGCAGCAGATCGCTCTCCACAGCGTCTCCAGACTCTGTCACGTCGGTCACATGTGCTCAGTGTGAACCTGCTTTCATGTGTTACAGCACAGGGTGCCAGTGGAGACTTTGCCAATCCTGGTGCTCTCTGGCACATGACAAGCGTCCTGCACGGTGGTGTTGGGCTGTGAGCACAACCCCCATCTGTGGACGTTGGGCCCTCATACCACCCTCATGGAGTTGGTTGCTAACCGTTTGTGCAGACACATGCACATTTGTGGCCTGCTGGAGGTCATTTTGCAGGGCTCTGGCAGTGCTCCTCCTGTTCCTCCTTGCACAAAGGCGGAGGTAGCGGTCCTGCTGCTGGGTTGTTGCCCTCCTACGGCCCCCTCCACGTCTCCTGGTGTACTGGCCTGTCTCCTGGTAGCGCCTCCAGCCTCTGGACATTACGCTGACAGACACAGCAAACCTTGCCACAGCTCACATCCTGGATGAGCTGCACTACCTGAGCAACTTCTGTGGGTTGTAGAGTCCGTCTCATGCTACCATGAGTGTGAAAGCACAACCAACATTCAAAAGTGACCAAAACATCAGCCAGAAAGCATTGGCACTGAGATGTGGTCTGTGGTCCCCACCTGCAGAACCACTCCTTTATTGAGGGTGTCTTAATAATTGCCAATAATTTCCATCTATTGTCTATTCCATTTGCACAACAGCATGTGAAATTGATTGTCAATCAGTGTTGCTTCCTAAGTGGACAGTTTGATTTCACAGAAGTTTGATTTACTTGGAGTTATATTCTGTTGTTTAAGTGTTCCCTTTATTCTTTTGAGCAGTGTGTGTATATACATATACACACACACATCATATATACATACACACACACACACACCGTATATACATACACACACATATTGTATAGGAATACACACATACCGTATATACATATATGTGTTACTGATCTGAGAGGCTGGGCTTCGTAGGTGTACAACCATGGCATACACGAAGGCGTTCATTAGGTGTCCGGCCAATAAGCGTCAGAAAGAACATCTTCCCTCCATTTCCAACCTCTTCAATGCTGCTGTTATGATCAACAGTTGCATTTAAGGGGTTAAACTGCTGCAGCTAGCGTCGATCAATAGACTCATGCTGTATAGAGCGGATTCGACTCCTGAGCACTTATTCCATCGCTTATTTAAAAAAGTACAAGAAAATTTCATGATAAAATGACAATTTTATCACCCTGCTTTCTTGCAGATTTATCATGGCCTGGATTTTGCAGGGAACGTCACACGTTTTGCAGCAGGATAACAAATAGCGATGTATTCAGCAATGCACCAGGAGGGCACAGTCATACCAATAAGTAAAATTCATCTGGAGGTGGCAGGAAATGGAAGACTTTTATAGCATTAGCATTAACAGTGGTGAAAATAAGCTACCTGGTGACGCAGTGAGAGCCATCACTCCATAGTAAGAAAAGGCACCGGCTTCAAATTTCATCCCTTCCTTCCCGGCTTCCACTTCCACTTTCCCCTGTAGATAAACATTTGTTATATTTTTTACCTTCATTATCTCACTCCATATTGTTTCACACAACTGCATGGAGACTCTTCTGTATTGGGGTTATCCAGCCAACACCAACCACAGGATAGGTGGTAAATATATAATGGTTGTGGCTACAACTGATTAAAAGAACACAAGTCCCATGTCAGTAAATGGAGCGATAGTCACACATGTACTAACCCTCCATTCACATGGGGGATACGAGACCTCTGTTCTCGAGATCAGCAGGGAGGTCACAGCTGTTGAACCCAAAATGATTGTACATTTATCAGTGTGGATGGCGGTGCAACCACTTTCATTCGTTCTGCTTATTGTATTGTCTTAGTTCTGATTATATGGTTACAATTAATAAAACATTGCATTTGAGAGAAAAAAAAAGGCATAGACCCCAGACTTATAAATTATATCCATTTCCGTCACACTCAAAGTAGTTGTCTGGGCATATGATATTAATGTGTTCAATGAGTAGCAGCCACAGCAAGGTCCAGCAGATCAGCTCCTAGCCAGAATTATACTGATGTACAGTACCCGGCAGCAGATGCTACACATTCAATGGAGATGTCCAGCCCCATTCCACCAGGGCCCGGCACAGCTGATACTTGGGAGTGTCACATGTCGGACCCCCATAATGTGATGTCAATGACATAAGTGTTAATATAATAAGCCCATAGGTCATGCCTGTCACCCCGCCGCCGGACGCTGGAGAAAGGCTCCCGCCGCCGGACGCTGCAGAACGGCTCCCGCCGCCGGACGCTGCGCACATTTAAAGGAAATGCAATTTGCAACTCTGATCAAAGTGTTTAGACCCAGCAGCCATTGGATCAGAATAAAATCTTTACACAGCAAGATCTAGCATTCTTGTTGTCTTTTTCGGTCCTGAGGTCTTTGCTACAGTGGTGTGCCAGGTGTCAGACCCTCCCCTTAATTTGATGATATGGATGAGCTATCCTATAGATAGGTAATCACTAGTGATGAGCGAGCGTGTTCTGTTAACCCTTTCGGCGAGCTTGCTCGATTGTTATGTTTTAGTCACTCCATGTGCATGATTTGTACCTGTTTGACAGCTTTAATACATGTGAGGAATGCCTAAGAAATAGTAGCAAATCATGCACATGGAGTGATTAAAACAGAACAGTCGAGCACGCCGCAAATACTCGGCGAGCACGCTCAACGAAAGGGTTAACACAACACGCTTGCTCATCACTAGTAATAACTATATTGTTCTTCCTGGACAATAACACAAACTATTTCGGGGGAGCCTTCAGCTACTTGACTGACCAATCGATTTTTACACTGCAAGTAATTTCGTACAAAGTTAATAAATCACAAAATGACGAGAAGGTGCAGAGCTTCTGCAGTACTTTACATAACGAGAGCATTGTAGCAACAAGTCTGACCTGTAGAACCAGCACAAAGTAATCCACTGGCTTATTCCGCTGGTAGAGGTAGTATTCAGGAGACCTCTTGTTCCGGTCATCGAACTTTATCTCCTGGATGACATTGGGATGTTTGAGCAGCCTCAGAAGAATCTTCTCTGACATCTGAGAGGGGCTAAAAGCGTCCACTTCTACAGGGGAAACAATGCATGATTAATTACTGAACACCGGAGAACAGAGGAAGGACATCTACAGTGAGAGGAACCGGTCTATCATGGACAAATTGTTTAAAAAGGATCCATAAGCTTTCTTGACCTGTCTGTTAATAAGACAGCACAAAACAACAATTATGGAGCATCTAATTCTTATTTATTTATTTAAACCATTCTTCAGTTACTCCTCCAGGTAACTTATTAATAAGATGAAAGCTGAGGGTTAATGTCGCCCTTACCAATAAAGTGTTGCCCCAGCACTGATTGGGTAGTGTCAGTGTGTCTGGATGATTTCCAGGATAATGGTAACACTCAATTGGCAATATATCAATGCATTTCCAGGTGGAATAACAGAGGAAAAATACCGCGCAATATTCTAAAAACATGCTTCAGAATTGCTAGGAGGAAGACAAAAATGTACTAAAACAGGTAGATCATATACACAGACCTATGACGGATGCCATGAAGGGGCACCTGCTACTCATAGGGTCCCATAGTGTCAAGTGCCACCTGCCACCAATGAGCGGCCGCTCGTCAGCTGCAGCTCATCAATATTGTCAGCATTGATGTCAGTTCTGACAAAATAGTACAGGCTGCAGCTAAACAGTGGCCGCCCATCGGCTGCAACCTGCACATGACACAAGGCACTCTCAGGGAACACCGGTGGCAACATTGCTGGGACAGCGCCGCTGTTTGAGGAGAGTTTACATGGTTTTTAATTTTTTTTTATTAGAGTCCTGACATGATTAACCTGTGGTTGACCAGTAGTGAACAACCCCTTTAATATTATACGCCCAGACAACCCTTTAAATGAACCTGTCACGTTGTAAGTGCAGTTTGATCTGTGGACAGCATGATATAGAGAAGGAAAAGCTGAGCAGAATGAGATTTAGATTTATTAGAAAAGTTTCAGTAAAACTTGCAATTTGGTAATTGAAATCCTCGGTGGTTATATGTATAGGAGTCCAGTGGGCGGTGCTACTAGAGACTGACATCTAGTTCTGGATGCAGAATCATACAGAGAAGGACCGCCCACTGGACTCATATTTTATTCATTTAAATCCAGGTTGTTTGTATATATGAGTCCAGTGGGCGGTCCTACTAGTGATTTAGATACGTCTCTCTGTATGCGAGATCACTGAGTAGGGCCGCCCCCATGACTCCTATACATACAAAAGACCTGGATTTATATAGATAACAAATATAAGAGCCCAGAGGGCGGTCCTACTGGCGATTTACATCATCTCTGTATGCGCAATCACTGAGCAGGGCCGCCCACTGAACTCATACATACAAACACCATGGGTTTTAAATTATTAAAATATAGGGGTCCAGTGGGAGGTCCTACTAGGGATGTATGTACAGTCATACAGAGAAAACTTCCAATGACTGAGTAGGGCCGTCCACTGGACTCATACATACAAACACCATGGATTTACTGTAAAGTAATATAAAAGAGTCCACTGGGCGGTCCCACTAGTGATTGATATCCATCTCTATGAACAGGGAACACTACCTATCACTAGTAGGGCCGCCAACATGACTCCTATACATACAAACACCATGGATTTAAATGAATAAAATATAAGGGTCCAGTGGGCGGTCCTACTAGCGATTGATATCCATCTCTGACTACCGATCACAAATAGGACCGCCCACTGGACTCCCATACATACAAGCACCAGAGATTTCAATGCATAAAATATAAGGGTCCAATGGGCGGTCCTACTAGCGATTAATATCCATCTCTGACTACTGGTGACAAATCGGACCGCCCACTGGACTCCCATACATACAAGCACCAGAGATTTCAATGAATAAAATCTTACTGATACTTTTCCCATAATTATGCCCATCAGTCAGATCCTGCCCGCAGATCAGAGACCATTTTCAGCAGATCAGGTCACTATTAAGGTGTATGATGCAACCTTCCCAGGCACTAATGATCAAACTCATGCTAAAAAAAATGTGAAAGATGCCAAAAATGTTCTCATCACCCCCGGCTTTTTTTTTTGCACTTTTTTTCCTTCCTCCTTATTATGGAAAAGTGTGACCCTGCGGCCGACCCTGCCTCGGGCAGAGAAGCTTGCCACTACTGCACAGAGGAAGTGAGAGCAGAGCACGTGTGCGCAGAGGTATGGTTGGGCACGGCTCCAGCCTCGCTCCCCTCGGCGGAGTCGGTGTGGAGATTGTTCGTGATCTCACGCTGTGATAAGCCCCACTCGCCTGTTGCTAGGAAACGGTGCATAGCCAGGAGAAGCTGGGGGGAGATTTTAACCTTCATCTCGTTGTCCGTTTGCTTAAAAGCCGAGAAATCTTGTTTTCTCTCTCGATGGGTGATTTTCTTTTTTGTTCTGTTATCGGCTAGTACAATTAAAGAAAAAAAGAAGAAAAAAAAAACAAAACAAATGTGTTATCCAGGAGATGCAGAGACAACATTATACATGATCATAAATGGAGGGCAGAGACAAAAACAGCGTAGAACACGACGGCAGCAGAAACGCGCCGTGCTCAGGAGTGTGGGGATAACAGAGCAGCAATCATGTCACAGATCCAGGGTAATAAGAAGTGGACGATTAAGGCAGTGTTCACATTACATCATCCCCCATACATTACAAGGGGAAGAGTTGCCAGGACATGAGCAGAACACAGTTATTAAAATTTGAGTGAATAAAATTAAAAAGAAAATAAATAAAAAAAAAAAAAGGATAAACCATGCAGGCAGACGTTAAAGGGATCCTGACTGTTCAAACCAAGCACAGGCACTTTGTACACCCTTGATGTGGCCGAGCAGCACACTGCATCTCCTCCCTCAATTTATTTTTCATCCATCTCCGCCCTCCTCTGGATTCTGTAAACCCAAAACGGTCAATGAAAGAAGAGGAGGGTAGAAATTGATGGAAAACAAGTAGCACGCATCCTGCATTGCTCAGTCAAGCGAAAAGTGCACAAAGTGTCGGTGCTTAGTTTGAACAGTCATTTTGTGCTGACAGGATCCCTTTAAACGTCTGCCCCTTGGTTTATCCTTTTTTTTTCTTTTTAATTGATTTTATTCAACTATGAAAGACGTTAAAGTGATCCTGTCAGCACAAAATGACTGTTCAAACCAAGCACAGGAGCATTGTGCACCTTTGGCTGGGCTGAGCTATTCAGTACATTCAGATGCTTAACCACTTCATAATCTAAAACGACTATTACCCTTACAGCTACAAGTAGAGCAAGAATTAACCTGATAAATTCTCTAAAAATGTAGAAATGCAAAAAATAAACCCATCAATTAAACTAGACCACCAGGGATGTCTGATATTAATGTAAAGCCATGGTTTACTTTTAGGCTGTGTGGCCACTATGCGTTTTTTTAAGCATTTCCGCAGCGGCAAATCCACTGCGAAAACGCTTAAAAAACGCTTGGTAGAAGGTCTGCCATGTTCCCCAATGATAATCCCCATGTACTGTGGACATGCTGTGGAAATTTCCGCTGCGGATTATCATTGCGGAAAAAAACGCAGCACTACCAATTATTTTGCGGAAGTGCTGCGTTTTCACCGCCACTGACTTGCATTGAATCGTTTAATATCCGCATGACTACATGTGCACATGCGGATATTAAGCGATTCAATGTGCGGATGGTACCCGGGTCTGGAGAAGAGGAGACTCTCATCCAGACCCGGGTACCATAGTACCTGTAGTTAAAAAAACTAAAATAAAAATTAAAAAAAAAAAACCAAAACATTATACTCACCTTCCGATGTCTCCCGGTCTCCTCTATGATGCGTCCAGGCTCCCCGGTGGCTTGTGATGGTGTAAAAGGACCTTCCATGACATCATTAGTCATGTGACAGGTCAAGCAACCGCTGACGTCGGCGGTCGCGTGACCTGTCACATGACTAAATGACATCATGGAAGGTCCTTTTACACCACTGCGAGCCACCGGGCAGACCAGAGAAGGAGCGAGAGAGAGAATGAGAAAGAGCGAGAGCGAGAATGAGAAAGAGCGAGAGCGAGAATGAGAAAGAGCGAGAGCGACAAAGAGCAAGAGCGAGAGAGAGAATGAGAAAGAGCGAGAATGAGAAAGAGCGAGAGAGAGAAAGAGCGAGAGAGAGAATGAGAAAGAGCGAGAGCGAGAATGAGAAAGAGCGAGAATGAGAAAGAGAATGAGAAAGAGCCAATGAGAAAGAGCGAGAGAGAGAATGAGAAAGAGCGAGAGAGAGAATGAGAAAGAGCGAGAGAGAGAATGAGAAAGAGCGAGAGAGAGAATGAGAAAGAGCGAGAGAGAGAATGAGAAAGAGCGAGAGAGAGAATGAGAAAGAGCGAGAATGAGAAAGAGCGAGAGAGAGAAAGAGCGAGAGAGAGAATGAGAAAGAGCGAGAGAGAGAATGAGAAAGAGCGAGAGCGAGAATGAGAAAGAGCGAGAATGAGAAAGAGAATGAGAAAGAGCCAATGAGAAAGAGCGAGAGAGAGAATGAGAAAGAGCGAGAGAGAGAATGAGAAAGAGCGAGAGAGAGAATGAGAAAGAGCGAGAGCGAGAAAGAGCAAGAGCGAGAGAGAGAATGAGAAAGAGCGAGAATGAGAAAGAGCGAGAGAGAGAAAGAGCGAGAGAGAGAAAGAGCGAGAGAGAGAAAGAGCGAGAGAGAGAATGAGAAAGAGCGAGAGAGAGAATGAGAAAGAGCGAGAGCGAGAATGAGAAAGAGCGAGAATGAGAAAGAGAATGAGAAAGAGCCAATGAGAAAGAGCGAGAGAGAGAATGAGAAAGAGCGAGAGAGAGAATGAGAAAGAGCGAGAGAGAGAATGAGAAAGAGCGAGAGAGAGAATGAGAAAGAGCGAGAGAGAGAATGAGAAAGAGCGAGAGAGAGAATGAGAAAGAGCGAGAGAGAGAAAGAGCGAGAATGAGAAAGAGCGAGAATGAGAAAGAGCGAGAATGAGAAAGAGCGAGAATGAGAGAGAGCGAGAGAGAGAATGAGAAAGAGCGAGAGCGAGAATGAGAAAGAGCGAGAGCGAGAATGAGAAAGAGCGAGAATGAGAAAGAGAATGAGAAAGAGAATGAGAAAGAGAATGAGAAAGAGCGAGAGAGAGAATGAGAAAGAGCGAGAGAGAGAATGAGAAAGAGCGAGAGAGAGAAAGAGCGAGAATGAGAAAGCGCGAGAGAGAGAGAGCGAGAATGAGAGAGAGCGAGAGAGAGAATGAGAAAGAGCGAGAGCGAGAATGAGAAAGAGCGAGAGCGAGAATGAGAAAGAGCGAGAATGAGAAAGAGAATGAGAAAGAGAATGAGAAAGAGAATGAGAAAGAGCGAGAGAGAGAATGAGAAAGAGCGAGAGAGAGAATGAGAAAGAGCGAGAGAGAGAAAGAGCGAGAATGAGAAAGAGCGAGAATGAGAAAGAGCGAGAATGAGAAAGAGCGAGAATGAGAAAGAGCGAGAATGAGAAAGAGCGAGAATGAGAAAGAGCGAGAATGAGAAAGAGCGAGAGCGAGAGAGAGAATGAGAAAGAGCGAGAGAGAGAATGAGAAAGAGCGAGAGTGAGAATGAGAAAGAGCGAGAGTGAGAATGAGAAAGAGCGAGAGTGAGAATGAGAAAGAGCGAGAGAGAGAATGAGAAAGCGCGAGAGAGAGAATGAGAAAGCGCAAGAGAGAGAATGAGAAAGCGCGAGAGAGAGAATGAGAAAGAGCGAGAGAGAGAATGAGAAAGAGCGAGAGAGAGAATGAGAAAGAGCGAGAGAGAGAATGAGAAAGAGCGAGAGCGAGAATGAGAAAGAGCGAGAGCGAGAATGAGAAAGAGCGAGAATGAGAAAGAGCGAGAATGAGAAAGAGCGAGAGAGAATGAGAAAGAGCGAGAGAGAATGAGAAAGAGCGAGAGAGAATGAGAAAGAGCGAGAGAGAGAATGAGAAAGAGCGATAGAGAGAATGAGATAGAGCGAGAGAGAGAATGAGAAAGAGCGAGAGAGAGAATGAGAAAGAGCGAGAGAGAGAATGAGAAAGAGCGAGAGCGAGAATGAGAAAGAGCGAGAGAGAGAATGAGAAAGAGCGAGAGAGAGAATGAGAAAGAGCGAGAGCGAGAATGAGAAAGAGCGAGAGCGAGAATGAGAAAGAGCGAGAGCGAGAATGAGAAAGAGCGAGAGCGAGAATGAGAAAGAGCGAGAGCGAGAATGAGAAAGAGCGAGAATGAGAAAGAGCGAGAGAGAATGAGAAAGAGCGAGAGAGAATGAGAAAGAGCGAGAGAGAATGAGAAAGAGCGAGAGAGAATGAGAAAGAGCGAGAGAGAATGAGAAAGAGCGAGAGAGAATGAGAAAGAGCGAGAGAATGAGAAAGAGCGAGAGAATGAGAAAGAGCGAGAATGAGAAAGAGCGAGAGAGAATGAGAGAGCGAGAGAGAATGAGAGAGCGAGAGAGAATGAGAGAGCGAGAGAGAATGAGAGAGCGAGAGAGAATGAGAGAGCGAGAGAGAATGAGAGAGCGAGAGAGAATGAGAGAGCGAGAGAGAATGAGAGAGAGAGAGAGAATGAGAGAGAGCCAGAGAGAGAGAATGAGAAAGAGCGAGAGAGAGAGAATGAGAAAGAGCGAGAGAGAGAGAATGAGAAAGAGCGAGAGAGAGAGAATGAGAAAGAGCGAGAGAGAGAGAATGAGAAAGAGCGAGAGAGAGAGAATGAGAAAGAGCGAGAGAGAGAATGAGAAAGAGCGAGAGAGAGAATGAGAAAGAGCGAGAGAGAGAATGAGAAAGAGCGAGAGCGAGAATGAGAAAGAGCGAGAGAGAATGAGAAAGAGCGAGAGCGAGAATGAGAAAGAGCGAGAATGAGAAAGAGCGAGAGCGAGAATGAGAGAGCGAGAGAGAATGAGAGAGCGAGAGAGAGAATGAGAAAGAGCGAGAGAGAGAGAATGAGAAAGAGCGAGAGAGAGAGAATGAGAAAGAGCGAGAGAGAGAATGAGAAAGAGCGAGAGAGAGAATGAGAAAGAGCGAGAGAGAGAATGAGAAAGAGCGAGAGAGAGAATGAGAAAGAGTGAGAGCGAGAATGAGAGAGCGAGAGAGAATGAGAGAGCGAGAGAGAATGAGAGAGCGAGAGAGAATGAGAGAGCCAGAGAGAATGAGAAAGAGCCAGAGAGAGAGAGAGAGAATGAGAAAGAGCCAGAGAGAGAGAATGAGAAAGAGCGAGAGAGAGAGAATGAGAAAGAGCGAGAGAGAGAGAATGAGAAAGAGCGAGAGAGAGAGAATGAGAAAGAGCGAGAGAGAGAATGAGAAAGAGCGAGAGAGAGAATGAGAAAGAGCGAGAGAGAGAATGAGAAAGAGCGAGAGCGAGAATGAGAAAGAGCGAGAGAGAGAATGAGAAAGAGCGAGAGCGAGAATGAGAAAGAGCGAGAGAGAATGAGAAAGAGCGAGAGCGAGAGAGAATGAGAAAGAGCGAGAGCGAGAAAGAGCAAGAGCAAGAGAGAGAATGAGAAAGAGCAAGAGAGAGAATGAGAAAGAGCGAGAGAGAGAATGAGAAAGAGCGAGAGAGAGAATGAGAAAGAGCGAGAGAGAGAATGAGAAAGAGCGAGAGAGAGAATGAGAAAGAGCGAGAGAGAGAGAATGAGAAAGAGCGAGAGAGAGAATGAGAAAGAGCGAGAGAGAATGAGAAAGAGAATTTTTTTCAAGATCGAGGTTCAGATACTCCAAAGTATGCCTTTGGAGTGTGGAAGGAAACCCACACAAACACGGAGAGAACATACAAACTCCTTGCAGATGTTGTCCTTGGTGGGATTTGAACCCAGGACCCCAGCATTGTGGTGCTAACCACTGAGCCACTGTGCTGCCCATTACATATTATTACACTCACACTACATGCGCATACATACACATTTAATTAATAAAAAACTTAAGTTGGAGTGCTACTATAATTGCCTCCCATCCAGTCTAACTGACAGCTACAGCTTGTACTGAGTAGTGTGAGATCTCCGCAGCAACATTGAGGAAGGACACTGAAGAGTTGTCAATCAGGCTAAGTAGGGAGAGATTATACTCACTGTATAAATCTGTTTCATCTAGGATTTCAGATTTGATAATTTCTTCTATAACATCTTCCAAGGTAACAATTCCAAGGACTTCATAAAATGGGTCCCCTTCTCCTTCATTGTTCACCCGCTGTACTATTGCCAGGTGGGATTTGCCTAGAAAAATAGAATTACTGATAAGGATCTCTCTGATTTTGAATTAAGAAATAAAAAAAACAAACACACAATACAGAACTAGAAGACAGCGTTGCTTACAAGAGCTTTCGATCTAAATTACAGCATATTGCATAACAAGGAAATGAGAAAAGTAATAATACAGGGGAAGCTTAAATAAAGAAGTCCAAAAATTCCAATTTGAGAGGTCGGAAGTTACTATGTTACAATGAGGTATGGTATTCTTGGGTGTGAGTGCAGTACTGGAGAAGTCGGTGGATGGTTATAGATCAGCGATCTTAAAACTGTGACTGTCACTCGTAGGCATTAGTTTTGCACTAGATAGGCATCCAGCATATAAAAAAGGTCTGATACATGCAGGTCACACATCAGGGACCACCTTTAAGGGTATTTCGTATTTTATGGAAATTTTGCCATCAATTTTACCTTTTGTGTTGTAAAGATTTAGGTCCCCGATTCATCAAAACAATTATGCTAGAATTCTGTCTAAGTTGCTTTGAAGTCTGAAAATTTTTGCACAACATGGAGTTGTGCAAAAATTTGTGACTTTTGGCTGTTTCCTGTCAATTTCGTCCTGCTCTGTCAAAATGGGCATAGCTGGGGTGGGACGAGAGCGTGATGCCACAACTGGACTAATTCATGACAAGTTGTGGCATATTCCTAACACCAGAAATTTTACTCTAGTCCCCCGACTGGAGTACATGTCAGACAGTCCTGATCTTAATGAATCAGGACGACACATGCCTCCTTCATCAAGAACAATGCCGGTATTCATGAATCAGGGTCTCCGTTCCCAGAATGCGTTTTTGGTGACTTTTTAACGCTGCACAAAAAATGCAGTGCTGTACAGTTCTAGCAAAGTGGAAGGGATTTATAGAAATCTCGTGTACACTTTTTTTATGCTGCATTAACTGACCAGTGGTGCATTTTTTGAAAATCCTGTGGTTCATTTTTGAGAATCTGTAAGCATCAATTTCTCTTTCAAGTATGCTGAATTTTAGAAAAAAAACTCACTAAAAACTCATCATGAGAAAGTAAAAAGTTGAAATCTACAATAAAAGGAAAAAAAATGGATTGCATTTCTGGGGAATTTCATCATTTGTGTTCATTTTTTCCTGCCAAGTGTAGATGAGGTTTTTATTTTTTTACATGCCATGTTAGAGAATTAGGAGTAAATAAAGCAGATATGGCATTCAGCCCCCTTCTCTACTCATATCAAGATTATCCAAAGTAGAGAAGACAACTCTTGCCCTGGAGGACCTATGTCAATGCCTCATTTCTCCTCTAGAGGTGCTGCAGGAGAATATAGAGACCTGCTATAAAAAGGTTCCCACACTGATTACAGCGGATTATTGGCGGTCTCAGGTGGTGGACACTCTGTGGTCGAGTTCTTGTTAGGAAGTTCATCTGACAATAGGAGACTGAAATTAAATTAAAGGGGTCTTCGACTTTGGACAAACTGTCAAGTGAACTGAAAAATGCCTCATAATTCAGCAATAGGAAGTCTAAAGCTGAACATATGATAGCGGTCATACTGTTGTCAGATATTTCCTTTCCAGTCTTAAGTTTCTACGTAAGATGGACTTCAGAGCTACTACTCATCTCCATGAAACTCATTCATCTGGTAAAGAAGAACACGGTTACCAAATGGAAAAAAAGCAAAATAACAAAAGAAAGTTGACAAGAAATCCTTGGCCAACCATTCTATCCTATGAAAAGTTATCACAGCCTCATAAATACTGTACATGAAAGCTAAAGACTTTCCCGCACCATGCCAAGAAAGTAAAGCCTTGCATCCAGTCTGTGAAGGCCTGCCATGTATGGCATTCAACCAAAATAGCACAAATTTTCCAACATGGAAGGAAAACTGAAATAAATTGCGACAAAAATATACTGTACAAGGCTAAAATAGCCCAAATACAAAACCATTCCGGGACCAAAGATCTCTCTGTCCAGGCGATATAAACAATGAGGGTAACGCAATAAATATAATTTTCCCATGGTCTGTCGTAAGTGGTTAAAAATTCTTGGTGAATGTGTTTGCTGAAAGTTGAAATTCTTTAGCTATTCTCAGCTTGTGATCATTTAAAAGGAATTTTCCAAAGCAGGGTCTAATATTAGACTTAAAATGAAGTTTCCATTTCGCTCCAGTTATATTCTCACCAAAGTAACTGCTATATAATCTGATTGTCTTGGAGCCACTCATTTAAATGCAGATAGACATACTTTACATACCAGCCAAACACCAAAACACCAGAAATTAGAGGGGCTAGTGTTTAATCATCCATGCAATAAATAGGACAGCAGCACAAAAATATATTGTAAAATGTTTCACATTTTTTTAGTATTTAGCTTTAGAAAAAAAACAACTTTCAAACTATATACTCCAATTTCCACCTATACTCAAAGTAGTGGTAGATAGAATCATAGAATGTTAGAGTTGGAGGGGACCTCCAGGGTCATAATGTCCAACCACCTGCTCAGTGCAGGATTCACTAAACCATCTCAGACAGATATCTGTCCAGCCTCTGTTTGAAGACTTCCATTGAAGGAGAACTCATCACCTCTCATGGCCGCCAGATCCACTCATTAATCACCCTCACTGTCAAAAAGTTTTCTCTAATCTGCATCTTCTCCCTTTCAGTTTCATCCCATTGTTTCGTCTGTTTCCATGTGCAAATGAGAGTAAAGGACCCGTCACACATAACGAGATCGCTAGCGAGATCGTTATTACGTCACGGTTTTGGGATCGCTGGAGAGTAGTTTCGTGATCGCTGGGGAGCTGTCAAACATGCAGAACTTCCCAACGATTTCGGCCGCACCAGCGATCTAACTAACGATCTCGGCGGTCGTTGGGACGCATTCACACAGCAGCTATTTCAACAATCCACACCTTGATAGGGACTGTACTGTGTCACAAAGGCGTGCATAAAATTACGCAAAATCAGGACTCAGTCGTATGAACGGATATCAACAGCCCGGAGAATTCTGCTAGGATCTGCAATCCAGCACGAGGTCAGAAACAAAGGATGGAATCGCTATTCTGTTGCCTTCTTTATGCACGGCGGAAAATGAGACCGCTGTAGCAACCACCAATCGGGGACGAGGGGCGCGGAAAAGTCCAATTTATGCACGCCTACGTGTCTCAGTTCTGAATTGCTAACGAGTTCGTTGGTTAGGTGTCACATACAGCGATGCACACTGCCCAGCGGGAGCGCAACGACCCAGGAATGGTCCAGGAAGCTTTGTAACGATCAGCGATCTCACAGCAGGGGCCTGATCGTTACTACCTGTCCGACATAACGAGATCGCTAGTGAGATCGCTATTGCGTCACAAAAACCGTGACGTATCAACGATCTCGCTAGCGATCTCGTTATGTGTGACGGGGCCTTAAGGATGAACCCTCTACACTGACAGCCCTTTAGATATTTGTAGACAGCTGTTAAGTCTCCTCTTAGCCTTGTTTTTTGCAAGCTAAACATTCCCAGATCCTGTAATCGCTCCTCAAAGGACATAGTTTTCAGTCCACTCACCATCCTGGTAGCTCTTGCTCCAGTTTTTCAATGTATTTTTTAAAATGTGGTGCCCAGAACTGGACACATTATTCCAGATGGGGCCTGACCAAGGAAAAATAGAGGAGGATAATTACTTCATGTGATCTAAACTCTATGCTTCTCTTAATACATCCCAGAATTGTGTTTGCCTTTTTTGCTGCTGCATCACACTGTTGACTCATGTGCAGTCTGTGATCTATTAGTATACCCAAGTCTTTTTCACATGTGCTGTTGCTTAGTTCTATTCCTTCCATTTTGTAAGTTAATACATTTACAGAAAGAAGCAAGCTCATTATTTATTGAGGCGGAAACTATATTGTGAGCTGGCCTCCATTAGACCAATATACAGTGCAAGGAGCAGTGATCCCACATGCACATAATGACTTCATCCACAGCCTGGTTCTTGTGATCGGTGGAGGTCCTAGCGGTCAGCTCTCCAGTGATCAGACACTTACTGATACTGTGGATAGGTAAATCAATTCTGATTAGGCAAAAGCCCCTTTAAGGCTTAAGGCCGTAGGAACGCTTGTTCCTGACTATCAATATGTTTAAGCAGGCCGGCGAAATGTTCATTGGTGTAATAATTTTTAATTGATTCCGGACCTACCAAAAAATAAAAAATAAAAACCCTGTAAACATTTGGGTGGTCAGCATATAAACTCTGCAATGACATTTTAGAACAATATTGCAGCGTTAGCAGCTGCACGGAGTCTGCTATCAGACACATCCAGCCTTACCATAAAGAAGGCAGAGATGGTTTACTACCGCCCCTCTGCCTTCCTAGTCTTATATACACAAGGATCAGAGAGAGACACACAAATAATTTAAATATCCTAACGAGAAAAAGAAAAACATTTCTAGAGTTGTATGAAAAAACCTGAAAATGTGCCTGGTCATGAACAGACAGAAATGATCCAGGCCTAAACTTGTTAAGGAAGCTTCGAATTCATTATTTTCGGCAGCACATAGTCCTGTGCCAGCACACTTGATGTTTGAGACTATAGCTACACGTTGACTTGGGCCATGACACATCACTCGATTAAAGATTGATAGCGATTGCTGGTCTTAAACACACAGAAAGATAGTATAACAGTCATTGTGTCTACAGAACGTTTGTTGTCCAGTCTAAATGGCATGTAGCTGATCGATGGTCTTTTAAAGGGATTCTGTCAGCTACTTAATCTGATAACAGAATAATGTAAGGGTCAGGGACGGACACGGACAGCTTGGGGCCCCTGTGCAAGAAATGTGTCTGGGCCCCCCTCCCTGTCCGGCACGCTGCTTATGATGAGGGCAATCTGGCAATGGGACCCCTGGAACCTTGGGCCCTATAGATAATAAATAGAGCAGAGGCCAAGCAGGCACAACTCTTCTTCATTCAGGACGAGACTGCAGAGCCCCGTTCTCAGAAAGCTCTGGGGGGCCCAGTGGTCGAATCCCCAGTGATCAGCAAGTTATCCCTGATCTGATGGATTTGGGATAACATGATTATTTGGTGAATAACCCTTTAAAGAGCCAGGTTTATTTTCCTATTCTTTACAATTACAGTATCATACATGAACCAAAAACAGATATGTTCACATACACACATACCGTACATACTCACACTGTACATACGCACACATATATAACGTAATACACACACATATACACACACACACACATATATACATAAACATACACACAAGTACTAATCTATATCAGGTGTTCAGATGAGCTGTGTAGGAAGTCGGCCACATAGCTCAGAGATCAGTTGGAGAGGGCTGCAGAAGCCACTATGGGGGATGGGGAAACAGCAGAGACGACTGTCTGACACCAGCTGCCTACTGCAGTGCTGTCCTGTGCTTCCCCATGCAGTGAGCAATCCTCCACCCACCTCTTCTCTGAAAGATGCTAATTGGAATGGAACAGTGGAGGAAGCAGAATGCACACAGTCAGTCCTGCTCTTCCTCCACTATTGTCCTCAGTGTGGTGTGTGCCCAGGTCCTCTGACTATAGGTGAGTATTCACTATTGGGACATGCCATGCAGGAGGCCAGAGACGGCAGCCAGTGAGCACTCTCAACAGGTTGGTGGGGAAAGTGTTCATTGGCCAGCGTCTCCCTCCCTGCATAATACGCCCCTTTTTTGAATCCCTGCACTCTGCGCACTGATCTCTCCCCGGCTCTGGGTCAAATTGATTATGGGTGGGAGTGAGAGGGGACCAGTGTTGCTTGACATTGAGCCCCTCTCAATCCCGCCCGTAATCTTGACTGAGTGGCCCCATATGCCCAGAGTGGTCTGCCACTATTGACAGTACGTTCCTGCCTGCAAGGGCCCCCCCTTCACCTCCGGGCCCTGGTACAGTTGCACCGGTGGTATGATTCCAGGGATGTGTCACACAAAGGAAATAAACATGTGTATAACAAAACATGTGTAACTGCAATAATTTTCTAGGAGAAATACTTCATTTTCTGGAATAATTTAAAGGGTGCCAACATTTTTGGCCATGACTGTATAAGCAATTTTAGCCGCACAATTGGTTAACTTTTCTTTTTTTTCGATTTAATGAAAATGTAGAGAAATCAAATGTTCCCAACAGAGGAATAAGAATATATTAGAGTGTATTTCTTCCCACCCAACATCCCCATGTAAAATAATGCTACAACGCAAATTGTGAGAGAACTGAAAAATCAACCTTCCCAAGGCAAGTATAACAAGCTGTGGAATTTCAGGGTGTGAATCACTGTATCATTTTATAGTATTACAAGTTATCTCCATAGACTCAAGTCATAATAAAATTCTTACAAGGCATTCAAATTGAAAATCTGCCATGTTACAAAATCAAATTATGTGTCAAAGTATTACATTATGAAAAAACCCTGAACAAAGGAAACTGCAGATTAAATTTCGGAGCTATTAAAGCAATGAAGGAAACGTCAGATATCTGTACTACAGCCTCAATTTTAGTACATTTAATATGTATACACACACACACACACACACACACACACACACTATATTATAACGTGTGTGTGTGTATACACATATTAAATGTACTAAAATTGAGGCACACTCAAATACAGTGCTTTGGGTCATTGTCCTGTTTGTAGGATGAAATTGGCTCCAATCAAGCGCTGTCCACAGGGTATGGCATGGCGTTGCAAAATGGAGTGATAGCCTTCCTTATTCAAAATCCCATTTACCTTGTACAAATCCCCCACTTTACCAGCACCAAAGCAACCCCAGACCATCACATTGCCTCCACCATGCTTGACAGATGGCGTCAGGCACTCTTCTTTTCAGTTGTTCAGCATCTCACAAATGTTCTTCTGTGTGATCCAAACACCTCAAACTTTGATTCGTATGTCCAAAAATTTTTTTTCCAATCTTCCTCTGTCCAATGCCTGCGTTCTTTTGCCCATATTAATCTTTTCCTTTTATTAGCCAGTCTCAGATATGGCTTTTTCGTTGTCACTTTGACCTGAAGGCCAGCATCCCGGAGTCGCCTCTTCACTGTAGACGGTGACATTGGCGTTTTGCGTATACTATTTAATGAAGCTGCCAGTTGAAGAGCTGTGAGGCGTTGATTTCTCAAACTAGAGACTTTAATGTACTTGTCTTGTTGCTCAGTTGTGCAGGGGGGCCTCCCACTTCTCTTTCTACTCTGGTTAGAGCTTGATTGTGCTCTCCTCTGAAGGGAGTAGTACACACTGCTGTAGGAAATCTTCAGTTTCTTGGCAATTTCTCAAATGGAATAGCCTTCATTTCTAAGAACAAGAACAGACTGTCGAGTTTCACATGAACGTGCTCTTTTTCTGGCCATTTTGAGAGTTTCATAGAACAAACAAATGTAATGCTCCAGATTCTCAACTAGCTCAAAGGAACATCAATTTTATAGCTTCTCAAATCAGCCAAACCGCTTTCAGCTGGGTTAACATACTTGTGCAAGGGTTTTCTAAACATCCATTAGCCTTCTTACACAGTTAACAAACACAATGTACCATTAAATCACTGGAGTGGTGGTTGTTGGAAATGGGCCTCTATACACCTATGTAGATAATGCAATAAAAACAAGACGTTTGCAGCTAGAATAGTCATTTACCACATTAACAATGTATAGAGTGTATTTCTGATTAATTTAATGTTAGCTTCATTGAAAAGAAAATGTGCTTTTCTTTCAAAAATAATGTCATTTCTAAATGACTGCAAACTTTTGAACGGTAGTGTATACAGTATATATATATATATATATATATATATATATATATATATATATATATATATATATATATATATATATATATATATATATATATATATATATATATATATATATATATATATATATATATATATATATACATACACACACACACACATATACACAGTGGTGGCCAAAAGTATTGGCACCCCTGCAATTCTGTCAGATAATATTCAGTTTCTTCCTGAAAATGATTGCAATCACAAATTCTTTGGTATTATCTTCATTTAATTTGTCTTCAATGAAAAAAACACAAAAAGAATTGTCCTAAAGCCAAATTGGATATGATTCCACACCAAAACTAAAAAAGGGGGTGGACAAAAGTATTGGCACTGTTTGAAAAATCATGTGATGCTTCTCTAATTTGTGTAATTAACAGCACCTGTAACTTACCTGTGGCACCTAACAGGTGTTGGCAATAACTAAATCACTCTTGCAGCCAGTTAACATGGATTAAAGTTGACTCAACCTCTGTCCTGTGTCCTTGTGTGTACCACATTGAGCATGGAGAAAAGAAAGAAGACCAATGAACTGTCTGAGGACTTGAGAAACCAAATTGTGAGGAAGCATAAGCAATCTCAAGGCTACAAGTCCATCTCCAAAGACCTGAATGTTCCTGTGTCTTCCGTGCGCAGTGTCATCAAGAAGTTTAAAGCCCATGGCACTGTGGCTAACCTCCCTAGATGTGGACGGAAAAGAAAAATTGACTAGAGATTTCAACGCAAGATTGTGCGGATGGTGGATAAAGAACCTCGACTAACATCCAAACAAGTTCAAGCTGCCCTGCAGTCCTAGGGTACAACAGTGTCAATCCGTACTATCCATCGGCGTCTGAATGAAAAGGGACTGTATGGTAGGATACCCAGGAAGATCTCACTTCTTACCCCGAGACATAAAAAAGCCAGGCTGGAGTTTGCCAAAACTTACCTGAGAAAGCCTAAAACGTTGTGAAAGAATGTTCTCTGGTCAGATGAGACAAAAGTAGAGCTTTTTGGGAAAAAGCATCAACATAGAGTGTACAGGAAAAAAAAAAAGAGGCATTCAAAGATAAGAACACGGTCCCTACAGTCAAACATGGCGGAGGTTCTCTGATGTTTTTGGGTTGCTTTGCTGCCTCTGGCACTGGACTGCTTGACCGTGTGCATGGCATTATGAAGTCTGAAGACTACCAACAAATTTTGCAGCATTATGTAGGGCCCAGTGTGAGAAAGCTGGGTCTCCCTCAGAGGTCATGGGTCTTCCAGCAGGACGATAACCCAAAACACACTTCCATAAGCACTATAAAATGGTTTGAGAGAAAGCAATGGAGACTTCTAAGGTGGCCAGCAATGAGTCCAGACGTGAATCCCATAGAACACCTGTGGAGAGATCTCAAAATGGCAGTTTGGAGAAGGCACCCTTCAAATATCAGGGACCTGCAGCAGTTTGCCAAAGAAGAATGGTCTACAATTCCAGCCGAGCATTGTAAGAAACTCATTGATGGATACCGGAAGCGGTTGCTCGCAGTTATTTTGGCTAAAGCTTGTGCAACCAAGTAGTAGACTGAGGGTGCCAATACTTTTTTCTGGCCTATTTTTGAAGTTTTGTGTGAAATGATCAATGATTTGATTTTTGCTTCATTCTCTTTTGTGTTTTTTCCTTGCAAGCAAATTAAATGAAGATAATAATACCAAAGAATTTGTGATTGTAATCATTTTCAGGAAGAAACTGAGTATTATCTGACAGAATTGCAGGGGTGCCAATACTTTTGGCCGCCACTGTATACACACACTGCTCAAAAAAATAAAGGGAACACTCAAATAACACATCCTAGATCTGAATGAATGAAATATTCTCATTGAATACTTTGTTCTGTACAAAGTTGAATGTGCTGACAACAAAATCACACAAAATCATCAATGGAAATCACATTTATTAACCAATGGAGGCCTGGATTTGGAGTCACCCCCAAAATTAAAGTGGAAAAACACACTACAGGCTGATCCAACTTTGATGTAATGTCCTTAAAACAAGTCAAAATGAGGCTCAGTATTGTGTGTGGCCTCCACGTGCCTGTATGACCTCCCTACAACGCCTGGGCATGCTCCTGATGAGGTTGATGATGGTCTCCTGTGGGATCTCCTCCCAGACCTGGACTAAAGCATCCGCCAACTCCTGGACAGTCTGTGGTGCAACGTGACGTTGGTGGATGGAGCGAGACATGATGTCCCAGATGGGCTCAATCAGATTCAGGTCTGGGGAACGGGCGTGCCAGTCCATAGCTTCAATGCCTTCATCTTGCAGGAACTGCTGACACACTCCAGCCACATGAGGTCTGGCATTGTCCTGCATTAGGAGGAACCCAGGGCCAACCGCACCAGCATATGGTCTCACAAGGGTTCTGAGGATCTCATCTCGGTACCTAATGGAAGTCAGGATACCTCTGGCGAGCACATGGAGGGCTGTGCGGCCCTCCAAAGAAATGCCACCCCACATTACTGACCCACTGCCAAACCGGTCATGCTGAAGGATGTTGCAGGCAGCAGATCGCTCTCCACGGCGTCTCCAGACTCTGTCAAGTCTGTCACATGTGCTCAGTGTAAACCTGCTTTCATCTGTGAAGAGCACAGGGCGCCAGTGGTGACTTTGCCAATCCTGGTGTTCTGTGGCAAATGCCAAGCGTCCTGCACGGTGTTGGGCTGTGAGCACAACCCCCATCTGTGGACGTCGGGCCCTCATACCACCCTCATGGAGTCGGTTTCTAACAGTTTGTGCGGACACATGCACATTTGTGACCTGCTGGAGGTTATTTTGCAGGGCTCTGGCAGTGCTCCTCCTGTTCTTCCTTGCACAAAGGCGGAGATAGCGGTCCTGCTGCTGGGTTGTTGCCCTCCTACGGCCCCCTCCACATCTCCTGGAGCACTGGCCTGTCTCCTGGTAGCACCTCCAGCCTCTGGACACTACACTGACAGACACAGCAAACCTTCTTGCCACAGTTCGCATTGATGTGCCATCCTGGATGAGCTGCACTACCTGAGCAACTTCTGTGGGTTGTAGAGTCCGTCTCATGCTACCATGAGTGTGAAAGCACAACCAACATTCAAAAGTGACCAAAACATCAGCCAGAAAGCATTTTTACTGAGATGTGATATGTGGTCCCCACCTGCAGAACCACTCCTTTATTGAGGGTGTCTTGATAATTGCCAATAATTTCCATCTATTGTCTATTCCCTTTGCACAACAGCATGTGAAATTGATTGTCAATCAGTGTTGCTTCCTAAGTGGACAGTTTGCTTTCACAGAAGTTTGATCTATTTGGAGCTATATTCTGTTGTTTAAGTGTTCCCTTCTAATCCTTTAAGTTTTTCTTCTAATCCTGAGCTAATCTTTTACTCACAAAAATCTATTTTGGGGTGAAATCTGTCTTCAGAGAATACAGATTTTCCCATTACTGAGATAGGAGATGACAGTTGGTGCTCTTAGGTTTCTATGGAGAACTGTAACTGTCATTTCAGGAGAGCTTGCAGCAGAATGAATCTCAAGCTCCTCCCTCCTCCATAGAATTTTATAAGCACCAACTGCCATCTCCTATCTCAGTAATGGGAAAATCTGTCATCACTGAACATAGATTTTACTTTTGTATATAGAGTAAGGCTGCGTGCCCACTACGCGTTTTTCAAGCGTTTTTGCCGCGGAATTTCCACAGCGAAAGCGCTTAAAAAACGCTTGGTAATATGTGCCCCATGGTCCCCAATGATAATCCGCATGTGTTGTGCACATGCTGCGGAAATTTCCGCTGGGGAAAAATCCATTAATTTTGCGGACACACGGCGTAATTGCCGCCATTGACTTGCATTGAATCACTTAATATTCGCATGACTACATGTGCACATGCGGATATTAAGCGATTCAATGTGCGGATGGTACCCGGGTCTAGAGAAGAGGAGACTCATCCAGAACCGGGTACCATGGTACCTGTTAAAAAAAAAAGAATTAAAAATAAAAAATATACATTATACTCCCCTTCTGATGGCCCCCGGTCTCCTGTACAGTGCGTCCTGGCTCCCCGGTGGCTCGCGATGGTGTGAAAAGACCTTCCATGACATCATTTAGTCATGTGACAGGTCACGCGACCGCTGACGTCGGCAGTCGCATGACCTGTCACATGACTAAATGACATGGGAAGGTCCTTTTACATCACCGTGAGCCGTACAAGAGACCGGACGCACCAGAGAGAAGACTGCGGGCCATCAGAAGGGGAGTATAATGTTTTTGCTTTTTTTTAACATTTTTATTCTTTTTTTAACTATTAACTTGGTCACACTATATAAATCTATGCCGGTTGCATGGCTTTATATAGTGTGAACAAGTTGTCAAGCACTTTCCAAGTGATGCTAAAAATCGCTTGGAAAAGAGCTCGATAACCCGCATGCAGAAATGCATGCAAAAACGCTTGACAAACGCTTCTACCTGGCAGGAAAAAAGCATGTAAAATCCGCATGTGTTTTTTCCTGCCAGGGAGATGCAGAAAAAAATCAGCAGCATTTCTGCATCGTGGGCACTTAGCTTAAAGGATCAACCCAGGAGGAGAAGCAGATTTCTCCAATAAGATATATTACATAGTTGATTATTTCATATGCACTATGGATTTGTGAAAAAATGTAAATGACGCTTTAGTCTTTAAGATTTCTACTTACTAAAAGGAAAACATTCTAGTGTTAAACTGTACTGATTATTCCATGTCCAATTACAGCTATTCACATGGGAATTGGATGTGAGACCACTTTTTAATTCTGAGGGACAGGCACTAAAGTGAGTGATTACCATCTATATACAATGCTGTGGAAAAGCTTCAGTGCCACCAAAGTAACAATACATAATATTTAGGATGCAAAACTTTTCACTTTTAATTAACAATCCAATATTTTTTCATAAGGTCAAATTCACACAACAGTCTCCTGAGCCAAACTCAACATGACACCCTCATAGGCATATGTGCAGCTGTTGAGTTCAGATCAGGAGACCGACGTCTGTATATTGACGTCTGTACGCGAAACATAGATATGTGAACTCGGCTTTACAAAGGGTGGTCTCCCAATGAGAACCTTTTTTATATTTATTTATTTTTTTAAATGACATGTTGCCTGACCAGTTGCCTGACATGTGCCTTGGATTTTCTCATCCCTTGGTGATCATCTGGTATCAGCCTCATCAAGGAGTTTATAGGAAATCCAGCATTACTTGGCTGTTATGAATCACCATCCATGTTCTGCTTAGATACCCTGCGACTTCTAACAAGTGGCTCACCAATCAGTGCCATTGTAGGGGGGCCCTACCTCTATTAAGTCTATATGTACTAACAGGGTATGTGATCAGTGGTGGTCTTCGTGAAGGGATGAACAACCTTTTATGGTCATGGGCCACTATTCGACAAAACCCGAAAGCAACAATAAGAGATGGCATCATTGGATGTTTGCCATAAATGTGTAACAGGTACCGATACAACTTCCAGGACATTCAACCAACGAGGAAAAAATGGTCTCCTTCTCTATTCAACTATCTGTACAATATCATGTCCTCAGCACATTTCTTTAGATGAGAATGTTGCCAACCCCTTTTAGTTTTTCTAACACTTGATCCCAGCTTAGATTGCATTACTCAAAAGTATCACTCATTTGCTACACAGAATGTCGCCATGGATGAATACATCCCAATAGTATTGTACCGGTTGTAGTTCCAAGCAAACTATGGTATCAACATAACTCACCATATGGAGGAGAATAAAATAATGTGGCACTGGTCTGGACAAATTCTAGGAGACTGAATGCCTAATTTTCATAGCATGCTGGTTTCATAGGCTTTGGGGGACTTTCTTCTGATCTAATGAGGAGCTCAATTTTGAGCCACAAAATACTTCCATTGTCACTTCTTGTGGTCAAACATCCTCCCCAAGTTTATAGTAATTAGAGGTCAGATGCCCAATAGATGGATGTCAGATGAACGATGGTTCAGCTGATCGGTCGGCTGGCAGTTCTTTCTTCCGACTTCCCTATATACGAGAGACGCTCACTCTGCCGAGAGCTCCTGTGCTCTCTACGACCGAGCCACGGCTAGAGTCCTCTGGTGTCGGCTTACCTCACCGAAAACAAAAGGATTGTCAGTCAGAGATTGGACATGCTGAATCCTTTTCTCCCCGGAGAGTTGGAAAGCCCCCATAGACATTAGACTGTCGACCAAACCCATCGATAACAGTGGGTTCGGCCAACATGGGGGCCTTTAGTCTACCTTCACCGGGGCATTTAAGCAAAGACCATCTAATGAGTAATCCCCTAAAAAATTATATCAAGGGAGACAAGGATCCGACCTGTTTAACTTCAACAGCCAATCCTTTTATCATAGAGATACTCTGCTACCAGAGAAGTCCAATAGTGGTTCTCTCATAGACAACACAGGAAACACTCGGCTCCTCAAACGTCCTTTCTATTGAGGAGTCGAAAGAGCTGTCAGACGAACAGATTATGGATACTAAGGTCATAGAAACTGTTAATCAGTCCAAGATCATGTTTGCTTTGATTTTTTTTTTTTTTTAAACCGAGGCAAGGCCACAATTTTTGCTACGATTTTCCAAAATTGCAGCCAGTTTTTTTTACGATTTTGCAGTGATTTCTGAAAAACTATTGAGCAAGAAATAAAAACGTACTGTCTGAACTGAAACTACAACATGTGGAGATAAATTTAAGGATTGATTAAGTCCTTTGGATTTGGTTAAGGGTAGTTCCTATTGTTTAAAACTACCAGTTTAAATTTTGGTTTATCATAGATATCGAGGTGCTACATACTTTGGGCTTCTAAAACCACGACTTACAATTCTGGGCATTTAGTAAATAACATCGTAAAATCATTAGGCACTAAGTACAAAGCTTTTCCAAGAGAGACTCAGGTAAATTAATATACACAGCTTAGGAGATGAAAGGGGGGCTTGTGATGGAAACATTTAAGTACATTAAGAGTTTCAAGAGTCCTGAGGAAGCATTTTTCTAAATAAAGGACGTTAAAGCGTCACACGTTTGGTTTTCTCACACTATCCGATTGCACATTTTAGGTCTTGTTTGATGCATGAAGAGACCCAAGCTAGTCCACTTTCAATGTACCCACCATCAGACACTATGTTATTTAAGTCTTCAGAAAAATATTTTAAAATTTGAGGAGCAATGACGGCCTTCTATGTAATGGTATGGCTCCTCACTATTCATCTGATGTGTCTTCATCTAATATCATGCGGTAGCGAGTTCTTACAAGTTGCAGAGGGCGAGCAAGTGTTCCAGCTCTGTAGAATATGAATAACTTACTATTTTTTAAATAAATCTTAAAAAAGAGAACATTAAGAAGCACATCTTACAGAGTTTTTATGAAATTTTCTTTTTCACCAGGTGCCATTTCCAAAAGAGTCTAAAACGGTAGAGACGCTCATGCTGACCTTGGTCTAACGTGTATGGCAGCTCTCAACAAATGATGTCCATGGAGATCAGGAACCGGCATGTAAAATGTTGAAAAGCTGAGACTTTTTCATCTCAAAGAGATAAGCTGCCAACAGAGGAGTCGAGCAGCTCAAAGAACATAGTAGATCTCAGCCGGGAAATGCTCGTGTATGGAAGAGATGGGCAAAATAGCTGCCGGCCAAACAATCGGCCAAACCATTGCCCAGCCGGCAGCTGACTAAAGTGTATGGGGGAGTGGGGAGGGGGATTAACTTGCCTTATAAATTAGATAACTGTATATTTGTGCAGTTATTTCACCCAAGTCCATCTTAAATAGGCAAGCTTGGGAGAGCCATTTATTTCAGTGGGAAGAAAGGAATATCTCAATCTCTTGTAGGATGAAATAATGGGTCATGGTGGATTTAATTTTTTCCTGCCCACCCGAGCTGCCGTCGTAGTCAGAATGGCCAAATAAAAACATTGGTAAATTGGCATAAACATGGGGAGAACATACAAACTCCTTGCAGATGTTGTCCTTGGTGGGATTTGAACCCAGAACCGCAGCGCTGCTAAGCTACAGTGCTAATCAATGAGCCACCATATATAAAGATGATGGAAAATTTTTGCAGTTTTTACAAAAAGCCTTTTAAAAATATAGACGTTTAACGACATGCTCCTATTTAGTTTAGAGACGCTCATCCATCACAAAAAATACCATATACGAGACCTAAAGGACTGAATGGAGAGAGGACCATAACGATAATAGAAATAATCCAGTTCTGGCAACAAGAAGAAACCACTCATCATAAAGAAGGGAAAACATTAGAGTGATAAAGAATAGGGGATTGGGCTACAGAAACAGAAGCTGCATATTTGCGATGGTAATTTTTTCTTTGTTCCCTGATCTGACACTTGGGTAGATGGACATGTTATTGTGCACTGTGACCCGTAGCTTTCGTCCCACAGAATATCTGTGAGAAGTGTAAATTTAAAAAAAAAGGATAAGCTCTCAGTGAAAAACTGCAAACAATCAAGCTCCCGAGTGATGTAAGGGTTCTAAAGAAACATGTTAATAAAATAACAGTTTTTCGCTGAAGCACATGGGAAAAAACTTTCAAAATGAAATTGACGTAAGTGCTTAAATATGATGAGGCGGATTCCAAAGGGATGACTCGAGAGAGCAAGTCCTTCACAGGAGAAACCCTAAATAGATTTGAAGGTCTAATTTGTATTTCCTCCTAATGTTTTTTTTTTTTTTTTCAATGTAAAACTTTATGAGGAAACTGAAAAAGCGTTGCATACTAGGCCTATAAAAAATACAAACAAAAAAAATGCTATTACACATTGACAATCCAATATGGTGTCTCTCCTAAGATCTTTTACGACTTGAGGTAGGATTACATGCTTCCATCCTTCCCTAATGCTATGTTCCCGCGATGAGCTTTTGGCGAGTTTTTGAAGCTGCATATTCTTGAAAGAATACAAGTAAACTTTCTTACTAAGGCCGGTTTCACACATCCGGATATTTCCGGTACCAGAAACAACGGTACTGGAGATATCCGTTTTACGTGTGGCATCTGTGTACGGCATATGTGCCGCATCAGGATCACACAGATGGGCGCCTGGGAATCAGTACTACAGTTACAGCTGTTCCCAAGCGTCGGTGCTGAACACTGCCCTCATCATGGTTCCCTGCCGGCGCTGTGATCAGCACCAGCAAGGACAATGATGAGGGTAGTAGTGTCTGCTCCCGGTGTCCCCACCTGTAAAAATAAGATGAAAGTAATAAAATCCATGTACTCGCCTCTCCTAGATGTCCCCCGCTGTAATCCATGTGACCGCTGAAGCCGAGAAGCCGGGGAGAATGAGCCGCTCCGGAGCTGCAGCTCAGGAGAGGTGTCCTGTCACTCACTGTTGACAGCTCTGGCTCATTCTCCTCAGCTTCAGCAGGGGACACCTAGGAGAGGCGAGTATATGGATTTTATTATTTTATTCTTATTTTTACAGGCGGGGACACCGGGATAAAACTACCACAACCCTCATCATTTTCCCTGCTGGTACTGATCACAGCGCCAGCAGGAACCATGATGAGGGCAGTGTTAAGCACCGTCGCTTGGGAACAGCGCCATTCCCAGGCGCCAGTACGTGTCACACGGATGCAGAATTCATATTTGCACATTAAGTAAAATACACTCCTTGTGTAATATCCCTCAACAGTTCTTTGTTTCAAAGTGTTCTTGGGAGAGCGTCTACAACTTGTGAGATTTGGATGGCACCAACTCGTTCCTTACTTTAACAAGGATATTTGGTGTAGGAGGTCTAAATCGTAAGAAGCCCCAATGTATATATTTAATGGTTCTTTATAGGACATGGGCACCTTTGTGTGAAGGTGGGGGGAGGGGGTGGCATTTTGGGCTTAAAAATCATTCTTGCATTGGATTTCTTGAAAAATCTTACATGATTTACCTTTAAAAGTCTCAGTGTTGCATGGTCTATTGCCAGCTCTGATGGGAGAGTGTACATACTTATCTTCCTTCTTCTGAGCTCTTCTCAGCAGATTTATGAGCACATGAAAGTCATAAATTAGCAGAGAGGAGCGCTAAAGAAGGAAGATAAGATTTCTAAATTCTCCAGGCAGAAGGAACTCACTGACATATTCACAGTTAACTATTTCGGCAGCATCGGCAGCAAGCAGTGGACAGTGCCACCGCAGCTACAACATTTTTAATGAAGGGGGAAAAAAAACAGCGAAAATGATTTTTTAACAAAAAATGTAAATGAAAAGGCCCCTAAAATGTGTCCATATCCTTAAAGGTACTGAATAAGGACTCTTGTCCAGAAGTGTACCATCACACCCATAGTATCTCATACTGTAGATCCATTTGACTTTGTGACAATCTGCTAGAAAAATAAAACAAAAAACTGTTGTGGCTTACTGCGTGCCATTTTACACAGAGTTTCTCATGGGGGGCACCATACAGCAGTACCTGTGGGTCAGTAATGAGGAACCATAGGACCTGAAGCTGCACAGGGTTCGTGCGTACAACTCTGTCGTGTGCATGGGGCCAAAGGAACAATTCACTGATATTAATTTGTAAAATACATATTCCAGACAAAATAAGTCAATCCAGTCTGGTTTAAAAGAATTTGGGTCCAAATTTTGCAGAAAACTTTTAAAGCCATGTCTGTATTTTTCACCCACTTCTGGTTTTGGTTTACAAATACTGAGCTAAAAAACTCACCAAATACTCAAAGTGTGCACGTGGCTTAACATGGATTTTGGTGCGGATTCTGCGCCAAAATCGGCATCAAATCCAAAGACAATCCCCATGATACATGTGGATGAGGTTTTTGCAACCCTGTAGACATGCAGCTAAGAAAATACAAGACAATTTTTTTTTGCCAACAAAGAAAAAAATAAATAAATCAATTAAGTATTATGCTTACGTATATCTACACAGAAAAAAAAAAATACAAGAATGGGGTTTATACTCATGCTGTGGAACCACAGCCAAAAATCAGCGTTTCTCCCCCATGTTTTTATCACGGAAATATATTTTGGCTTCCCTGCTGACAGGTATAAAAAAAAACAACACTCTTTACAGTAACGGCCCCCCTCTTTACAGTAACAGCCCCACTCTGAAGAAATGCCCCCCCCTTTAGAGCAACAGCACTCTTTACAATAACAGCCCCACTCTTAAAAGAAATGCCCCCCTCTTTAGAGTAATAGCACTCTTTACAGTAACAGCATCCCTCTTTACAGTAACAGCCCTCCTCTTTACACCGACAGCCACTCTGTACAGTAACAGCTCCCAGGATGCCAAGAAAAGTCCATCTATATTATGTAGGCCAAAAACCAAGCAATGGATGTACCCAAATCTAATGAATGTTCTCGTGTATTTCATGACATGTTTTAGTCATTTTTTCGTTTTACAAAGTCGCCGTTTCCATGTTATAATGATGATAATAATCCGGCTTCTCAGAAACTGAACTTTGTTTTACCTGATATTGTGAGACCGAATGGCCAACTACACAACATCGATAGGGCAGAACGCCTCCGCTGGAGCAGGTGAGCTTGGCTCGAATTCCAGTGTCGGGTCTCACTAGGATCTCACCAAGTAATTTTATCTACTTCATCCTCTTGCTCCAAAGAGTAATATCACTGACATGCAAAACTGCAGAGAAATGGCTTCATTTTATATTTTTGTGAGAATGACAAGTGGCAATTTTGTAAAAAAACATAAAAAAGTCTCATCAAAATGTTTATGTAATGGATAGGATGTAGGTGTATTAATATACGGATAGCTGTCCTGCCTGGTTTCCAGCACTGCTCCGGTCCTCTTCTGACCCATGTGGTCTGAAACCAGACTAACCCGATCACAAAGGGATTTGTGTATGGACTGGCGGTCACTTACTAAGAGTAGGTTTACGCAAGCGTACAAGAAATAGTTCAGAAAAATGGGACGATTTTTTTCTCACTTGTCATCTATGTGCAGTCCTTGAGCAATTATTTTTTTACAGCAGCTATTAATCATTTACAGTTCCCTATGTTACAGAATTGTAATGGATCTGTAAAAATCGGGTGCTATACTGTGGCTTCTTATGGCATCCGAATTTTGTTTACGTACCCATAGACGTGAGTGGGCGAGTCTCATCCAATTTATGGAAGAAGCTCGTGCATGCTGCCATTTTTTAAATTTTTTTTAAAACGTAGATTCGGTTAGAGAAAAAAAAATAGCTCACCTGCACTGCCCTAGTTGCCCCAGTGTAACATCATCCGTGCGTCACACGGAAACTACTAACCAGAAGTAGCACCGGAGATGCCGGTAAATCTTTTGGCTCAACTCTAGAAGTGATACCATTGTATTTTTTTTTATATTTTTTTTCATAGTCGAAACAGTACACAAGTCCTAAATGAATAAATGATCCCAAATAAAAAAAAACAAACAAAAAAAAACACAGGAATAATGTATAGCAGAAATGAAAAACTAATTTGGTCTTAAAAAGAACCTGTCCCATCCAAAACTGCTATTGATCTGCAAATACAGAGAAAATGCAATTTACTTGCAGATTACATCTATGTTTAGCTATGTTAGTGGGGCAGCGGATACAGGGAGAAAATGAAGTTCTATCCTTCCTGCAGCCGCTCACAGCAACACAGTAAGGACAGCTGATGGTGGCATAGCGATCGCAGACGGCGAGACCGCGACCAGGCACGTGCAGGAGGGGGGCCCGCCATCCGAGGACACACATTTATCTGAAGTGTATTGCAGCATAGGGACTCTCTTGCTCCCTGTAATACACACTGCCAGCCAATCAGAGGCTGCAGCTGACGTTGGCATGCCAGATATTGGTGGCTTATGACAGTGATGTCATACGTTGCCATAGAAGGCACGCCGAAGTCAGCTTCTGGCCTCTGATTGGCTGGCAGTGTGTATTGCAGAGCAGGTTCCTCGGACGCACATCCAGCTGAAGTAGGTGCTAGGGTCAGCGGGCCCATCACCCACATGGGCCCGGATGAAGAAGCAGCCGCATGTCAAAGGAGCGGAGGAAGGGGAGAAGAATGTTTTCTTTTTATGAATAACGGGGAACATATATACCAGGATAGGGGACATAAATATTAGAAAATGGCCCAGGATGAGGAACATATATACCAGGACAGGCCCCAGGATGAGGGACAATACTACATAATGAAATAGGGGGTAGGTCAAACACATGTTTTTATAGGATTTCGAACGCTACAAGGGCCCATACATCTGACCAACATGCAGCTAGGGTGGGGGGCAGGTCCAACTTTTGCACCGGGGCCCATCGGACTCTAGTTATGCCACTGGAGGCTGTAATCACTCCCCGCCACATTGATTGACAGCTGGCCCCTTTAATTATCCAAATGTAATCTAATCCATCATTTGAGACTTTTCAAAAATGTTGCTAATTTTTGGGCGCAAATGTACCATCATTCTATAGTGGAGTACAAAATTAATTAATTTGTGCAGTCGAACACTAACATGTAAGATTTTAAGGTTTATTGAAAGGGTTGTGTGACAATTACTCAAAAAAAAGTGTGCAAATAATTACATAAATGGAAAAGAGAAAAAAATTAAAGTGATGCATCGGGGCCAAAGACTTTTGAATTCAGTTGAGTAAATGATGAAACATGGAGATGATTCTCAAAGGGAGGGAAAATAAAACCAACGGGCAACCGCATGACCTAAAAATGAGAGTTACATTATGAGAAAAGTGAAATGGTAGTGGACAATGAGAAAGACCCATTTTCCATGAGTGTAGGGTTATTTTGAGATCACATTTTTTGGTATGTATGTTCCCATAATTAGCACTGAATGTTCTCTGGGCATGTCTTCATGTTTCGGGTGGTCTGTCAAGAATGGGATGTTTGCATAAGGAGTAAGCAGTGGAAACTGTCATAACCCAAGACTTGAAGAACATTGAAGAGATAAAACAAATGGAAAACTGTTCTCTCCCAAGAGACAGGTACCAGGGAAAGTTATTATACACTGTTCACAGACAGTCACTCCATCCTAAATAAAGTTCAGCTCCAGACTGCACTCTCAGGAGGTCAATGTGCCCATTCTTTCCATTCATACTACACCAGTTTTCTATATTATCATGCTGAATTCTCTTAGTGGAATATGTCTTTAAAAGGATATATGCAAAGAAGCCATTTGAAATAATTGGGGCTACCAAATAGTTTGGGAAAAAATGCAAAATCAGCGCTACTGAAATACTCAAAGAAAGTGTTGTTGCCGCTAGAAAAACTTTATCTACTTTTTTTTAAACTAGATACAACTTTAGATAACTCCTTCATCCATTCACTTGAGAGCCATAGATCGGAAACTTACACAATGCATATAAGAACTAAACTCGGCCAAAACTTCTCACATCTACATGAAGTTTTTCTGTTCTCCCTACGTTCGCATAGACTTTCTTCAGGTACTGTACCCAAAAAAAGACAGACTGGTTGAGTTGGAATTTTGATTATAAGATCCAATAAAGGACAATGGGGTGAGAGGCGAAACTTGTATAAGTGATTAGATACTATGGACAACACTGCAAAGCACACGCCCTAGACCGTCAATATTACCAATAATTAGTACAACTATAGCCAAAAGGGATTGGATCCTAATAGGATCCTTCTAGAAACCTTTTTAAGATGCACCCTTGAAAGGAATGCCAAAAGCCAAATTCACACTGATTCTTTAAAGTGCCCATACTCAATCACTTCAAATTTCTTTTTAAATGGATTTTCCAGCCACAGAGATATGATAACATTTTAGTTTTTTGTCATTATTATAAGGAGCAAGTAATGGTGGCCCAATCTCGAGGAATTAAAAATCAAAACTAAGAATTATGATCTAGAAATTTTATTTAGGGTGGATTGAACAGGGCTGCAAAATTACACAGAGAAAACAAGGATCCTAGTACATTTCTCTCTAGGATTATTTTTGCTCAACCTTCCAGATCCCCATAGGTGTGACTTAAGCCTCATTCAGACGTCAGATTTTTCCACATATTAGAAAAACTGTTCATCAGAGTCCAATTTTTTCACGGACCCATAGTCTTGAATTGCTGATTTTGATCCAATGCTCAGATCAAAATCAGAGATGTCTCCAATGTTTTCTGTGGACCACTTAGTCCAAAGTAAAGAAACAAAAACAAAGACATGTGAACAGCCCCATAAAATATCTTGGCTATGAATGCTAGTATCCATGAAGAACACTGATAGCACTTATAGGAGAAAAAAAATGACGTTTGAATGAGCCCTTTGGGTGGTATGTGAGATAGTGTTCACCTATAATCAAATTTTGGGTTTTCACAAATGTGTAAATAAAATCCAAAGAAGGAACAATATACATATTGGCTGGTACATACAGGTGCATCTCACTAAATTAGAATATCATCAAAAAGTGAAACTCATTATATAGAGTCATTACAAACATTGTGATCTATTTCAAGTGTTTATTTCTGTTAATGTTGATGATTATGGCTTACAGCCAATGAAAACACAAAAGTCATTATCTCAGTAAATTAAAATAATTAACAAAAAACACCTGCAAAGGCTTTCTAAGTGTTTAAAAATGTCCCTTAGCCTGTTTCAGTAGGCTCCACAATCATGGTGAAGACTGCTGACTTGACAGATGTCCAGAAGGCAGTCATTGACACACTCCACAAGGTCTCAGAGTTCCAATTTTCATTTGGAAATCAAGGTCCCAGAGTCTGGAGGAAGAGTGGAGAGGACACAGTCCAAGCTGCTTGAGGTCTATTGTGAAGTTTCCACAATCAGTGATGGTTTGGGGAGCCATGTCATCTGCTGGTGTCGGTCCACTGTGTTTTATCAAGACCAAAGTCAGCGCCACCGTCTACCAGGAAATTTTAGAGCACTTCATGCTTCCCTCTACCGACAAGCTTTTTGGAGATGGAAATGTCATTATCCAGCAGGACTTGGCCCCTGTCCACACTGCCAAAAGTACCAATACCTGGTTTACAAACAACAGTATCACTGTGCTTGATTGGCAGCAAACTCGCCTGACCATAACCCCATAGAGAATCTATTATAGAGAATCTATGGGGTATTGTCAAGAGAAAGATGAGACACCAGACCCAACAATGCAGACGAGCTGAAAGCTGCTATCAAAGCAACCTGGGCTTCCATAACACCTCAGCAGTGCCACAGGCTGATCGCCTCCATGCCACGCCGCATTGATGCAGTAATTGATGCAAAAGGAGCCTCGACCAAGTATTGAGTGCATTTACTGAACATACATTTCAGTAGGCCAACATTTCGGATTTTAAAAACATTTCTGAAGCTGTTATAAAAGTATTCTAATTTACTGAGATAATGACTTTTGTGTTTTCATTGGCTGTAAGCCATAATCATCAACATTAACAGAAATAAACACTTGAAATAGATCCCTCTGCTTGTAATGACTATAATATATAAAGTTTCACTTTTTGTATTGAAGAACTGAAATAAATTAACTTTTTGATGATATTCTAATTTAGTGAGATGCACCTGTATATTCTTATAGTTTCTACACAATGCAAGTGACTTAGACCACTGCATGGGTATTTGCATCACAGAGAGCGATGGCATACTGCTGGGATACACCATCATGGTCGCTGGGTCTCCAACGTCGGGATCTGAGATTGAAGGACCGCAGTGCTAGCTCATTGCTGAGGCCTCTTCATTGTTTTGATTGACGTCTAGACCACCCATTGTGCAGGGAACACGAGTGAAGCGCTATCCAGGTGAATAGGACCGGCTGCAGCTCCCTGTACAGTTGGGTGGCCATCAGCTCTCCTGTGGGGGAAAGAGAAGGAGTCGCATCACTGATTCAGCCACGTTGCCCCATCATTCCCAAGGTTGGTGAGGGTCTCAGAAGTAGTCAAAAAGAGTGGCTTAAAAGAGAAGGCAAATACTTGCCTATAGTCTGTATTTAAATAGGCCCAAGCTGGAGAAGAGGGGGCGCCGTTTTCGGAAGAGAGAAATCATGTTTTTGATATCTGATGTAAATATCTGATGTAAGCTGCTTTTTGCAGTGTTTGTGTGGCTCGATCAGCCCATTTATGACCAGCCCTAGAGTACAAATATTTCTCTTTTTCTCTATTTTCTTTGTACAGAGTCAAGTATTTTATCTGAACTCTATAAATGTTATTGCAAAATCATTCCTCTACAAAAACAGGACTGATGTGTTTTTTGCTCGTCAGTTTGAAAACTAAATTCACGTAATGTTGGAAGAATTTCCTAATTACAGGATGCTTTTTTTTAAATAAACTTAATCCTCTCGGTAGCCTTGATTTAGCTAATGAGATTTACCAGTTATACTAAAGGAATGCCAGCTCCTTAGTGCCCACTAAAACTAAACACGACTCCTTAGAATTATCTGCAGTGTAAATTGGAATACAGGATGAGATGCATTATCACTTGTCAAGCAGAACAGCATAGGAAGCTGCCCAATAAAGTGGACCCGGAAATATTTGTGTACATGGTAAGTTTTGTAGATTAGTACATCATTATTTCCAAGATTAATGACATGTGTACAGTGGCCAGCGATGGCCAGTGACCCCGCACCCATGACATGATGCCACACTGATGACACACCATTATGCTCACTTTGTAAATAGAGAAAACTTACTGATTGGGAGTAGAACAAAAAAAAGTAAAAAAAATAAGCAATATAATTAGGTCTATTAAACAGCTTTATTCTTTTATATCCAAATCTACATTTTTTTAAATCACACCTGACTAAAATAATGTAAGTTGATTTTACTGACAGATTCCCTTTAAATGGGTTGTCCACTACTTCTGAATCCCTATGTTTCCCCTCAGTAAAATAATAACACTTTATTCTCACTTCCGGCACCGTTCCAGCAGTGTCGGCACTGGCTCTCCCTGGGATCGCGTGACATTGTTATGTCACGCAAACCCTGCAACCAATCAGCGCTGACTTCACTCTCCTCTTCCTCGGATGTAGTTGACATCCAAAGGAAATGAGCTGCAGAAGGATGCTGTGGCTGTGCTCTCGCTTCCTCTGGATGTCTTGATTTGTCCGGAGGAGGGGCGAGTAAAGCCAGCGCTGATTGGCTGCAGGTATCGTGTGACCATGTCACGCAATTCCCAGGTGAGACAGTGCTGGCACCGCAGGTATTTTACTGGGGGTGAAAAATAGGAATTCTGTAGAGGATTTCTAAGTAGTGGACAACCCCTTTAAAGGATAGACCATGCATGATTTTTTTCAAAGGCTCTAAAAGTTACCGTACTTTCTACTTCACCTCAATGTCAAGCATTCCATTTTTTCCAACCTATGTATGGAAGCATAATGAAAAATAAAAAGCAAAAAGAAAAAAAGGTGCTTTAATGAGCAAAAATATTGGATCAAAGATGGCGGTCACGAACCATACCCTAGAGCGGTGGTCTGCCAGCTGCTTCTATCTAACATGCCAAATTAGTAGGCATGTAAGGTTGGAGAAGCACATTCAAAAGACTATCTAAGAGTCCTCGATGCAAAATACACCATCCCAAACTTAGAAGAGACATGAAGAGGAGGATGACTATTCTGGAGTCCCTTCTTCATTTTTGGCCGATTTATTTGGATTGAAAAAAAGTGATTGAAATGACTTTAACGAATATACAGAGATCAGACGCCTAATGTACTCATATTACAGATCACACAGTGCATAAGGCGATGAAGGACTTATCATGGCTATGAATGAGAAGCATGACTTCCCTTGGAGAAGGTAAAGGTGTGTCCTTCAGCCACGTGTTATGGAGCCACAGCGCAGTTACTGGAGTATTATGTGTTCCTTCCAGCTCTAGGGATTAAAGCTAATCCCTTCACTATTAGAAAATGACATTAACCCTTATCTGACTTGTACGTGATGCCAGGAAGCGGCAATACCAATTTTTCCCAATTAAAAGTTTTCTTTTGCCATGTATCATGCGATTATTATGCAGCCTACTAAAAAAAATTGCATATAAAGTATTGTGTGAGGTTTCATTTCTACAGCGAAACTGAAAGCTCCCTTGCAAAATCCCTTAAAGGGAATCTGTCACCAGATTTCTGCCACCTAACAGAGACAGAGACCCTGATTCCAGCAATGTGTCACTTACTGGGCTGCTTGCTGTAGTTTTGATAATCTCCTGCTGATAAAAGTGCTTTTATCAGTAGAGGACCACTAAACCTGCTCCCATGTAGCCCTCCATACTCCTGAGCTCTGTATAACCCCGCCCCCACCACTGATTACACAGAAAGCTGCCAATCGGTGGTGCGGGGGGACTGGGGTTATACAGAGCTCAGCATCCAGAGAACTAGGAGATCAGCAGCAGGTAAAACAGTGATTTTATCAAAACAACAGCAAGCAGCCCAGTAAGTGACAGATTTCAGGAATCAGTCTCTGCCCCATCTACATCATGCTGCTCTCAGATGAAGTAGCAAAAACTGGATGACAGATTCCCTTTTCAGGTTACATCTGGTTATTGGAGATCCAAGCAGTGGAAGGCACAGTGACTAAAAGTCAAAGCACCTTCCTAACATGAAGATAGGATCTAAGCCACTACCTGGACAATCCCTTCTTAAAAGAAGCAGTCCTACCAAATTTTTGATTGCTTAAACCTGTCTAAGGCTGTGTGCCCACGATGCGTTTTTTAAGCGTTTCCGCAGCAGCAAAAACGCTGCAGAAACGCTTAAAAAACGCATGTTAGAAGGCCTGCCATGTTCCCCAATGATAATCCGCATGTGCTGTGCACATGCTGCGGAAATTTCCGCTGCGGATTATCATTGCGGAAAAAAACGCAGCACTACCAATTATTTTGCGGAAGCGCTGCGTTTTCGCCGCCATTGACTTGCATTAGAACGCATGGAATCCGCATCACTGTATCTGTACATGCGGATTCCATGCGTTCTAATGTGCGGATGGTACCCAGGTCTAGAGGAGAGGAGACTCTCCTCCGCACCTGGGTACCATAGAAAACTGTAAAAATAAAAAAAAAAGAATAAAATTAAAAAATAAATATATACTTACCTTCTGGCGGCCCGTGCTGCGCTCCTCCTCGCATGCCGGCAGTTCGCGATGTGCTGAAGGACCTGCGCTGACGTCATAGTCATGTGACGGGTCACGCGACGCTGATGTCGGCAGGTCCTTCAGTGTACCGCTGCCGGCAGCCGGGACGGAGGGAATCAAGACTGCGGGGGCCATCGGAAGGTAAGTATATATTTATTTTTTTACATTCTCTCGGGTCACACTATATAAATCCATGCTGTTTGCATGGATTTATATAGTGTGACCAAGTTGTCAAGCACTTTCCAAGTGATGCTAAAATCGCTTGTAAAGCGCTTGTCAACCCGCATGCAGAAATGCATGTGAAGAACACTTCACATCCGCATGTCCCTGGCAGGAAAACGCATGTACAATCCGCATGTACAATCCGCATGCGTTTTTTCTACCAGGGAGATGCAGAAACACTCAGGAAAAAATCCGTAGCATTTCTGCATCGTGGGCACATAGCCTAAATATATATCTAGTGTAGTGCAAGTGCAGTAATACACTTATCGATCTCAGTCTTCCCCAGTTTCCAGCAACGCTCCGGTTCTCTTCTGGGTCACGTGACTTTCCGACTTGCTGGATCACACAGGGGTTATTTGTGGGTCAGAAATCACATTTACAACAAAAGCCGCAGCATTTCAAGGTCAAGCATATATGGCTGAAAGCATGCAGCACGTGGATTGGGCAGCATGGATCAGCTGTCAGGTTCCCTTTAAATCAACTCAGATCATAATACTTATATCCTGAAGAATCCACTGTCTTCTCGGCTTCCCCCAATGTTCATGTCATCATAACTGAGGTTATATATACTGGCAAACTGAAGAGCACAGTATCTGAAGCACACATGAGTGGCTGACAACAGTGCTTCTGATAGTCAAACAGCCAGAGGTAACGAGTTGGTTGCCCCTGCGGCCACCGATTGGCAGCAGTGGTCAGGTGGCAACCAGGCAGGAAGAGAAGACGACTACCAAAAGGGGAAGCCGGCAGGTGGGACGTTGAATCGGTGGGGATCAATAGATCCTTTCTTTTTCTTCGTTTTTTTAAGTAAATGACACACTGGGCCCTAGGTGAATTAAAATAAGTGGAAGAAAACCTCAACGGTCTCTTCCCAAAAAATAAAAATAAAAGAATTTGCCAACTTTACAGATGATTAACCCCTTAAGGATGGAGCCAATTATGTGCTTAACGACCAAGTCAAATTTTACAATTCTGACCACTGTCACTTTATGAGGTAATACCTCTGGAACGCTTCAACGGATCCCACTGATTCGGAGACTGTTTTTTCATGACATATTGTACTTCATGATAGTGGTAAAATTTCTTCGATATCTCTTATGTTTATTTATGAAAAAAACGGAAATTTGATGAAAATTTTGTAATTTTCAAACTTTTAATTTTCATGCCCTTAAATCAGAGACATGTGTCACACAAAATAGCTAATAAATTACATTTCCCTCATGTCTATTTACAGCAGCACAATTTTGGAACCAAAATTTATTTGGGGGTAGGAAGTTATAAGGGTTAAAAGTTGACCAGCGATTTCTAATTTTTCCAACAAAATTTACAAAACCATTTTTTAGGGACCACATCACATTTGAAGTGACTTTGAGGGGTCTACATGACAGAATATACCCAAAAGTGACACCATTCTAAAAACTGCACCCCTCAAGTAGCTCAAATCCACATTCAAGAAGTTTATTAACCCTTCACGTGCTTCACAGGAACTGAAGCAACGTGGAAGGAAAAAATGAACATTTAACCTTTTTCACACAAATTTTACTTCAGGCCCCAAATTTTTAATTTTCTCATAAGTAACCAGAGAAAATGGGCCACAAAATTTGTTGTGCAAGGACTCCTGAGCAAGCAGACACCCCATATGTGGGAGAAAACCACTGTTTAGGCGCACGACAGGGTTCGGAAGGGAAGGAGCGCCATTTGACTTTTTGAATGTAAAATTTGCTTGAATAATTAGCAGACACCATGTTGCATTTGGAGAGCTCCTGATGTGCCTAAACAGTGGAAACCCCCCACAAGCAACACCATTTTGGAAGCTAGACCCCCCCCTCAGGGAGATTATCTAGATGTGTGGTGAGCACCTTGAATCCCTAGGTGCTTCACAGAAGTTTATAACATTGAGCCATAAAAATAAAATTTTCACATTTTTCCCACAAAAATGTCTAACCCCCCACAAGTGGCACCATTTTGGAAACTACACCCCTCATGGATTTTATCAAGGGGCATAGTGAACATTTTGAACCCAGAGGTACGACACAGAATTTGATAACATTAGGTCATCATATTGAATAAGTTGTCATTAGTCTTGAGCGCAAGTGCTCGCTACTTGAGTTTGCATCAGGTACTCGGGTATGCACCATGTATCGCACGTGCTCGAGTGACATGCTCGAGCCCACGGTTGTTAGACACCCAAAAAAAAAACAAACATACGGGGATCGCTCGTGTATGGCAGGCAATCTCCATGTGTTTTTTTGGCTGTGTAACAACAGCAAGACATGCGGGGCGAGGACTCGAGCATGTCACTCGAACACCCGCGATACTCGGTGCATACCCGGGCACCCGATGCAAACTCAAGCAGTGAGCACTTGCGCTCACCACTAGTTGCCATATCGTCATCATTTTTTTTCTTCACTTTTGAAAAAAATCACAACCCTAGCCCTAATCCTAACCGTAACCCTAGCCCTGGGCTAACCCTAACCAAAAATATTTTTTTTTTATTTTATAATATTTATTTACCTAAGAAGGGTACAAGAGGGGGTGTGATTTACTTTTTTTTTATCATTGTGATATGGTTTATCTCAGTGATTAAAATGAAGCAATAGGGAAAATTCCCTGTTGGTGCCGGGCAGATCTCAGCGGGCGCACTGCGCATGCACCCGCCATTTTTTTTTCTCTAGCAACATGCCAGAGCGCCGGGGGGGGCGGAGACCTGGGGGTGATCGGAGGACGGCGGGGGTACCAGGGGGCTTCATTTCTCTCTCCTCTGACATGTATATCAGGCACACTTGTTTTTTATTGTGATCGCCGTTATTAGGTGAACGGCGATCACGTGACAGGGGACTGGAAAAAACGTCCCTGATCATACTCTCCAGGGTCTCAGTTACCTGCACATGCCCTGCTTCCGGGCATGTGCAGTGTGCCTCTGAAGGCAGGAAGCGTACACCCGGCTGCAGATGTATAGTGACACTGCCGAAATGTGCGGCGCTCGTGCGCGAGATTTGCAGGAGCTGACGACGACACTCGTGCAAATTATGTTATCTTGCCCACAGGGGCTGGGAAAACATGGAAAGAGGGTTGACCAGTCTGTGGCAACTAACGCCCCATCGACTAGTCAAAGCCCTAATTAGCACAGGAAATGCAGACAACATAAATGTTTTACTGTAAAAATTAGGTTTAAAAAAAAAAAAAAAAAAGCATTATACAGGGATGGTAAGACAGGGAATTTACTCAGAAATAAGTGAATGCTGCTGGGTTGGAGGGCATGGAGGACCTGACAGGTTCCCTTTAATATGAATTGCTCTGGCCATAGATTCCATAGAGTCCGCTAACCATAATAGGTTATCACTATTAAGGAAAAAGTAGTGAAAGCCTTCTATAGAGCCACGTGAGATGTGAAGTAATAGTCTGATAAAGGAGAAAAGAGCTCTCGGAACGAGCCGCAAAAGTCATATCTGGGCATCAGAGTGAAATCTCTGCTCACTATAAAAGTCTGGTTTAATTTTGTCATTGAACTAATTTTACATTCTTGATTGTCTTGCTGACCTATATTGTGAGTAAATCTCCCAAAATTAAAACTGTTGGCATTAATATCGAACAACTGCCTTGATTGTTTGCAGCGATTAAGGAGGCTTTAGGTTGCCTGAGGGATTGCTACTAAAACTGTCCTGCTCGTTGGAAATTAATCTCTATTCCCAGAACCCCATTGAAATGTGATCCTCGGCTGTGTCTGAAATGAAGAGGATGGACATGAGCATTCTTCGTTCTCAACCGGGACAATTCTCAAAAAAAAGACACCTCTAGGAATGACGACTTACATTCGCAAACATATACCGTAAATAGCTGATAAGAACCAATCCAATATACCACGAAGAGTCTAAAGACTCCACTACAACCACATTCTAAGATTATCTCAGCACAGGAACATTTTTTTTCCCCAACACATTCAATTGTGGAACTTATTATTTCAAGATCTATTGATTAAAATGGACTTTGTTCGTGGGAAAACCACCTTAAATCCTGAGACACCGTTTCGCCCTGATAAGATTTTGCTGTCTGTCTTATTAAGCAATAAAAGATTGGTTTGCCGGTGTCATTATCTGATTATTTGGTCCATTTGCCCATATCCCTTTCCCATATGAGTAAATAGGATGGGTGTGGGGAGATTAACAGCCTGTAGAAGCAGGAGACAGCAAGATGGACTTTACCTGGGGTCCCACAAAAGACATCCAAAGAGGGTTTTAGTGTGAGAATAATCAGAGTGGTTGGCCTGTTTTTAAGAGGTTGATGATCAGTTATAGTCGATATCATAAAGGTTGAGTAGATCTTAAAGTCTCATCATTATGCAAATGATGCCCTCGATATTTGCTTCCCGGCACTCAACTTTGGAATGGACCATTTTCTTTTCCATGGAGGAACAATAGGGATTAGCAGCCATAATTATATATAATTTAAATCTATGTTTATGTAGTTGATTCGGGGCACCGTATCATAAAACAGAGGATAACCACAAGAAAATGTATATTAAAGGGGGTTGTCTGAATAACAAAAAAAGTGATTGGCTGCAGCATTCACACTGATGTTCATGACATCATCCCTGTAAAAAAGTAAATAAATAAGGACAGATGGGGCCCACAGGATCATAGGTGCTAGGGTGGCAGGACATGAAATGTGTAGACTGGCAATTTAGTTTATAACATTTTCTGATGTTCGCCAAGTTTTGTAGAACCAGAACGACCCCTATAAAAAAATTTAGAACACAGAATTTAAAACCTAAAAATATATTTAAAAGACTTCACTAAAAGTGTGGAACCCCTTTAGATAATTCTGGAGTGCTCATAGACTAAACTTCCGTCCAATCCACATTCTACTTTGCAGTGACGTTCGGCTGTCAGACACAGCCAGACTCCGCACACATGGTAATAAACCATGTTTATCCTATGTTTACCTTCTTAATCTTGGCATACATAGCGCTGAGCTTGTGTGTATATAGGGTAGGAAGAACTGATCAAGCATATTCCTCCGAGGTCTTGTGATCCAGTTTCTCTCTTTAGGTTTTATGCAGCCAGAAGGCCAAACTTCCCCTGTAACTGAGGGAAACATACTAGCACCAGTTACAGGGGAAATCAGTAATAAACAGAATATATTAATATGTTAAATGCCCCCAAAGGTGTTTTAAAGAACTCATGGGAGGGGGGCAGTGTGTGTCTGAAAACATTAAAAGGAAAAAAAGGAAAAAAATAACAAAAATTAAGCCCCATTTAACACAAAAAAAAGAAGGGAGGGAAAAATTATTCGAATAGCTGAATGAAAATGTTTAGAACCATGAACAGAAGAAAATGGCCCAGTCTTGAACTGGCAATGTCAATTCAACAAACTTTGCATAAATCAAAAATATAAACCCCATCCCCTCACTTTCTAAACTCATCATTCACTTTGAAAAACATCTAAAACAAGTCTCACTGAGGCATCAGATTACAGCTGCGTGTTGAATTCTATGTGGATGGGAAAGAGGAGAAGAAGGAGAGAACGATGGCAAAGGAGATAAAGGAAAAAAACGGAAGCCGCTTTTATAATGCAAGCCTATGGAGAGTCAGAATTACATTATATAAAGGGCAGCACGGTGGCTCAGTGGTTAGCACTGCAGCGCTAAGATCCTGGGTTCAAATCCCACCAAGGACAACATCTACAAGGAGTTTGTATGTTCTCCCCGTGTTTGTGTGAGTTTCCTCAGGGTTCTCCAGTTTCCTGCCACACTCCAAAGACATACTGACAGGGAACTTAGATTGTGAGCCTCAATGGGGACAGCGATGATGTCTGTGAAGCGCTGCGGAATTAATGGTACTATATAAGGGAGGAAAATAAATAAATAAAAAATAAATATACTCATTTAGACAGGTTCAGGGAATAAAAAAATTTCTTGGAACGACTTCTTTCAAGAGAGCCAAGTGAAAATGCAGAACAAGTCAAATAATGGCTAGAAATACTGTTAGCACTCACATTTAGGACATCTTATACTGAAAAATGAAAAAGTCACCAGAAAATGTACAAAGTTCTTTGTATTAAAGAATCTCAAATGTAAAACAAAAAATCTTTAGGCACTTTTTTTTTTACAACATGGAATCGTCTAAGAAGAATAATTTAGATGATTAGGATTAGCTCATTTACATATATTTTTTCCTTTTTTCAGCCCGTACATACATACTCCTAGAGTATACCATAATAGTCATGTGAGATTTTGTTATACCGAGCAACAAGAATGGGATTTTACTGCAGAATTTAACCTCTTTGATGGTGAAGGAAAGAACAAGCACAAGAGGAGTAAAATAGGAGCAACAGAAGGTGCAGCCATGCGTGATTCGATCAGATCACAGGGACTAAAAGGAGAAGAGCAAAAGATACAGAACATAACATGTTCCTTATTTACTTTTACACAAGGAGAAACAGAGTATCACAAAGTCACCAGCGGCCAGCACGCACCAATGCTAATCTCCCATAGATCCTCAGTCTAGTACTAGAAGTTTGGAAAAGAACATTCTGTGCTCATTCAGACTAACAATATTGCAACTGCTCCATTAGCAATCTTCTTTCATGTAACATTTCTGGATCAGCAAGAAATCTGCTCGTTACAACAGTGAAAAATGGGATGCACATAGCGGAGAAGATCTGGAGAACCCTTCTCGTCCTGGGTAGTTTAAGGCAGTGTGCCCACGTAGCATTTTTCAAGCGTATATGCTGCGGAATTTCCGCAGCGTAAACGCTTGAAAAACGCATGTATATCCGCACCCCATGGTCCCCAATGGGATTCCGCAAGTTCTATGCACATGCTGCGGATTTTTCCGCAGCGTTTATGCCGCGTTCAAAAATCCGCAGCATGTCATTTAATTTTGCGTTTCCGCAAGCGGAATTGCCTTTGTCCAATGCATAAAAAACGCAAGGCAATTCCGCATGTGGAAAACGCGTGATAAACGCGCGAAAAATGCGCGATAAACGCGTGCGGAATTCCGCATGCGTTTTTCCGGGAGAGGACTTGCATTTATGCAGCAGAAATTTTCTGCTTCATAAATGCAACGTGGGCACATAGCCTTAGGTTATCCATTATGATCTGCAGCTAGCATTACACATTATTCTTATTTTTAATGTAGTGACCCTCATTCCTCTAACCTGCATACAAGAAACTAATCTTTCTAAATCTGTTGGGAATTTCTCTCTCTGTTAACAGACCATGTTTGAGATCTGAAGAACTTCTTCCCAAAACTCAGCCAATGGGGGTTCCATACAGGTCTTCTGGCCCTGAATAGTGGTCGTACTGACCAGCATAGGTACCACAGTAGGGAACAACAGTCCCTGTACAGGTAGCCTGGTAGGTTATGACAATTACTGCCTGGGACCTGAAATTACAGGTAGCCATAAGGGATGATTACATATTTCATCAAATATTCATTATTTACTATCTATAGCTCAAAAGACTACCCTCCAATCAGCAATTCTTCAAGCGTCCTAAAAAAGATAAATGTGCTTTGGTTTGTCTTGAGTAAAAATGTGGCAAAATCTGAAAACATATGAAATTAAAAGGTTGCCAAGTTTTAACGTCCCCATACACAGTAGATGAAAGTCAACCAAACCCACCGATTTTGGCCATGTATGGTATCGTGGAGGTAAATAAGGATCAGTGGATTTAATTTGTTGCCCCATAGAGAACACATGAAAGATCGATCAAGCAGAATTTTCATGTGCATGGAGGTATCAGAAGAGATAGCAGATTGGCCACGACGTTATATAACGTGTCTGGGAAACTTTAGGGGTTATTATAACTCAAAGCTAAAACCCGGACAGTCAGGAAATCATCTCACTGAAGAACCAACAATGAGAGACTATGGGCTTCTTATGAGATTCAATACAGTAGATTAATATAGGATTGGAGAAGCTGGAAATAAAAAACAAAGAGGAGAACCAGCGACAAAAAAGAGATGGATACAATTAGAGAAATCAAGGAATTTTGAATTAAATCAGTTTGCATCAAGCCTCCCCCCCTCCATCATCCAATTTCCAAAACCTTAACTTACATAAAACTTTTACATTTTTTTCCATCAAAGTTTTCATCCTCTTAATATGTTGCAGTCATCATATTATATAGCACTGTATACTTACAATTTGCCTTTCTAACCAGATAATTCATCTTTTTTCCACTAGGTCTATGACCAGGACTGTGAAGTCGGAGTACATTTTGGTGGAGTCAGAATAAAATGGACCGACTCCGAAAATATATACTAAATTGGGAACATTAGTACAATGTAGTATGTGCTGTAAATGTTTTTATAAGAATTTGGGAAATGTCCTATAAATGCCTGTCCTATTCCTGATCTAATGATGCCGGCTTTTAGTGGAGATGAATCTGTGCTGCACTTTATGTACACGCTCAGTAGTGACCAGTGCTGTGGAGCCAGTAGTCGTGAGTCATGGAAATTGAGGAGTCGGTGGTTTGGCTTACTGACACCATAGCCCTGTCTATGTCATCACATAATTAAAAAACAGACTAGCCGAATCCTTCTAAGCGATATATAGAAACAGGAAGTCTCTTCTCCCTGCATGAGTCATCATTAGAACTACCATTCTACATCACTGAAAAGTCCCTGCAGCCCAACTCCACCCCCTCTTCAATTCCTGTCCCAGCTACTCCCATCACCTTGCTTTTCTCTTTGTTTCCTTTTGCCAGTAAGGTAGGATTATAGTTCTAATGAGGACTCATGCAGGGGGGGTGGGGGAGACTTCCTGTTTCCACGTAGAGCTTAATAGGATTCAGCTAGTCTGTTTTTAATCACTGGATGTCATAGACCTAATGGATAAGAGAATTATTAGCTGGGTAGAAGGGCAAAATAAGCAACTGTATGTACACCGGGCTGTATAATGGGATGATTGCAATAGATTAAAAAGGATAAAAACTTTGACGGATGGAGTACTTCATTAAGGCTCACTTACACTGGTTGATAATCCTTCAGAACATGACTGTAAGGACCCATCGTTTGCAATAATTGTGTAATGTGAATGTGTTGAATGACTGAACAATGGGTCCAAAAATGCTTAGTTATCGTGTATGAAAGTTTGAGATCGAAAAAAATTCTCATTTATTTTTTGAAAATGGTGTAATGTAAATGGAGATCATTCACTCATTCAATGTTTAGACCAGCAGAAAGGAATGACAATTCAGACCCTAAATGGGTACGGCTTTCCGTGATTGGGTTAATTCGAGGTGATTGTTCTATAGCAGATTTAGCAATGGAATTAGGACATTAGTGTCATTGTTCATTGTTATTATTGCGAATGCTACTGTTCATATAAAAACATGAAATTAATTTTCACACATTTTATTGCCAATTTGATTACATTTTCTTTGTACAGAATCAACGGAAATGATTATACTTTATGCATTCATGTACTTGAAAGCATTAGTAGCACTTATGGGATGTGAACACTGTTCACACAGATAATGAGTTGTGTTCAGAGAATGATGTACAGATTGCTATTCGCCCATTTTATTCAGTATTCTCGTCCTGTATAGACACTTGTTGACCGCTCAAGATGCAGCGGAAGTCAATAGGATAATAGCTATGGGAAAATCAACAATGAAGTCACTGGAACAAATCGAGGAACATTTCACTGGTCACGAAAACACGGCTCATACATAGTTTGGTCTTTTCTGTGGTAACATACAGATACAAAACCTAGATGATAAAGACAGAAGAATAATTGATGCCTTTGAAATGTGGCGCTGGAGAAGGATGTTATCAACACCATGGATGCCAAGAAGAACGAAAATTAATTTTCGAATAAGTCAGACATGTCACTTGAAGGAAAGATCACCAAACTATGATTTGCCAACTTAGGATACATCACACGACGAGAACAATCACTGCTGGAGAAGGACATCATGGTCGGAAGAATAGAAGAGACAAGGCAAGAGGAAGACCAGCTAGCCGATGGCTTGATACTATCAAGATAACGGCGGAAAAGACCCTGATGGATCTATCTAGTTTTACACAACATCGATCTTCCTACAGATCGTTCATCTATCAAGTCTCCATGGCTTGAGATCGAGCCGAAGGCAGTTAGAGAAAAATGTAAAAAAATCGTTTAAACGATTATCCCCCAGGCGGCAGACATCCTGGGACGGATTACAGGAAGCGAGGGCCAGTCTTTGTCTCTGCTTCTGATCTTGTGTCTGTCAACCAGACATAACAGTATGAGAGGCCACGGCGGGCCATCAATTTTGGGTAAGCAAGCCACTGGACAATGGCAGGCAAAGTGCACATTGAAAAAATAAGGAAATAATTCTGATTGGTGAAGATGAACCACCAACTGAAGAGTAGACGTTAAGTTGCAAAGCAAGAGAATCAGGACAGTCCCTGGACATACTGGATGGTATGTGCACCAAAAGCAGATTTATCCTGACGCCAGCAAGACCATGCGGTTCTATAGGTTTTGCATAAAAGGACAGTTACGCTCTAAGGATTACAGTCACAAAGGCCCCCCTCCTGTACCATCCTATTTTAATTCCAACTACAAATAATACGTCACATACATAGTAAAGCTTGGAACAAGCGATGGACAGGTCTGGATCTACACATGGGATGGCTTCCATTCATGTCTAACAGACAGAGATCCATCAAATTTCTGGTCAATACTCGTAGCTAGAAGACAGTGGTGTTATGTACTGGGGGACGTCCCTCAAAACAATAGTGCAAAATAACATGGCACTCACAAAATATACAATTTAAGTCTTATTGATAAAGTCCTCAAGTGGAAATAAAGAGGACTGAAAACGTTTTGGTCCGTCTTATTTTTATTTATTTTTTTACATATATTGTGTATTGTTGTAATATACTAAATGTATTGATCACATTATGGTTACATATATGACAGTAATACATGATCTGGGACAGACAGAAACGTTGGCCGTCCTTTCTATTTCATGCTGACTGGTCAATAAAACTTAATTTGCAAGTGCCGTAACTTAGACAGTGGTCCCGGTTTTCCCATGGTTTGATGAATGTCGATCTGAGAACATAAAATGATCGCCGATGTGGAGTTGAAGTATTAATCTAGCAGCTGAGAACTAGCGTCCTAGCAGAAAATGTAATTACAACTCTATAATTGAGTTTTGGAAGATCTTGCAGCAATTGATTTCCCAGAATTTCAGGAACGGCCTGAAGTTCACAGTTTATTAGAAGAATTTCAAGTTAAGTAAATTGTCAACAAAGTAGAAAATCAATGTTCACGTAAAAGCAAAAACACATCTACAGCAAGTCACCTTCTGTGTGGGCCTTATAAAAAGTAAAATAGTCACCAAGAAATATTTCAGGCTCCATAATGAATCCGTTCCAAACATTAACATTTTCCCAGCAGAAGTTTAAATGATCTGGACATCCCTTAGGGGGCATTTTTATTTATTTTTTTTAACAACCTAACAGCTGTCTAACAGCCATAAATCATGCAGACGCAAAGACTCAAACATAATGTACGAGCACGCCGAAGATGCTCGGTAAGCACCAGAGCATGCTCGCTCATCACAATGTACATGCCGGACATATAAATAGATTATTTCAGAATTGTGATTCCTCTTCCAGTAATCAAAAATGCCGTTACAATGTATTTGTACCCATTATCAAGCTTCCTTTTGGTGAGGTTTACGGGAAGCTCGACAATAACACAATAACATGGGCAGTGTTGGTGTAGCCATAGCATGAACTTCCCGATTGCTGCACTCCCACACCGAGCTGTCAAAGGCTTCGCTGTGCGCTATCAGCAGCATATTTCTGATACAAGTCCAGACGGCTGGTCAAATAATGGTGTTATGTCTCAGCCTTTATCAAGAAGAAAAATTCAGACTCATCCTCCCTCCGCCATATTCACAGCTCGTGGCCACAACTCCGGCTGCCTCCTCAATGCCAAATCATCTCCACAGCTTCAGACTTTTATAGAAAAATCCATTTATTTTTAAGTTTTGTGGATCAGAGGCTGCTGATGTATATTTACAATTAATGGTCCCAGATTCTAACATTTATTTTGCTTATTGGATTGTCATCAATAGAATTTACAGAATATTCCCCAACGTTTCAGACAAGGACTACAGGTATACCTGTATTATGTATGAAACTGTGCATTAGTAGGGGGATGGTGCAGCATGTCCATTGTGCATGCCATTCATACCTGCAGATTTCGCATAAAAAAGGTGGCACATTAGGGCTATGTTCACACGTTGTGTTTTTATTTGCAAATTTTAAATGGTATTTTACAGTACCAGCAAAAGCTAGATTACAGAAATCTCATGCACACACACTGGGCTTTTTTCCCTGACTGATTTGGAAAACTGCAGCATGTCACTTCTTTCAGCCATAAAAAGCAATGAGTGAGTGCAAAAACTCAGGCATCAGGTTTTTGCACCAAAACCTAAAAGGAGGTTGCATCATTTTTTTTGGGTTCGCACAAGAGACAAAAACGCGGCAAAAAAACGCAGCAAAACCTGCCTTTTGTAAACAGCTTCTTTACTGCCGAGAGAGCAGGTTTTGTCTGCGGAAAAAAAAGCAGCAAAAACGCAACGTGTGAACATAGACTAGTACAACCTGGGTAAGTCCCATTAAAAAAGGAATCCATATCAAAAGCGAGTGATTTCTGCTGATGATCCATCAGTAAAATAAATGTCCAATTATTAAAGGTGCAATCCACCGTAAACCTGGTGTAACCTGTGAATGTGCTGCAGATTTGCAGCTCTTTTACATTATAAGGCCTCACTCAGACGTTAGTGTTTTTCACGTATACAAAAAAACTAAAAAGGTGTTTTTCACTTATGGATCAATAAGTTACAAAGCTTCTCATATTTTTTGCAATCTTAAACTGATACCACCCTTGCGATGTTCGTGTTTTTCATCGACCCATAGACTTTTATTGGAACTTGCCATCCATGCTGCCGGGAGAGAAAAAAAAGACGCATCCTTGAGTTTTGCACGGACGGTGAAAAAAATCCCCAAAACACGTAAGCAGCCTCAGACAAGAATGGGTACGTGTTGTATGCGTGAAAAACAGATAACATGTTTGAGCAACACGGACATCTGAATGAGGACTAAGGGATGAAATCCAGAATATAAAGTAATAATCTGCTGATTTTAGGGTAAATTCAGAGTTTTTTTTTTTTATTCTGGCTGAAATTAAAAAAAAAAAAAAATACTTCCAAAACACAGTTTTTGGCACGTTTCTGTAACAAGGTGAAGAAAAGAAAATACTGATGCACTAGGAAACTTCAAGAGAGTTTCATGTGTCAACGCAGAGCGGTGAGGTGTCTTGTGTTTTTATAAATCCTTTTCAAGGAAATAATTGTGGATTTTTGTTCCCAAACCTTGCTGGCTCCATTGTTCTGGGTGACATATTCATACATACAGGAAGCTTGTTGCAAGTGGAATTGAAGTGTTTTTAAATGTAGATTTTGGAGCAGAATCCAGAGACAAAAATAAAAACTCAGTGTGAACATACCCTTAATAGCCACAAAGCAGATCAATTACCTTGCCAAAATTTTACAGATTTGTTCAAAAATTGTCAAAATAGCTGGTGGTGGATTATGCTGCGGATTTTATTTGGGCAAATCTGCGGCATTTCTGTCTTGTGTGAACGTAGAGCAATAGTTATGGGGAATACAAGCAGAGGAACTGCACTAAAGTTATAACTATAGATAATTACTACAGATACTGCGCAAGGATTTTAAAAATCATTTATAAGACCTTCTGATCCCCTGGGCCAACTCTCCGGTACATTAGATCCCCTGGGCCAACTCTCCGGCACATTAGATCCCCTGGGCCAACTCTCCGGCACATTAGATCCTCTGGGCCAACTCTCCGGCACATTAGATCCCCTGGGTCAACTCTCTGGCACATTAGATCCCCTGGGTCAACTCTCCGGCACATTAGATCCTCTGGGCCAACTCTCCGGCACATTAGATCCCCTGGGCCAACTCTCCGGCACATTATCTTGCCCACCCATAAACAGGGTAAAGATATCCAGGAAGAAGTGTTACTATAAAAACATTTACCGAAACATTTTCTACACCCATAAAACTGACAAAATAAAAAAACACCCAACCCACAGAGATTAAAAACATGTTTTTCTACACTTTGTGAAATAACAACGAGGCAGTGTCCGCGCTGCCCAGAGCTGTAAGATCTGCAGACGTGCACATTCTTAGCGACTCTTGTTTACAAGTGTGAATCATAATCTAATACCTCAATGAAAACAATTGCTTATGTCCGAAAGCCCTAAAGCTACAGCGAGCTAATTAACACAAGCTCCATAGTCAGCCGGGAAACTGTGGGAATGTCAACAGGCAAAATAAAAACAGTGTAGAGGAAGCGCTCGTAGCCTGCCAGGAACCACAGATTACACCGGAGAAAGTCAAAACTTAAGCAGGTGATTTTTTTTTTTTTCCCTTTTAAGGCTGGGTGCCCACGTAGCGTTTTTCAAGCGTTTATACTGCAGAATTTCCGCAGCGTAAACGCTTGTGAAACGCTAGGTAATCCGCACCCCATGGTTGCCAAGGGGATTCCGCATGTTCTATGCACATGCTGCGGATTTTTATGATGCGTACAAAAATCCGCAGCATGTCATTTAATTTTGCGGAAGCGCAGCGGAATGGCCGCCATTGACTTGCATTGAGACGCATAGAATGCGCGTCTGTACATTTGACAAGCGGATTCTATATGCGTTTCAATGTGCGGATGGTACCCAAGTCTGGAGGAGACTCTCATCCAGACCTGGGTACCATTGTACCTGTAAAAAAAGAATAAAATAATAAATAAAGTTTATACTCACCTTTCCGAAGGCTTCTCTCTGCTTGCCGCCATCGCTGAAGGACCTACGGTGACGTCACAGTCATGTGACCGCAGGCCCTTCACCGCTCTGTCTCGCGATATGCCGGCAGCCGGGAACCAGACAGGAACGAGCGCTGCAGCCACGCCGGGGCCTCGGGGGTGAGTATAGCTTTATTTTATTTTATTTTTACGGTCACACTGTATAAATCCATGCTGTTTGCATGGATTTATATAGTGTGACCTAGTTGTCAAGCACTTTCCAAGTGATGCTATCGCCTGGAAAGCGCTTGTCAATCTGCATGCGGAAACGCAAGTGAATCCGCATGTATTCTGCAGGAAAAACGCATGCACAATCTGCATGCGTTTTTTTTCTGCCAGGGAGATGCAGAAATGCTGCAGAAATTTTCTGCTTCATTTCTGCATCGTGGGCACATAGCCTAAATGGTAAGCTTTTTAAAGGACCAAATACTTAAAAAAGGGGTATTACCATCTCCAATATCTTATCCCAATATGTAGTAGGTGTAATATTAGCAAATACCTCCAATCAGAAATGTCGCTTACCCTATGTGCAGGGCATTGCAGTAGCCCGCATCAAAGTCAGGGACACGACAGGAGATGTAAATATTTCCTTGGACATGGAGAAAACAAAAAGTTTCTCCACCTCCTCCATTCAGTCAGTCCGTGAAAATTGGACCGCACTGTGATGTCACAGGCTTGCATTGAGGATTTTAATCAGAGGGCCGGATGAAAATCGGACATTTCTCCAATTTTTTTTCCACGGACCATTCGGTCCAAGGAAAAATATTGATCATGTACATTCCCCATAGAACATGACAGGTACAAGTGCTATCCGTGAAGACCACGAATAGCCCTCAAACGAGAAAATCAGACATGTGAATGAGCACTAAGAAAATGCATGGAATCACTCACTGTACCTGGTTCAAATGTTAGTGGGGAAAGTTCGTAGTAGAAAAATAAAAATCCTGTACTTCTCTACTCTGCTTACGCCGAGATGTCATGCTTTCTGCTGTCGCTGCGATACCAGCGAGCTATTGGGATGACTGACAGCAGTCCTGGACTAGTCCGGGTTCAAGCCATCTTAATATACTGCAGCAGCATTTAGGGATGATACAGGGATCATTAAAAATTGTACTAGTAGGCTGAAGTGCCACCTTCAAGGGGTAAACCTCACAGGTCCCTTAAAACACCACCTGTTGCAGTGAACGTGACTTCACATGGGGGAATGGTCGCTGAGCAATCTTCATACGGACGCTCGTTTCTGATCACTGCTCAGTATAAATCAGGGATGTCACCCTCAAACACAGAGGGCCAAAATTAAAAGCTTGGATAAAGTCGCGGGCCAACCTTGATATTTATTAAAAAAAATGTCTATAATTGAGGACATTTTTCCTTACCAAATAGAACGATAAACCTTTTCATATGGAAACAGAAAGGGGTTGTCTGACAAAGTACATTTTAATTAATAGATCTTAGCATATCGGAATAGTATAACATGTTATGTAAAAAGCATATGGCCCAATGGCCTAATTTAAATAAGCAATAACAAAGGATAAAAAAATCTTGAATAATGCAGATAAAGTATGATGCCAACAAAAGTGCCCCCCAAACACAGTAAGACACCCCTATAGTGAATTCCTCCACAAGCACAGTATGAAACCTCACTGTACCTCCCTCCCACAATTCCCCCAACAAAGAATGATGACCCCCATCACAGTATGATTCTCCAACTGTAATGCCCACATAGTCCTCCACACAGTATAACGGGCCCCACATAGTCCTCCACACAGTATAACGGGCCCCACATAGTCCTCCACACAGTATAACGGGCCCCACATAGTCGTCCACACAGTATAACGGGCCCCACATAGTCCTCCACACAGTATAACGGGCCCCACATAGTCCTCCACACAGTATAACGGGCCCCACATAGTCCTCCACACAGTATAACGGGCCCCACATAGTCCTCCACACAGTATAACGGGCCCCACATAGTCCTCCACACAGTATAACGGGCCCCACATAGTCCTCCACACAGTATAACGGGCCCCACATAGTCCTCCACACAGTATAACGGGCCCCACATAGTCCTCCACACAGTATAACGGGCCCCACATAGTCCTCCATACAGAATAATGGACCCCACATAGTCCTCCATACAGTATAATGGGCCCCACATAGTCCTCCATACAGTATAATGGGCCCCACATAGTCCTCCATACAGAATAATGGACCCCACATAGTCCTTCATCAAGTAGAATGGGCACCATATATTGTTCCATACAGTATAATGGCCCCACAGCACTACATACAAAATAATGGGTCCCAGATCGTGTTCCATACAGTACAATGGCCCCACATAAAAAAAATAAATAAAAAAAAATCACCTCCCCTCGATCCTCCACTGCTCCAGTGTCTGCAGCGCGATCCTCTGCACAGCGGGCACATTGTAGTGACATCATCATGCATGCTGCCCTCAGACGTCAGATAGAGAATGATAAGCCATCATCCCTCCTCAATCATTGCTTTCAACTGAATCCGCATCCAGGATTCCGATACAGTTGAAAGTGCGATGCCGGACACTGGGCTCACCTGGCATCACGGGCCAAACATACTCACCTTCAGGCAAGAGTTTTACATGTGTGGTGTAAATGAACGAAACGACAGCTGATAATTTGGTCGTTTGCCATCAAAGCAAGGCATGTGCTGCCAATAATAATGTAAACTGCATTGGAATATGGAGGGGACGCGAAAACATCATTTGTACAAAACCTTTACAATTGCATCATACAAATGCTAGAAACTTGCCTTATTTCAGACAATTTATTTGCTGATGTAAAAAGTCTCAAATATCAGTAGAAGTTTGGAAGGGTACAGAACACAACGGATCAGAGGTAAATGTTTACGAGGCCTTGGGGAAGCGTTTGTGCAGAATACAAATCAGATTATGGTGTTAACCAGAGTACATGACATCGCTTTATGGCACGTTACCACCATCAAGTGCTCTCTAGTGACTCGTGAAACAGATCCAGACTGTCTCTTTCGAAATGTCTGAAATATACCAACAACAGGATGGCATTAATTAAACCATTAAAAACTGCTGAATGAAAATGTAGCTAATGCCTCTATACTATCCAATACTATACAATCTAAAAGGACTATAAACACACATTAATAAAAGCCATACCAATCATAAGGCACAAGAAGCAAATCTATAGGCACGTTGCCTCCTGGGGATTGTCCAGCCTGTGTCTTCATCCAAAAGAAGGTTCAAGCCAGCATGTGCTTTCAACATTTGCCAGTAGATGCTAAAACCATGTTAAAAAAATACCTGCCATTTACGGTAACGTTTCACAAAAAGCTGTCATGCATGTAAGCGAGGCATAACCCTATTTCTGGCTATTTTTCACCAGTTTCCCCAAAAATATAATTTTCAGTTGTCTCTGAGCTACTGGGTAGAGGACTAGCCGCTGTGATGTCTTTCATACACAGTACACACAGACATGAGGGATTCTGGCTCTCCTGTCTCTAACTAGCACATGTTGAAAAGTTGAGGAGCATGGAGGATACTACACTGCAATACTGAGCATTGTAGCTGTGAATTCAGCACTGAAGGTAAGAAAGAAAATAGCAGCACTGTCTTGGTGCCTCTCTTTCACTCTGCTCCTCCCACCTCAATATGATCCCTTCGTGAACGAGGAAAAGTAGCAACTCATAAGTTTGTTTTATTCCACTATTGATTTATGTAGTTTGTTGAAATGACAGTGACCAGTAACCCTGGAATCACCAAAGGAAAACTGGAGTCAAAAGTTTTGTAGGACGCTTATCTTTTGGGATGTGTCCTATTGGTGGTAGTTACTTCTAATGTACAGTGGCTCATATCTCAACAACCGAAAAACATTTATTGGAATGATGATAGAATTTATCGGTAGAATGAATAGACGGCAACTTGTAGATCAGAGTATTTCCAATAATATTCTGTATTTTGATCACCTTCTATTGCAATGAACTTGACGGCTTTGTATCAAATGGAAAAACACAAAAGAAAAGTGAAATTCCTTGCATCATGTCTGTCTCAAATTATTCAGTTCTTTATATGAAGACTGAATTGGCAATGGGTATGGGCAAGCTTAGGGGTGCGCAACTGACGCAATCAAGGAGAGCATTTGAAACCCACACCATTAGCGAGACATGGTATTCAGCTACATTTTGCAATTTATTGATTACTAGATGGAGGCCCGATGCCATCCCATCGAGAGGGTGGTAATGTCACGATGGGGGCAGGCTTTGCAGCATTGAGAATCCCCCCCCCCCCCCCATGTGCTCACCCACCTATCCACTCTCTCTTTCCCCCATGTGCTGACTTATCCCCTCTGTGCTCTCTTCCTTAACCTGTCTACCCCATGTGCTCTCCCCCTTGTCTGCTGTCTCTCTCCTTCCTGTGCTGTCCCGTTTGAGCAGTCTCCCACCCTGTGCGCTTTCTCTCTCCCCCATCTGCTGTCTTCTCCTCTCATGTGATCTCTTTGACCCGTGTACCCCATGTGCTCTCCCCCTTGTCTGCTCTCTCTCTCCACCCCTGTGCTGTCTTTTTCCCTCATGTGTTCTACGTCGCGCATCTGCCGCCGGGATCAGTGCGGAATTCGCGCAGGCGCAGTAAATCAGACCGCCGCCATCTTTGTGCAGGCAGATAGCGGCGGTCACATTAAAACTGTGCATGCGCTCCTCCTGTACAAAGATGGCGGCGTCAGTGAATCATTCGGCTGATCCCGGCAGCGGCGTGTGCGGTGTGTTTGCGACGGTATTCCGCTGGTGGTACCGCGCAAGAGGTATCACTTGGGTGTCCCAATAAGGCGGTCGATGAACTTCCGCCGCTTGGAAATCTGGGATCCGGACACATCTGGACGAACAGGATGTGAAGACATTACAAGGTAAGTATATTATAAAAGCGCGATATTTGGGCACAGAGTAGTATTACCATGTATATAGGCACTATAGGGTACACCATGAGGGGGGGGGGGGGTCTAATAGAATTTACTGCACAGGGCACCATCCATTCTAAAGTTCTAAGAAAGGTCCTAAGAAAAGGTAAAGACCTGGCACCACTCAACCTACATTTTTCTCCATCACTTACTTTCATGTCAATCAAAATTTATTGAAGACAAATTTTTCGATGGAGAAATTCTCACCCAACATTAGGAGCACACACACGACGTGTACATTCCCTGCTGCTAGCACAATCTTGTTTGCCGAAAGCAAAAATCTCGATGTCATCCACAAACCTACAACTATGTTCAGTCACATGAGGAGACCACATTTGTGAACGCTGCAGAAGACAGGATTTTGTTTGCTTGGTGAGAAAAGTTCCAAGCGAAAACCACCAAGAGGAATGTGCTCAGCTAAGGTGGAGTGAACCATCTTCATACCAAGGACACAACAGATTAGGATATTTTTTGTGTGGTTGTACTAATGCAACATATCAATCAACAGAGTCCGTACGAAGGAGAAATTCAATCTTCTACTCAGCATTTTCTTTATCAAACTGTTTTACAATTGCATTCTGAAGGCCCTGAAAGACAAGAGGCAGCAAACTGCATTATGATGACGGTTTACCGGGAAAACAGTAAGAATTAAAGCGCCACTCCAATTTTTTTTATTTTAGAACTGGAGTGGTGCTTCTAATCCAAGTTCCCTACCCATAGTCTTATACTTACCCACCGTCGTCTTCACCTTATATCACCACCACTCCAGTCGTCTGTCTCCAGCAGTATGTGACCTGCCGGATTGCTCTAGTGTTTGAAAAAGACGGAGGTCACTTTCCAATGTAAGTCTAAGAAAGCCTCGTCCTGGCCTCTGGCCAGTCAGACGTTATGGTCACAAAATGGCACCATGGGACTGCAGCGGTACAGATAAAAAGGTGAACACGGCAGTGAGTATAAGACTATAGTCAGGGACCTTAGATTAGAAGCACCACTCCAGCGCTGAAAAAAACAAAATGCTGGAGTGCTTTAAAGAAATTCCTCCCAATGTGCTGCATCTGTATTACCAGAAAAACTGGGGCTTTCAGGGAGGAATTACACTCACAATACTACCACGATAATATGTAGAGGAATTCTGCTGTGTACTCGCTCATTACACATGTACCCTTAGGGTCCATACGACTATGCAAAAATTTCGGAATGGTGCGGATTTTGCTGCCGATTTTACACACATTTTTGAATCTGCAGTGAATATCAGCAGCCTAAATGGACGGAAAATCTGTAAATTTAATCCCATACACACATCGTGTTTGTGTACATTACCAATTAGCTACAATATAGTGCTCCACAGTATCAATATGGAGACACAAAACAGTCAACCATTGCAGTAAATGTACCATGTGCAGCTGTATACATGAGTAATTTTACTTATCATTGGCACTTTGTGAATTATAGAAAATCCACACCAATAAAAGTGCACTTCCTAAATACACAGTGAGCAAAATAAAATATTAACACCTTCATTCATGATTAATACTGCTGTATCGTATCGGTATTTCCTTTTCACAATCACCATGATACATTTATTTAGTTACAAAGCAACTGTGTCAGCCTCACGATAACCTTGAGAACTATGGAAAAGAAGGGTTTTTTTAGCCAGTAAAGTAAAATGTGCAGCTGGAGACAAAGAGGTCCCAATAAGCTCATGGGATTCTAGATCCAATTTGGGAAATTTAGCTAAAATATGGAGTTTTTCAGGCAATGCTCCACGTGAATGAGCATACAAATTACTTGTAGGCCGGAATACTCCTATAATTACTGAACACAAAGGTTACACATCTGTACAACCAGAACAAAGTGTACAGAACACTTCTCAAATGTGACAAACTGTCCCTGCAGGAAGGGGGCACTCAAGATCATGAAAGACCAAGTGAGTGGCAGGAAAGGAGCGGTGAGGGATCAGTAGTAGTGATGAGCGAGTATGTTCTGTTAACCCTTTCGGCGAGGATGCTCGCCGAGTATCTTCAGCGTGCTCGGGTGTTATGTTTTAGTCACTCGTGCTCAAGATTTGCGACTTTTTGACAGCTTTAATACATGTGAGGAATGCCTAAGAAACAAGCATTCCTCACATGTATTACAGCTGTCAATCAGTCGCAAATTATGAGCACCGAGTGACTAAAACATAGCACCCGAGCACGCTGAAGATACTCGGAAAACCCCCGAGCATGCTCGTAAATCTTGAGTAACGAGCATGCTCGCTTATCACTAATCAGTAGGAGTAAAAATATTCCTTGTATGCATCTGAGGCCAAAACACCAGACGAGCAGAACCGCTACACACGTGCGAGCTTCAGATTTAGTAGTAATCCGCGATACATACGCGCTAACCTCAATATCATATTCGGCTTCTGCTTTTAAAGGAACCTGTCACCAATATTGAGACACAGCAGCTAAAAATATCACCTTATTCAACGTCTGCGCTGCATTCTCCTTAAATCCTTATATAACCCCCTGACTCCCCCTGTATACCCCCGAAAAACCTTTTTAATGTCTCCCGCGCTGTATGCCAATCTTCTCGGTCCGGTCCAATGAGCGAGGTTTCAGGCCTCTCCATCCTCCTTCTTTAATTGACATGGATGACGCGAGACGCGGTATTTCTGTGCAGGCGCGAGATTTTGCATGGTGATGTGGATGACACGAAACGTCATCCATATCAATTAAAGAAGGAGGACAGTGAGCAGCAGCCGGGGAGGGATGGAGAGGCCCGAGATCTCGCCCATCGGACTGGACCGGGAAGATTAGCATACAGCGTGGGAGACATTAAAAAGGTTTTTCAGGGGTATACAGGGGGAGTCAGGTGTTTATATCAGAATTTAAGAAAATGCAGCGCAGACGCTGTATAAGGTGATATTTTTAGTGGCTATGTCTCAAAGCTGGTGACAGGTTCCCTTTTAAAGAAGTTATCCACTACTTTCACATTGATGCCCTATCCACAGGATAGGGTATCAATGTATGATCGGCTGGGGTCCCGAACGCGGCACCCCCGCTGATCAGCTGTTATCTGTGCCAGCGGCTGAAAGTCCTTACCTGCACTGCTTGGCCGTCCATCTGTAGTGGCCGCCGCGGGGTACTGCACATCTACCTCCTATGGAATTGAATGGGAGGCGAATGTGCAGTAACAAGCGCCAGCCACTGCAACTTGACGGCCAAGCATCGCAGGTAAGGACTTCCGGCTGGCAGCCGACACCAGCTGACCGCGCGGGGTGCTGAATGCGGGACCTCGGCCGATCATAGAATGATGCTCTATCCTGTGGATAGGGCATCAATGTGAAAGTAGTGGACAACCCCTTTAATTGCTACGATTGAGTATTTGAGAGAATTTCAGTAATCATATTGCATCCTGCTTTCTGGGAGGAAGGGAGGACCAAACCTCATTGTTGCGCATCCCGGAAGTCACTGGAGCAGAAGTCACAGTGACTCCCGGCGCCTGGGCACTGGAGCAGACAAGTAAAATAGCGCAGGGAGAAAAAAAAAAGCGCCTTCAGCTATAGGCGCATTGCGCATGTTCGGGATGTTCAGCTCTAGACTGCACGTCACATTTCTATTACCTGTATGCCCATATTAGGGGTATGATTACTCCAAAGGGGTGACAGATTCCCTTTAAGTGATGCTATCCTCGAGTAGCTCAAAAATAATCCCATTGCCCATCATCAAGATGTATGTATGAGAGATCATTCCTACAGACTAATCTGATCAGTTTCTACGAGGGGGTAAGATCCACACTGTACCAGGGTAAGGCCGTGGATATTGTAGAGCTGATTTTTATTCAAAGGCATTTGATACAATATCACATCAAATTAGAACAATGGGAATAGCAGGAAAACATATGTAATTGACTTAACTGGGTCAGTGATAGGAAAGAGGGCGGTTAATGTAACACTCAAATTGGGTTACAGTTAACAGTGGGTTTCTAACCCTTATTGGGGGCATAAATCCCTTTAAAAATATATATTTGTCTAAATTCTTAAATATTATTTAATGCCTCCCCACATATGATTACTAGAGGAATATTTCACCGCTTGGAAAGTTTGTACTGAGCCTTCTACTGGCAAGGAGTCCCCTAGAATCAGCTTATCTAGTTTACAAGCGCTGAAACATCATACAGGCCTGGCGGCTCCTAACTTATTCTTTTACTTTCTAGCCGCTCAGTTAGTATACGCCCATTGGTGGACAGATATTGACATGGGCAATGCCTAAGAGTAGCTTGAGTGTGAGCAATAGCACAGAATATATTGAAGGGCTGAGATACATCACCAGTGTCGCCCAGAGTGCCACTCTGGTTTAATCCTCACCTTCCACCAGGGCTGTGGAGTTGGAGTCGGAGTCGTGGAGTCGGTGTCCATTTTGGTGGAGTCGGAGTCAGTATAAAATGGACTCAGACTTCTAAAATATATAATAAATTGGGTACAGTAGTTCAATGCAGTTTGTAGGGAATATTTTTTTTCATAAGAATTTGGGAAAGTTACGAAATGTCCTGAGGGTCTAGACTTTTAGCTGAGATTAATCTGTGCTACAGTAAATGTATCACTTAAACATGAGCCATGTATGAGAGAGTCAGAGTCGTGGAGTCGGAGTTGGTGTCATGGAAATTGAGGAGTCAGAGTTGGAGTCGGAGGTTTGGCTTACCAACTCCACAGTCCTGCCTTCCACATTTATATTTTCTGCCTGATGTGGTTTTCTGGACGAGGTATGGTGTCGAATCCGCCTTTCATATTTTCTCAGATACCTCTGAATTGCTTACGTTTGAGGATTTCCAAGCTAGATATGAGGTTCCTGATACCACTAGGTTGCTATACATACAACTTCGCCACGCAGTGCATGCACAATTTGGGAAAATGCCAGTGTTCCTAGGTTTTTCAAAATTGGAGTGGCTCTTGGGGACCTCTGATTTACGTAAACCTCTCACACAAACATTCTTTTCTCAAGTCATCAGTTGTCAGGCCTTTTGATAAGGCTTGTGTTAAATGGATGGCGGATATACTGGACTTGACGCTGAAAGAATAGGGAGAGGTAGAAGATACATTTTATTCCCTGGTGGTGAGTGCTAGGGACTGATCCAGTTTGTCCAGTCCAGTTTGATCCAGGCAAAATTTTTAAATAGAGTTTATGATACTCCAGAAAGGTTAAGGAGGTTTGGGATAGTCCTGAATAATTTGTGCTTTCATTGTAAAGCGGCAGTGGGCTCCTTTCTGCCCTTAATTTGGTCCTGGCTGCAATTAGTCAAATATATTCCACTATATAAAAGTTCTCTATATGAATAGGAAATGTGGTTATAAATTTGATAAAAAGGTGGCTTCAGTGGACATTAATGATTCTTATTGATTCTAATGGTTGCTATTGATATTATTGTGTTAAAAAAAATAAACACAGTTAACAGTGGGGTATTCTATGGGTCAGCATTGGGCCCTCTTCATTTTAACATTTATTAATGACCTTGTAGAGCAGTGGTGGGGAACTTTTTTTTCTACCAAGATCTATTTGGATATTTATACCATCATTCTCGAGCCACACAAAATCAACTTAAAAACTTAGCCAGTGCCAGCATCAGAGAGTAAACCTTTGTTGTGTGAGCCGCAGCATTCAGTAGTGAATGCTGCTTGCACATGCTCGCAGTCTGAGCAGAAATTAAAGGGCTGCAATCCAAAAATATATGCAAAAATTTCAGCAGTACAATGCAAAACAATCTAGTATATTCGCCACATGTTCATTAAGTCTTGACATTAGCAAATGGTCCATGGTCATCAGATCATGAAAGTAGCTGTCACAGCTGGGTAGTTAAAGGGGTTGACCGGTGAAAACAAATTATCACCTATCCATCAATATTGATTGGTGGGTGTCTGACAGCTGGGACCCCCACAAATTGGAAGAATGAAGAACTTTCATCTCTGCTCCAAAATTATGTTGTAGGTTGGATGTCCAAATGGCTCCATTAATTCTATGTTGGGCTCTGCAGCTCCATAGAGAATGAATGGGCCAGTGTGGGCACATTAGCACTGCCGCTCTATTCTGATGGGGTTAAAAAAAAAAAAAAAATCCCCCTTCTGCCAATTGGTGGGGGTCCTAGGAGACAGACCCCCACCAATTAATAAGTTGTCATCTAGTTGGATAGGTGATCATTTGTTTTCTCCTGATAGTCCCTTTACCACGGTCACATGCCAACTCTTGCCACACTTTGGGAGGGGGGCGGGAATCAGTTAAATGGTCAGTGTTGTTTCAAACCAATATAATACAAGCAAAATATAAGAAACTTAGTAACATATCTTAGAAGAGATACATACTTCTCCACTTTAAGCCACTTATTTCCCTTTTCCCTGTTTTCTGAAATCATTCTGATTAAATCCACGTTGGCCAAGGCATGATGGACTGCCAGCATGCTGAATTATTGTGTTAAAGCGCTTATTAATATACTATATGGATGGCAAGAAGGAGAAGGGAGAAACAGAGGTACATAAACACAAATCGTGCTGCATCTTCTAACATGTGATTTTATCTCACCCCGGAGATGGATTCACAGATAGACTGCTTAGCGCTGCTGTATAATGTTCAGAAGTATCAGCAACATGTAGGACATGTGCTAAAAAGACAAAGAAAAGCAAGAAACCCTCTAGTCCCAGCCTTCTGTGTATAGGAGATACAATAGCAGCTACACAAGTGAAAATTACAGATACCCCCTGCAGAGGGGAAAACTGAAAAAAAAAAAATGCAGAATACAAGTCCATGCGCTGTAATGACGTAACAGAGGGGTATACCATTCTGCATCCACCTCAACAATGTGATGTGACAGAATTATGTATCCAGTGTCACTGAGCAATCATAATTATGAAATTTTATGAGAAAGTCCCCTCTCCCATCCTATCCATGTCACGGGTGTATCAAGTGTGACAGACAGTCGCTCTGGATCCGGCTGTAGAAGGTCACTGCGCTTGGCATTGCAGACGCCTTCTTGATTCTCTCATCTCTAGTGTAGTGATATCCTTCTTCCTTTAGGATCCAGCAGCAACCTCCACCTTCTGCTGCTAATTGACACACCCTTGCTTTGTAGTTAAAACTCTGTCTCCAGAGAGTTGCCAGTGGTAGTTCTATGTTCCTCTGTTCATGCATGGAGTACTAGTAGTCGGCTAGTTTCTTCTTGGACTTCCCTTGGAGGACAGTTGGCGTTCTCTCTCTGTTGTCTTCTCAAGCAAAGTGTATCCTCTTTGTTTGTTTACATTTATCTTTAGTTACAGTGGGGCCTGACTAGCGTTCACCCCGTACTCTCCCTACCTAGGGCCTAGCTTGGCGATAGGTGTGGAACCCATATAGGGACAATAGGGTAATCAGAGTGATATTAGATCTGCCTAGGGGTCTCCACTCCCCCTTTCCCTAGTTGTTGGGCTTCCTTCCCAGCCGTTGTACACTTATTCGTTCCCTTACCTTGCGTGACAATCCACCTCTATCCCCAATTATTGATAGGATGGAGAAGAGGGTTTTTAATTGTGGCCCCATTCATTAAGACCCAATATATTAAATAAAAAGTCTTATAAGGATAAGGGCCACTTGATTATTTGATCGCAGAGTCAGGGACCCATGTCAGGCCCCATTCAGCCCAGCTCATGTATACTAAAAGTCCAAACTGTATGACAGCATACATGATGGGAAAAAAAATTTCTTTTAGCAACTGTGCAATGAAACCTGGCTCCGACAGAACCATGTTACTCTACGTATGCCAAAACTTCGGTAGCCAGTGCCCTTTGTGCCCATTACTCTTCAGTGTTCCTATTACCTCCAGCAATGAAGGATGTGTGTAAAGTATTCGGATGGTCAGTATGTAAAAAGCCTGAAGCCCTGCAGTTTAATAACATTCTTGCACTACCAGTTCTAAAAACAGATGGTTTTTGACCATATGGTAGCTGAGAACAAGCTCACCAAGACTTCCAAAAACTAGAATAATCAGGCTAGTGAGGCAATGAGCATAAAAAGAGATTGAGGCCGAGGCTACAATGTGATTCATTCTCATTACACAGTAACTTCCTCGCCATGGCATTGCAATGCACAACAGTAAACAAGCGCTCAGAGGTTTTGCTGTAATCCAATCTCCAAAGTTCCTATATTATGAATATTTTTTTTTGGTTTGTTTGTTTTTTTAAAGTAGCTGCATCCTTAAAGGGGTTGTTCACTACTAGGACAACCACTTCTTGATCTAAATGTATAGGCCCCGATAAAATAAAAAAAGCCTATGCTCTCCTCCCATGCCGGCGTCGTTCCAGCGGTGTCGGCACTGGCAGTCCTGGGGCTCTTGTGCGGTTGTATGACACGTGGTGCTCGGTGCCCAATCAGGGCTGGCATCACAGGCCCCGCCTTCATACAAAATTGAACAGGAAGAGGAAGTCAGATCAGCCGCAGCCTGGACCTCCTCTTCATGTTCAAAATTTCCAAAGGCGGGGATAGTGACGCCAGCGCTGATTGGGCACCTTGCACCATGTATCATACAACTGTGTGAGAACCCCAGGACCACGAGTGCAGACACCGCAGAGATGACGCCGGCACAGAAGGGGAGTAGAAGACTTTTTATTTTAATCGGGCCAAACAAACATTTAGATCAAGAAGGGGATGTTCTAGTAGCGGACAACCCCTTTAAAAAGGCATTAATCTGGTAATGGCAAGTCAACGCAACACTTCAAGTAATAATGCTGGAGTGGGAATGCCCATCTACGATCAACCAGCCTACATGGCAGGTGCTTTCAGAAGACTGATGTCCTTACAAGATTACGAGAGGTTGATGTAGTCAAAGAGCTACTGACAATGGAGCAACATCTAGCACAGTTTGATGTGTAACTCAAAATTCTCAGAAGTTTGAGGCCAGAAACATAATTTCCCTTTTTGATTTATCAAATCACACTGCCTTTCCTTTACCAGTTATTTTAATTTTTATTGTATAAATCAATAGTACAATTGAAAGTAAGAAACTTTGTAATACAGTGCCTACAAGTAGTATTCAACCCCCTGCAGATTAAGCTGGTTGACACATGCGGAATTAACTTGGCATTGTGACATTTGTACTGTAGATCAGCCTGGAAGTGGGAAATGCACTGCAGCAAATTTTGTTTTTGTTGTTTTTTTTTTTTTTTTTTTTTAAAACGTTAAAAGTAAATTCAGAGTGTCATTTATTATTCAACCCCTCAAACCACAAGAATTCTGTTTGGTCCCCCAAAAGTATTAAGAAGTAGTTCAGGCACCAAGAATAATGAGCTTCACATGTGTGGATTAAAGATCTCTTTTGCCAGCCTTTTCTGACTATTTAAGACCCTCCCCAAACTTGTGAACAGCAGTCAGACATGGTCAACATGGAAAAGACAAAGGAGCATTCCAAGGCCATCAGAGACAAGATCGTGGAGGGTCACAAGGCTGGCAAGGGGTACAAAACCCTTTCCAAGGAGTTGGGCCTACCTGTCTCCACTGTTGGGAGCGTCATCCGTAAGTGGAAGGCTTATGGAACTACTGTTAGCCTTCCACGGCCAGGACAGACTTTGAAAGTGTCCTCCCGTGCAGAGGCCAGGCTTGTCCGAAGAGTCAAGGCTAACCCAAGGACAACAAGGAAGGAGCTCCGGGAAGATCTCATGGCAGTGGGGACATTGGTTTCAGTCAATACCATAAGTAACGTACTCCACCGCAATGGTCTCCGTTCCAGACGAGCCCGTAAGGTACCTTTACTTTCAAAGCGTCATGTCAAGGCTCGTCTACAGTTTGCTCATGATCACTCGGAGGACTCTGAGACTGACTGGTTCAAGGTTCTATGGTCTGATGAGACCAAGATCGAGATCTTTGGTGCCAACCACACACGTGACGTTTGGAGACTGGATGGCACTGCATACGACCCCAAGAATACCATCCCTACAGTCAAGCATGGTGGTGGCAGCATCATCCTGGGGGGCTGTTTCTCTGCCAAGGGGCCTGGCCATCTGGTCCGCATCCATGGGAAGATGGATAGCACGGCCTACCTGGAGATTTTGGCCAAGAACCTCCGCTCCTCCATCAAGGATCTTAAGATGGGTCGTAATTTCATCTTCCAACAAGACAACGACCCAAAGCACACAGCCAAGAAAACCAAGGCCTGGTTCAAGAGGGAAAAAGTCAAGGTGTTGAAGTGGCCTAGTCAGTCTCCTGACCTTAACCCAATTGAAAACTTGTGGAAGGAGCTCAAGAATAAAGTCCACATGAGACACCCAAAGAACCTAGATAACTTGGAGAAGATCTGCATGGAGGAGTGGGCCAAGATAACTCCACAGACCTGTGCCGGCCTGATCAGGTCTTATAAAAGACGATTATTAGCTGTAATTGCAAACAAGGGTTATTCCACAAAATATTAAACATAGGGGTTGTATAATAATTGACCCACACTTTTATGTTTAAAATTTAATAAAATTCAACTGAGCAACATAACTTTTTGGTTTGTAAGATTTATGCTTCTGTTCATAAAACCTACTCTCGTTTGCAGTTTGAAGGCTCTAACTTATTTGCATCTTATCAAACCAGCTAAATCTGCAGGGGGTTGAATACTACTTGTAGGCACTGTATATCTTATCAAGAGAAATCTGCTTCTTTCTCCTCCAGGACTGATCAGTCATTCTCAAAATTCTCAATTCTTTGATAACATCTGTCTTCAGTGATCACAGATTTTTAAACTACTGATATAGAACCTTATCAGTAGCAACTGTCAACTATGTAGCGGGAAGGGGAGGAGCTAGAAGCGGTTCTCCTCCCATTCCCGTCATCTGCTCAGTAATGTAACATTCTGTCTTCACTGAATACAGTTTTTATCAGGAATTGAGAATTTTGAGAATGAAATATCAGTCCTGTTGGAGAAAGAAGCCAATTTCTCTGATAATATATATTACAAAGTTTCTTCTTTTCACTTGTACTATTGATTTATGAAATAAAAATTAAAACAACGGTTACTCTTTAAAGCGCACCACCACCATGATAATGTAGGAAAGTGCTCCGGCAGAAAGAGGTTCCATTTGGTGAAAAACTATTCTTGAATTGCCAGATCTTAATTTTGCTATTGAAAATCACCATTACAGTATTGCTGATATAAAGGAGCAGTGAGGAGTACTAAATACCCCCCTTAAAAAATTGTATTCACATATCTTCAATAGATGTGAGCCCAACACTCATTTGGCCAACTCAATAGCTACTGACCCCCCAAACATATGCTTGCATGGTTCGGCATGCAAGTGATCTCAATTGTTAGAAGGGTGTAAGCAGTTACCAGATACCTACGTTTCTCACCTTTCTTTCCTAGGACAAAAGTATTGACCATGTTAAAACTTAACCCAACCCGTAACTAAACGAATATTGGTAGAACAAAAATAGGCCATGTTCACACGTTGTTTTCTTGTCGCAGTTAAAATTAGATATAGTTTTAGTAAAAAAAGCTGCAGACAAAAAGCAGGTTTTGCAGGATTTTTTGCAGTTTTTCAGGATCCCAAAGTTCAGGCTTTGCTTCTACCGTGCAAGCATAAACAATACGAGGTGCAATGCAAGACATGTGAAACCGTAAAACATTTTTGGAAAAAATGGCAATTTGATCATATTATTGAGTGGGAAAAATGTCTGAAAAAAATAGTGACTTCTGAACAAAAAAGTTAATTTGAGTTCATGAAAAAATACACAACTGCAAATGTAACAGCAGGGGGAGTTGAACTGGTTGGGAGTAGTTTACCTAACACATTGGCAGAGTATTGAGATGGCAGACATGGTTTACTTTCTCATCTTGGTAGGGCCATTGAGTTGGTCAGGTATTGTTCAATTTCACACATTGGTCAGGCATTGAGATGCTAAGGCTTAGTTTACTTTTCACATATCACTAATTTAATTAAACTGTACTAATACTAACTGCCATTCTCAGGTGAGGATACCAAGACATTCCTGATTTAAACTTGGGGAAAAAAATATATATCACAAAAATAAATGTGTGTTTCACATACTGCTTTCACTAAAAACGCTGGTAAAACTGATGGCTACTTTTTTTGTTGCATTTTTGCACTTACGCATTGCTTTCTATGGGTGAAAAAAACATTGCAAAAACGCTGAAATAAATTGACATGCTGCAGTCCGTCAAGAAAAAATATATGAGATTTCTGAAATCTCATGGCTTTTGCTGACACTGTAAAAAGCAGCTTTTAATTTGCATTTAAAAAAATGCAGCAAAAACGCAACATGTGAACATGCCATAGTCAATCTCACCAAAAGATGTGTAGAAATGGAAAATTTGCACAAGACTTCTGCTTAAAGGGTTAAATAAATGGAGTGACAGGAGGTTTGTTTTTGGATATTCCCTAAATGAAAAGGTCCCTGTAGGTGTCCTGCTCATTACCGATCGGGGCGGCTGGTAAAATGTCACTCATTAAATATTGATCGTGTTAATCTGAGATCTGTCACTTTTAGCCTATAAGCTTATTAAAAATGTATAAAAGGGAGAAGATATTTTATAAAGTTCACACTTAGCCTGTAATTAATGTGGTGTCCTATTGGCATTTTATACAACAAAATGTAGAAAAGTGTAATAAAAAATATGTAATCATTTCCTGCATGTGATAACCGAGCAAAGGACTGCTGAATAGGAAGATAAGCAATATTTCCAGCAATGTTACACACAGACAAGGTAATACTTCCCCAGTGTCTCGGCACGCCGTCATCGAGACGTCTGTGTATACAAGAAGACAAGTGTCTGTCAGTTACGGTTTTGGAATTTTCACCTGCCGTTGCAGAATCCTGTAAACCTTTGCACATGTGGCTTGCCTGAAGCGAGCAAGGTATTCAGAGAATGCTTAGGCAAGCAAACCAGCACTGTCAATCACTAGTGAGGAAGGCGGGGACATGCAAAACCAGGGGGTGTAACGGTGCAATGAGCCTCTTTGCCACACCCAGGTTGCACCAAACACTTCAGTTTTGCAGAACAGACAGCCAGCTTAAAGAAGTTGTCCACTACTTGGTCAACCCTCTTCTAATGCCCCATGCTTGGTCCTGATAAAATCAAAAAGCTTATACTCCCCTCCAGTGGTGGGGCCATTCCCGCGGTTTCAGAACTGGTGTTCCTGGGGCTCCCATGCTGTTTGTGCGCCGGGCTCATGTGTCACATCACCACTTCTGGCGTCATTGTCCAAGACTTCTAACAAATCAAACATCAAGAAGAAGCCATAGCAGCTGCTCAGAGACTTCCTCTTGATGTTTGATTTGTCCGAAGTTTGGTACAGTGACTCCAGCCCTGACTGGACACCGGGGTCACGTGTCATAACAGCACGAGAGCCCCAGGAATGCGAGTGCCGACACCGCTGGAATGGTGCCGGCACGGGAGGAGAGTATAAGCGTTTTATATTTTTTAACAGATCAAGAAGGGGTTGTCCTATTAGTGGACAACCCCTTTAAAAAAAATGTGCTAGGCAGCTCTAATTAGAAATGTAGCTAGCATAGCGTTTTAGGAGAAGAGCGGACTTAAGAGGAACTTGTCAAAATCCCCTTCCTCCATCCATTAATATGACTTTAAAACATAAACCAGTCAATTCTATTATGATCCTAAAGTGCCGCTTTAACAGCTAGCAATCGGGTTTTGAAGTTCAGTCTTGCAGTGCATTGGGCTGAGAAGATGCACTTACAGCTTCTCAGCCTCCGCTGTATTTCAGAACTAGAAGCACCCTCCCCTGGATGATGGAAAGCTCAGTGGTCAGTGTTCCAGAGCAAACAAGTTCAAGAATACAGTAGAGGTTGAGAAGCTGTAAGTGCATCATCACACTGCAAGAGTGAAATTCAAAACGTAATTTCTCACTGCTGAAGCAGCTATTTAGGGACATAAATTGACCGACTACCTTATCTATTAGAAGACTACATAGTCATTACTAGTTTGGGGGGGGGGGGGGGGAATAAAGAGGAAGGGTAACAATTTCAGACAGGTTTCCTTTAACAACAGCGTATAAGAGACGTTTCAGAATTTGGGGTTTTTATCACAGTAAAAGACGCTTTAAGTACGGTAATTTCCAATCAATTAAAGTGAGCAAATGCAAGCCTGAACCACAAGCACCACTGCAGCGTTTGAGCGGAAAGAGAAATTGATCCGTATTTAATCTTCATTTGTTTTTCTTTCAGTACACAGATGGCATATAAAATATTTAAAAAGGGGCTGCCTCATCAAAACAACCCCATTATTAAAGCCAGTCCAGCCCTCAGCTGAGCACCAAGAGCCCGTTTTGATTTTTTTTAAACACATACATACATACATATATATATATATATATATATATATATATATATATATATATATATATATATATATATATATATATATATATATATATATATATATAACATACATATATATATATATATATAAACATACATATACACACACACACACACACACACACCCCCTGACTTCCTCTTCATCATCAGTTTGTCTGAAGGCGGGGACAGTGACGCCAGCGCTGATTGGGCGCTGGACATCATGTGTCATACAACCACATTACAGAAAGGGGGGCCGCAAATGCCGACACCGCTGGAACAGAACCGGCACGGGAGGCGAGTATAGGTTTTTTTTATTTTATCGTGTCCGAACATTTAGTTTAAGGGGTTGTCCTAGTAGTGGACAACCCCTTTAATCCTTGGGTCTGTGCACACAGTGCGTTTGTTGCGGTTTTTCTGAGCAGATTTGTCATAAAACTTGGGAGGATTTCCTAGTCCCAGCAAAGTGAATGAGATTCCTGAAGTCTCATGCACACGTTGCTCTTTTGCTCCTTGCAGATTTAAATCAGCAGAATGTCAATTCTTTCAGTGTTTTTTGCTGCAGATTTCACCTATTCTAATGAATTGGAAAAACGCATAAAAAAAAAATATATATTATGCTGCATTTTTCCTTCCAACACATCACTATTGGCAGCTGATTTTTATGCTGCAAATACTGGACGTGTGCACATACCCTTATAGTGTACAATTCGTTGCATAGGTTACCAGCCACTTCTGCAGTCTCAGAGTGGCCAGTTACCTAGGTACAGAGCGCGCAGCACTTGTAGCCTCTATGCTTTACAGCCTCCTCACTGAGCTCCAAAGCTGGCCGGGATCGCTGGATCCAACGAGCCTCGGTGCCCCTGTGCTTGCTCCCATGCTGCAGAGGCAAAGCTGTCTGTGCTAGCAGCTTTAGGCCACGTTCACACGTTCAGTATTTTACATCAGTATTTGTAAGCCAGAACCAGGAGTGGGTGGAAAACACAGAAGTGATGACGTGTTTCTATTCTACGTTTCCTCTGGATTGTCCCATTCCTGGTTTTGGCTTACAAATACTGATGTAAAAAACTGACCAAATCCTGAACGTGTGAACGTGGCAGAGAGCGCTCAGTTCGGATGAGAGTTGCAACCATGCCGCTGATCTGAATGGTCAATCTTTAGGAAGGAACAGGAAGTCAGGAGGGAGGGGCATGAAGACTTTTCCACTACTTGGACAACACCTTCTCAATTACTATATTTCCCTGTATAAAATTAAAATAGCTTCTACTCACTCCGATGCCAACACCATTCTAGGAACGTTGGCGCCGGGTCTCCTAAGCACGAGAGCCCTACGGCCAATTTTCTTTTAGATGTAACTAACATTTGGAGAAAGTCAGAAAGCAGCAGAAACACTAACTTCTTCTTGGTGTTACTAAACTGAAAAAAAATAACTAGAGGAGAAGTTGGTGTGCATGCAAAATAGGAGCATGTTCACACTGGCCATTAAACAGACAAAACCTAACAGACAAAATGAACATATACCTGTTGTAAGTAAATAAGTAAAAGTTTACATAATGTAGGGCACTTCGTAAACACCATTTTTGAATTAAAAAAAAAAAAAGCACAAAAGTCATCCCACCAGTGTCAAGTTGTACCCAAATTGGAATTTTCCTAACCTCTTGTATTAAAAACCTTATCATGCGTCATAGTGACATCTGTGAATAAGGGCTGAGCTAGACTGGGTCCCGAACATGGACACACAGCAAATGGGAAGCCATCTACACCTTGACGCTGGTGGAATGGCTTTTACGCTCGCACACTCCTCAACGCACTTTGCAAACAAAGTTTTTCATTTAAAAAAGGTGTAAAAAGCCACCCCACCAGCGTCAAGGTCTATACAGCTTTCCCATTTGCTGTGTGTCCATGTTCGAGACCCGGTCCTGTCCGGCCCTTATTCACACTGATGTCACCATGACACATGGTAAGGTTTTTAATACTATAGGTTAGGACTATCCCGATTTGGGTACACCTTGATGCTGGTGGGATGGCTTTTACGCTTTTTTTTTTCTTTTTAACCATAAACGGTGTTTATGAAGCACCCCGTGTTATTTAAATGCACTTTTGCTATTACTTAGTTACTTACAGCAGGGTATATGTTCATTTTGTCTCTGCCTTAGGTTTTGTTCTTCCAGGTGTCAGTAAACGTCTGAAGGAAGTGAGTAAAGAGGCTCTGATTGACTGCAGCGCTCAAGTGATATAACATCGCGTGAGCACCGGGAGATTAGACGTTGCTGGAATGGCGCTTGTAATGGACTGTTTTTGTTTCATAGGGGGGGAATATAGCAGCTGAGAAGAAGGAGTTATCCGAGTAGTGGACAAACCCTTTAAAACCTGTAATAAAGCACATGAAAATTGACTTGTCCTCTTTATCAAACCCTTTAAAAAAAAAAAAAAGGTGCAGATACACGTTAGATATAAAATAGTACAAAAACACCGACCGCTTGACTATCAAATGTGTAGGTAAATAAAGGATTGGGCATGTTAGATTTCAACATGCCTGATCCATTGTTTCCAAGCGAGAAAAGCTGCTTATTCCCTTTATCTGATTGAGAACAGTTGCATGTTGGAGTGATAGGGTAAGAAACAGCTGCTGCCAGTCATCTAGTGTACATACCGTACATTGCTAGATGCACCAGGTAGTAGTCACCCATGCAGGAAGCCAAAGGTTGCTATATTAACACGAAATAACGCGGAGATCATGGAAAGGCATTTGCTATTAAACTTGGAAAAGAAGGAAAAATAATAATAATATAAGAAAGGCTCGCTATTGTAAAAATCTTAAAGCTGCTATCAGATTATACACTTAAAAGGAGAACCGGTATAAACCTACCAACTTATATATACTGCTCACCAAAACCGAGTGGATGGAGTGAAGGAACGGAGCTGAGGAATGCTGGCCTCCTACTCACGTCACTACAAGATTGAGGGTAGTGGGACTGAAAGGACTTTGATCTGACAATGCTTGGGCTTGCTGCTTTACAGATTAGAACAGCTGAGTTTGCTATGGAAAGTCTATTTTTTTTCCATCACTTTCCTAGGAAACGCGCTCTCCACTTTCTCTACTCAGCATTTAACTAGTATTAGTATCTGCAGGGCTCGCGCACTCCCCAACGTAGGAGCGGCTAGTCGAAAATAGATGGTACAGAGGAAGTCTTTGTTTCGCCATCGTTTCCATAAGTATTTGGAAAAGCTTAGATTTAAGTATCTCTGTACGAGTACAAACGAATTAGTGTAATTGACTGAGCCAGTATTTATCCCACTGGTGCTCAGACAGGAATATCATTAAGACCTGGCACACAGCTCAAGAGTTCCCATTATATGTATGCTGCATAGACTGGTATGCTAATATCACCGAACCAAGTGGTGTAAGCTGGGAAATCTGCATTCAGTCAATTATTTGTACATTCCTTCTTGCATTAGCATCTTTTAGTCTTTTTTTTTATACAATGCCATAGTATTATTGTAAATGTAATTAGAACATTAAAATGTAATGGGTCTTCTGTTCTTCCCGTACCCCAGATCCATAAGGGCTGACGGCCAGTGAAGATCAATAATCTAAGTATTAACATGCACATTAGTTTCTATAGAACACCGGTGTAAGAAAAATGTGCATGAGGATGTCAGCTGGAGGGGAAGGGGGTACAACCAAAAGTTATAGAACTAATCTAATAAGCATAGAGGACTTTAAGGTGACACAGACAAATGGGGAAATAGATCGCCTATCAACCATTATTATTTATTATGCTTTGCTTATATAGCGCCATCATATTCCGCAGTGCTTCAAAGACATCATCGCTGCCCCCATCAGGGCTCACAATCTAGATTCCCTATCAGGATGCCTTTGGAGTGTGGGAGGAAACCAGAGAACCTGGAGGAAACCCATGCAAACACGGGGAGAACATACAAACTCCTTGCAGATGTTGTCCTTGGTGGGATTTGAACCCAGGACCCCAGCGCTGCAAGGCTGCAGTGCTAACCACTGAGCCACCGTGCTGGTCTTAACCATTCTGCCAGGGGTTGTCCACTACGTAGACAATCCTTATGCTTCCTCCTTGTAAAATAATAACACCTATACTCCCCTCCGGTGCCGGCTCTACTACTTGTCCACTTCCTCCGGATGTATGTGATTCGTCCGTAGGAGAGGAGTGAAGCCAGCGCTGACTGACCACAGGGATTGCATGACATTATGTCAGGAGAACCAGTGCCATCACTGGAACAGTGCTGGCACCGGAGGTGAGCATAAGAGATTGAGAAGAGGTTGCCAAGAAGTGGCCAATTCATTTAACCATGCATGGTCTTCACAAGACTGTATTTGCAGTATTTGAGGTCAGAAAATTGGGTCAACTCCCATCAAAATGTAAGGCTATGTGCCCACGTTGCGGACCTGAAGCATATTTTTTACGCTTCTCCCTGGCGGGAAAATCGCATGCGGATATTACATGCGGTTTTCCCGCCAGGTAGAAGCGTTTGTGAGGCATCTTTGCATGCATTTCCGCATGCGGGTTATCAAGCACTTCTCCAAGCATCACTTGGAAAAGTGCTTGACAACTTGTTCAGAATGGTAAAAAATAAAAAAATAAACTTTATACTCACCTTCTGATGCATTCTCTGCCCCGTCCGGAGGCTTGAGCGGCTCACGCTGTTGTGTGCAGGACCTGCGGTGACGTCATTGAGTCATGTGGTGGGTCACATGACTCAATGACGTGGCAGGTCCTTTAGACAACAGCGCGACGGAGGGAAAACATCAGAAGATAAGTATAAACTTTATTTTATTCTTTTTTTTACAGGTTCTTTGGTACCCAGGTCTGGATGAGAGTCTCCTCTCATCCAGACTTGGGTACCATCCGCACATTGATTCCGCTGCGCTTCCGCAAAATTAATGAACATGCTGCGGATTTTTGACCGCAGCATATACGCTGCGGAAAAATCCGCAGCATGGGCATTGACATTGAGGAATGCCATTGGGGACCATGGGGTGCGGATATACATGCGTTTTTCAAGCGTTTACGCTGCGGAAATTCCGCAGCATATACGCTTGAATAACGCTACGTGGGCACACAGCCTAACTTCACTTCTAGAAATAATTTGACAAGTGTGAACTGATAAAACAAAGAGGCAGGAGTGTTCAGCCCAGCGCTGACTCCGGAAATGCCGAAGACAGGCTCAACAGACAGTCTACAAACTCTAAGGCGAAGAGCTTATGCTCCTTTTATTTTAGTGATCAGTAAGGCCTTGGGCAAATGGAGGTTTTTCATTTATTTTTTGTGGGGTGTTTTTTTTTTTTTTTTTTGCTTTTTTTTAGTAGAAACAGATTGAGGAAAAACATTCTTTGTACGAGTTTCTCTTTTTTGAGAAAATTTTTTGGAAGAGTTTGATTTGACAGTGCCTAATTTAGAGCAGGTTCCAACAGGAGCCACTTCAAAGTAGTGACAAGGGTTTTGTTGTTTTTTTTTTTATGGTAAAAAACCTCTATCACACACACACACCACAGAGAGGATAAACATTAACATTTATTTTTTGGGGCTTTTTTAGTGAATAAACTAAAACAACAACAAAAAAAAAACGCTGCCTGATCTCAAACTTCTATGGTAAGTTTCAACTGCCACTGAATAGTGGAGTAGATCAAAAATTGCAAAAGTGCAGTTAGCTCCCAAAATACTAAAAATTAAATTCCGCAGCGTAAACACTTGAAAAACGCATCGTGGGCACACAGCCTAACAGTAATTTTGACCAGGGGTGCCCAAACTTTTACATGCCACTGTATGTGCTAGTTAGCAAAATGACACTAAGGTATTTCAGGTGATTGCGCCCTATGTTATGACTCAAGACTGGCAAAGATTTATTGGTGTGTTTTTAAAGGAACTGAAATACAGTTTTGAGATGGTTTCACTTTTTTTGTGCTGGATTTTAAAGTAATTTTTTTCTACATTTTTGAAGGCATTCTGATTAAAGCTTTGCATTTACATTCTGCAGAGAATACCTTCACTGAGTGCAGAATATAATTGGGTTTGTGCCGGACAAATGTTGCAGTTGATCCGGACTGTGCTGCTCCCCAGACAAAATACCATTGTGAAATGAAGTGTTCAGTCCCATAGTGGGTATTGGCATGGAGCCCTTAAAGGGGTTTTCCCATGAACAAAAGTTAATTTTAAAAATTGGCTCTGACTGACCGTGTACAGAACATACCACATCTCCTGGGCAGGGGAGGAAGCAAAAGACAATACAGATATTACAGCAGGGGATCACAGAGGATTCATTTTGTGAGGTAAAACATTTCACTGCCTGTTTTTAAACAATATTTTACCTCACAAAATGAATCCTCTGTGATCCCCTGCTATCCTGTCTGTATTGTCTTTTGTTTCCTCCCCTGCCCAGGAGCTGTGGTATGTTCCATACAAGGTGAGACAAAGACAATTTTTAAAATGAACTTTTGTTCGTGGGAAAACCCCTTTAAGCTGGCCTTACACATTAGAGGGCTGTTAGTCGAACGATGCTTTGGCCGACATCCATACACAAGAGTGTTCTCTCGGCCGAGCGCCAAGGTGTTCTCTATGAGAAAACCACCGGTAGACAAGTCGGCCGGCGGCTTACGTTAGGGAGAACAACACGATCGGCAGTCCAAAAAATACACGTTAGACCAGGTTCCGCTGACAGTCTAATGTCTAAGGGGGGCTTAACTGTAGCGTAGGACAGAGCTCTTCTAGTCTATGGTGGTCTTGTTTGCAATGGGAGCAATCAAAATAAATAGTTTTGGGAGATGCCTCACACTTGGTTCCAGGGCTGTGGAGTCGGAGTCGTGGAGTCAGTGTCCATTTTGGTGGAGTTGAGTCGGTATAAAATGGACCGACTCCTAAAATATATAATAAATTGGGTACAGTAGTTCAATGCAGTTTGTGGGGAATATTTTTTTCATAAGAATTTGGGAAAGTTATGAAATGTCCTATAAATGTCTGTCCTATTCCTGATCTAAGGGTCTAGACTTTTAGCTGAGATGAATCTGTGCTACAGTAAATTTATCACCTAAACATGAGCCGTGTACGAGGGAGTCGGAGTCATGGAAATTGAGGAGTCGGAGGTTTGGCTTACCGACTCCACAGCCCTGCTTGGCTCTCTGTCAGCAGAACATAGTTATTTATACAAAACACTATCAGCAGAGTACAGACTGCCGTAAACAGCAGTAACATCAGTACAATGGTTTACAAAATTCCCCAATTGGCAACCAAATACTACTATGCATTGAACACTTAAACTCCAACGTAGAGCTATTAAAATACGTTGTGGTTTATGTCACATTGAAGTTTTTTTTCTTGGCCCTATATGCGGATGGTATATGAAGACAACGGCACATGCTTTACCAACCCTGGAATAAATCCAGCATCAGACGGTAAAACTATTTGGCCCACATTTGCAACTGTGCGTGCCGCAACCCAACAGGCCAGTAAGCCTCTTAATTACATAACCAGCAAAAACCATGCAGGCTTTGTTTGTGCCTTTCTTACAAAAATCCTCCCATTAGTGCCAGCTCTATTACAGAGAAACAGTCTTACCCTGAGTCCAGAGATATTCAGAAGAACATTCCTTATCAGCAACTGATATACACTGGTTCAAAGGGAAGTACCAGCAGTCTACAATAACTCCATATTGATAAAGATCTGCAGAGCCTGCACCCAAGATGAGCCGATGTATAAACTTTGAACAAACCAGAGTCCTTGAAAAAGTTGGAATTTCTTACACCGAATGGAAACTTGTAGTAAAAGTATGATCAGTGAGCGCCAAGTATGAAAAATACAGCTGCAACTGATAATGGTTATATGACAGGACCTTTAAAAGTGCAGAAAATAGGTTGTTATTAATACCTAATCTACCATAGGTTTCTATGCACCGTCTCCCTAAGGGTCTATTAATGCGGGCCAATTTGAGCCCATTAATTCACATTGAGGTAGTTTTTGACACATGGTAAGGTTTTAATAGTAGAGATAGTACAGGACCGCCCCTGCTTTGGGAGCACCTAAAAGTTCTTACCTACCTCTTAGGTGTTATCTTTTTGCATCCTAAATTCACCTTTAAGACTTTCCCAAAATTGACACTCATGGTTACCAATGTGCTGGCCAGAAGGCTCATTTGGAAGCGTGCACAGAGACAGTTTTGGTATTTCATTGATGCCTTCTTTCTAGTTTAATGAGGATTAGAACAACAGAGTTCTTGAGATCATAACTAATGACCGGTTGATAGGTGAGAAAAGAGGTATTCTAGTTGGGGGCAAGTTGAGAATATTCTCCATTTTTAGGTAACCCAAAAACAGATTTGTTACTGAATTTCACAATACAATCTGCATATATTGCCCAATACACATAATTTCTGGTAATACTGCTGTAGCTGTATAGTCCTTTTTTGGAAGCTTGGTTGACAGATCCTCGGTGTCCCTCCTCCCTGCTGCTGAGATTTCACACTGCTCAGTACAAGTTGCAACCATCAATCAGGGTGGGTGGAAAGAGGTTACGTACACTTGGATTCATGAGCTCTCACTCTTAGCAGGCCTCATAAAATGTCCATTTTATGATTAGGCCAAATTCACTTATTCATGAAACACAGACAATGCCTGCATGGCTACGCCTGGCCCAACGAGAGGGGCTCCTGACCTGAGCTAACCACCCCTTATGCGCATATGAGGCAGTTAGCTCAGGTCCACAGTAATGTGATCTGTGTAAGGTCCATGTGTCCTGGACGCAAGAATTTAACCTTACAGTGCCTTGAAGAAAAAAATATTCACAACCCATGAACTTCTGCAGATCACAATTTTCAGAGTTATATTTTTTTAAATATTCATGTATCATTTCCTTTACACTTCACAAATACTTGCTGCTGTTTTGGTGTATAACATAAAATCCCAGTGAAATACATTTAAAGTTTGTTGGTGTAACGTGAAAAAAAAAAAATAAAAAAATGTGGAAAAGTTCATGGAGTATGAATACTTTTTCAAGCCACTGTATACTGACATACAGGCAGGTCCAGAAATATTTGAACAGTGACCGAATCTTCATAATTTGGGCTCTGCATGCCACTATTTTGGATGTAAAATGAAACAACCAAGATGGAATTGAAGTGTAGACTTTCAGGTTTAATTAAAGTATCCCGTGAAACGTTTAGGAATTGCAATAATTTTTCTACAAAACCCTCCTTATATCAGGGGCTCAAAAGTAATTGGACAAATTAAGTTTATCATAAATAAAATGTTCATTTTTAAAACTTTGTAGAGACTCCTTTGTCGGCAATGACTGCCTGAAGTCTGGAAGCCACGAACTCCAGCAAGCACTGGGTTTCCTCCTTTGAGATGATTCGCCACCTTTACTGCAGCTGACTCCAGTTGTTGCTTGTTTGTGGGTCTTTCTGCCATAAGTTTAGTCTTAAGCATGAGAAATGCCGTTGAGATCTGGTGACCGACTCGGCCGTTGTAGAATATTCCACTTCTTTGCCTTAAACTCCTGTGTTGCTTTCACAGTATGTTTTGGGTCATTGTCCATCTCTACTGTGAAGCGCCGTCCAATCAACCTTGCTGTGTTTGGTTGATTCGGAGCTGAAATTATCGCCTTGTACACTTCAGAATTCATCTGGCTGCTTCTGTCTTCAGTCACATCATCAATAAACACCAGTGACCCAGTGCCATTGGAAGCCGTGCATGTCCATGCCATCACACTGCCTCCACCATGTGTTAAAGAGGATGTGATGTGCTGTGCTTTGGATCATTAGCCATTTCAAGCCTTTTTCACACTTTCTTCTTCCCATCATTCTGGTACAGGGTTATCTTGGTTTCACCTGTCCAAAAAATGCTTTTCCAGACCGGGACTGGCTTCTTTAGATTTTTTGGGCAACGTCTAATCTGGCCTTTCTATTTTAAAGGCTGACTAATGGTTTGCCCCTTGTGGTGAACCTTCTGTGTTTGATCTCATGGGGTCTTCTCTTTATGGTAGACTTACATACTGAAACATCTACTTCACTTGGGTGGGTGTTGTAAAGCGGTTTTTCTTCATCATGGAAAGGATTCTGCGATCATCCACCACTGCTGTGCTCTCTGTGGAAGTCCAGGCCTTTTTGAATGTCCAAGCTCACCAAGTGAGTTTTTTTTTTTTTTTTTTTGCAGAATGTACCCAACTGTTGATTTGGCCATTCCTAACATTTGGATGGATTTCATCCTTTTTTTTTTTTTTTTCCCTTCAGCCTAATGACGGTCTGTTTTTCTTACATTGAGAGCTCCTTTGACCGCATGTTGGGGGTTCACAGCAAAAAATGCAAATGCCACAACTGGAATCAGCTCCAGACTTTTTAACGAAGGAAAAGCCCATGCAACCCATTACAGAGCTTTTGAGATAGTTGTCCAATTACTTTTGTTCCCTTTAAAAAGATCTGTAATTCCTGAACCCTTACTCCAATTAGGATATGAATACCCTCAAATTAAGGCCACATTCACATATTTAGTATTCGGTCAGCATTTGTGAGCCAAAATCAGGAACAAAACAGAGGGAAAGTATAATGGAAACACGTCATCACTTCTGGATTCATCACCCACTCCTGGTTACAAATACTGAATGTGTGAACGTGCCCTAAAGTGGAGAGTCTGCACTTTAAGCCCATATTGATTATATAACTGTATTTTGAATATGTTTTTGGCAATTGGCTAAAATGCACAAACTAGTGTCACTGCCCAACTATTTCTGGACCTAACTGTATAAGTGCACTTACTTCTGCTCTAAGAGGTCTATTCACAAATGGATTAAGTTTGTATTGAGAAATCAAAACAGATCCTCTCTATAGGGAAGCGGTCAATTTGTAGTGATGCATGATCTGTAGATAGCACGATATATAGAAGAGAAGCTGAGAAGAATGGTATAGAGGTTTGTTGGAAAAGATTCAATACAAATTATTGTTATATTTATAACTATTTTATTCATTGAAATCCCTGGTGTTTGTAAGTACATGAATCCAGTGGACGGTCCTACTACTGATTGACAACAATGTCTGCATCAATAGTCATACAGGGAAGCCTGTCAATCACCGAGTAGGACCGCCTACTGGACTTCTATTGCACACAAACACCAGGGATCTCAATGAATAAAACACAAATTTTACTAAAACTTTTCCCCTAAAAAAGTACATCAGTCTGATAAGCTACCCCTGCTCTATAACATCTTGTTCGCAGAACAAATACCATTTTTAACATGAAAAAGTTCCCTTTCATTACTTAAGATAAGGAAGGACACATCTTTAATGCTGCGATATCATGATGAGTGTTGCAAGCATTGATAGGAGGAAAAAAAAAAAAAAGAAAAAAAAAAAACTGTCAAAAAAAAAGTTGGTGGCTAAAGACAATTCAAGTTAGTTTAATGCAGAAGCAAATGTGGTTTATTATGCCCGTGGACACCAATTACCACTGGAGGATATGAAAATTACAAGTATTGAACATTTTTAGAAAGGAAGATAGAGGAGAAGTCTGTCCTTCAAACTTCTAGGAGGTGTTCAAAGTTCTAAAGACGAGCTTCTAACAGGCCTGAGAGCAGAAGATGGTCTTCAGAGGCCCATTGGGTTGGACAATAGTAAGGCTTATTGAGGGACATTTGCACACACACCTGACTTACTTTCTAGGTCTGGAAGATAAACTGACCTCTCCCCCTTTTCACTGAAGACAAGCTAGTCTTTGTTACCAGTCTTACTGCCAGCAGACATGCTCTATCATGTAGCTTCAATGAGCAGACCGGGCGTTCTTCAGGGTTCTAGTGGTACACAGACCTTTACGCCCTGCAAATTTAGGAAAGAGTATTACGAGTAGGCAAGTATTGGCATCCAAAAAAATACCAAAACAACCTATCCCTTCAACCCAGACTTCGCAAACGGTACAAGATCAGGCAGAAGAACCAGATTATCAAGTCATAGCTGTCAGTCATCTGCGAGCAACTAGACATTTAACTAGAGATGCGTTACAACGACTTATTAACCTATTGGCAACCTAATGGGGATAATACCTGCACCAGCTACTGTTACCCATAATAGGGATACAATGACACATGCCTGGAGATAGAAAGTCTGATTCCTTCTTCTTAAAATTAATTTTAAACACCTAGACTAATCAAAGGCAAAGTGAGGAAACCCGCAGAGGACAAGCACTTCGACGTCATCTTCCAAACTGCTGATGTTGGATCTAAGTAATTAATATTCCCAGCTCATAAAGATTTATTATGTCCTTGTCTCTTTACTTATCAAGCACCAGATAGAAGATTAAATTGGCAGAAAAAAAGTGTGCACACTGCTTAATGTATGCATCTCAATGCTACAGCGATCCTGGCTCTGCCGATTCGCTGGATTTTGACAAGAAATTGACAAGAAGACGCTGCCCGGGAAAACTTTTACTGCGTTGTTTGTTTTAAAAAAGGGACATTTTAGATATGGTGGAAACAAAAGAACCCCTTTGGCAGTGTAAATAACCGCCAGCATAAACTTGTTCCCGCAGTTATCCCTTAGGCTGGGTTCAGACGCTCGTATTTCACAGTCCATATATGAACAGCAATGCCTGGACTGACTGCGGGTATTTCGTTTTTATGCCTATGAGGCTACAAGATTGGGTCAGATCTGTATATGGACCGTTAATTATGATGGTCTGAACCCAAAATGTCAACTCTTAGGCTGTGTGCCCATGATGCGTTTTTTAAGCGTTTCTGCAGCGGCAAAAACGCAGCAGAAACGCTTAAAAAACGCTTGGTAGAAGGTCTGCAATGTTCCCCAATGATAATCCGCATGTGCTGTGCACATGCTGCGGAAATTTCCGCTGCGGGTTATCATTGAGGAAAAAAACGCAGCACTACCAATTATTTTGTGGAAGGGCTGCGTTTTCGCCGCCATTGACTTGCATTGAATCGCTTGGATTCCGCATCACTGTATCTGTACATGCAGAATCCATGCGTTTCAATATGCGGATGTTACCCAGGTCTGTAGAAGAGGAGACTCTCCTCCGGACCCGGGTACCATAGAACCTGTAAAAAAAAGAATAAAATTAAATATTCTATTTACTTACCTTCTGATGGCCCCTAGTCTCCTTGTCATGGCTTGCCGGCAGATCGCGGTGGACTGAAGCCTGTGTTGACATCATTTAGTCATGTGACGGCAGGTCCTTCAGTGTACCACGAGCTGCCGGCAGCCAGGACGGAGCGAATAAAGACTGCGGGGGCCATCAGAAGGTAAGTATAGATTTTATTTTTTTACATTCTTTGGGGGTCACACTATATAAATCCATGCCGTTTGCATGGATTTATATAGTGTGACCAAGTTGTAAAGCACTTTCCAAGTGATGCTAAAATATCGCTTGGAAAGCGCTTGACAACCCGCATGCGAAAAATGCATGTGAAGAACGCTTCACTTCCGCATGTCCCTGGCAGGAAAAACGCATGTACAATCCGCATGCGTTTTTTCTGCCAGGGAGATGCAGAAACGCTCAGGAAAAATCTGGAGCATTTCTGCATCGTGGGCACATAGCCTTACAGAATTTTTACTGCAAGCTTTCTCCATTGAAATCAAAATGGCTTAGCAGAAAAAAAAACGCAAGAAAAAAAAAAAAACACCATAGCAAAAATGCACCAAAAATGAGCATAAGTTCGACTGCAGTTTTCTGTCACTCGACTACGTTTTTCATTCAGAAAAACAAAAACGGAATACTCAGGGGTGCAGAGGGAATGAAACAAGAGCAAAGACTGGTCACTTGTCTTGGTGACATGTTTACTTTAAAAGGCAACCCAAAAGTTCAGCGTGTGCCATGTACCAAGGTCTGCTTTCTAGAGGTCGGTGGTCTCCGGCACAATCATATTGTTCGATCATTGTAAATACAGCTCAAATAAACATCGGCACAGATCTCCATAATCCAGAGTGACACCCTAACTTACCAAGAATACAAGGATCGGAAATGTAAATTTGCGATTCAGGGACCCAACTTTCCCCAGAGACAGAGCTTTCATAGAAAAAAAAAAATAATGGAAGACTCCAGGACTGATCTATAAAGCAAAATTCTTGAACGTAATTGGAAATGGTCTTTGATTTTTAACTACAAACCTTTTGTGAAGTGAAGAGTAAGAAGTTCTGAAATTTCATATGCCCTCCAATTACGGGCCTATTATAACTAGTGTTTCATCTGTGCAGACGGCGCTGCTGTGTGAGGACATCTTGTCTGTGGTTCGCAGACCATAGAAATGCCAGTCTCACCCATTATCAGCGGACTACTGAGGATTATATTCCCCATGTCATGCCCACACTCAAAGGACCATGTGATGGTAAAATAAAATGCCCTCATCCTTTAGATTTACTACACGACAGCATATATAGATGTGGCCACATATGCATCGATCTGGCCATGATCAGATGTAAATTCAGTATTCCTGGATACATGCAAAGTATTTTGCTACGATAAACCTGTCCAAAGTAAGAAAAAAAATCCCCCCTCTCATCCCCAGGACTTCTAGTTTATCCCGCAGGGGTTTCGAATAGTGATAACTCCAAAACATTAAAGTTCGTGATCCATATAACAATCAAGTATAAATGACGACAGCTTATGTTTAAGGGTTTCTTCCATAAACCAATCACCTATGGACAGATAAAGGTATAAGTGGGGAAGCGACTGCTGAAACCCCCTTAGCTTATAAGAACTGGGTTCCAAAAGTCCGCTGGGTGAAGGTGAATGAGCATGTGCAGCCACGGTTACATTTGTTGGTCGCACGTGCTCAGTACCACCACTACATTCACACAGGAGACTGATTAGTGGAGGTCTCACCAGCATTTATAATGAATATGGTGGACTGGCGATTACTAGAGTTGAGTAGAACAATTCGCAGGACCACGGTCCACTGACCACATCTTGGACACCTTTTCTGATTAGTAGCTCACCAGCGATGTCTTGGCTACGAGGTCGCCTATCAAAAAAGTCACCCAGAATGCTAAGAGATAGCAGACATTTCGCAGTATTCTGGTCCAGCTGCATGGACCACAGACATGGTCTCTGGACCGGGGTCAACGCGAGAGAATACTGTTGTTTATGAGACAACCCCTTTTAAATTTAGTTTCAGAATTTGGTGCCATTACTTGCAAGAAACACAAGACTGGTATAGAATAAAAAATAGAAAATAAGAAAGGGCTAAGCAACCTAATTTATGAGAAAAAGCATCAATGGAGACGAAACCATACTGCTCAGTTATAATCATTCCCATCAATCCTTGGAGAGCCAAAAGTGAGAAGTAATGCAATACTAAATGGAGGGGGAGCTCCTGGTCTAACGTCACAAGCTTTACCTTCACATGTGCAAACTACCAGTAGCTTATATCATAAAATGCACTTTTTTCCTCCGAATTTTCACTTTAGTGTACCTTTAAGAATGTCTAACAACAATACAGAAGGTGACGGAGGTCAAAAAGCAGAAATCAATCAAGTGGCTAACTGCAGTTTTGCAACTTGACACACATATTAAAACCCTTCCAGGACACTACAATGTGCAACGCAAAACTTTCTAGATAATTTCCCAACTAAAATGCAGCAAAAAGAAAATGCACCTTTTATAATACCAAGATCTTCAGGATGAAGGAAGGGAGATCAGCGGCGTATAAGGAGCTACCTACAGATCAATCGGGGTAGGGGGTAAAAGGAGCTACCTACAGATCATCGGGGTAGGGGGTAAAAGGAGCTACCTACAGATCAGCGGGGTAGGGGGTATAAGGAGCTACCTACAGATCAGCGGGGTAGGGGTATAAGGAGCTACCTACAGATCAGCGGGGTATACAGAGGTACCTACAGATCAGCTGTAATCAGACAAAGCCCATGTGAAGTAATACAGGGGAAGGATCCTGACTACTGAGCCGTGCTGGACAGCGCTGAACAGAGTTTCTGCAGAAACCAACTTTGCAGACAAATCAATGGCAGTCTATTCGTTCCCTGTTAGAGGTGTTTGGACACTTAACCCCAAATTGCAACAGTTTCAAGTCTAAAGATGGTGGTAGACCAAACCACCTATATTCAACCCGGAGTCCAACTACTTAAAAGGTGTCTGATGAAAACAAGATATCACCGATTCATAAGATAAGTAATGACTTTTTGATCGGTGGAGGTCCGACTGCTGAGCACTGCACCGATCAGCAGAACAGGGAGCTTTTATCCCTGTGAGGTTCACCCGACCGACGTCTTCTCATCCGAGTAAAACTGTTCTATTATTCTGAAAACCATGGATAGCATTCTTACGAGAAAACTGGTTGTGTGCATGAGCCCTTAGAATAGAGTAGCAGTGCACTCGCTCGGCCACTTCTCCATTCATTCCCTATAGGACTGCCGAGTGCTCCACTTGTTCTTTTTCCAGCAACCTTGCAAAGAATGAATGGAGGGGTGGGATAATTATTTCCCCAATTTCCCAGGTCCCGGAAGTCAGGCACCTAACCATCAGCAAGTTAACACCTATCCTGGGGACGGGTCATAACTTGTTTTCACCAGACAACCACTTTTAGTTACAGGTGACTCAGTTACATAAATAATCAGATCTAAAACACCTCTTAGACCATCTTTTGACAACCCATGGCCAGCAGGTACAATCTGACAGCAGTTTATCAGGAAGGCTTCTAATTTCAGTCCAAAATTGCTTCACATGTAATTTGAGGATTTAAAGTTGATCATTATAAGAGCACAGAAGTTATGGAGAACATTATGTGGGGTCATCATAGGTCATAAGATCAATTGTTGACATCTATGGTCACCTGGCTCCAGGTTGTACACAGTACCTGGTTAGGAATGATTACTCGGACCCCTGCTGGAGGGTCTTTATGAACTAATGACTCTGTACAGTCCTGCTGATTACATTCCCACCTTATAACGAATGGGAATTCTAAATGATGGGACAAAGGGGAGAATTTCAGGCTGCAAAATATGGGACAGGTGTCATCTCTAATCTTCTCCCTCCCACCGCCCCATGAGCAGCAAAAGGCTAAGTGCCCACCTTTTTTGAATTCTTCCAGCATGGCATCTAGCTTGGTGTCATTGAAGACAAAGTGTAGAGGGTGATTGTAGAACTTGGTGATAGTCTTTAAAGGCGTGCAGTCATCAGGGTCCACGAAGGCCAAGTCTTTTACAAAGAGGAGATCCACAATGTTAGACCTTTCCCCTTCATAGACCGGGATGCGGGTATATCCGCTTTCCATGATCTCCGACATGGTGTTGAAGTCTAGGGTGGCATCTCCGGCCATCATAAAGCAATCTCTTAAAGGGGTCATGACATCTTCCACCGTTTTGGTCCTGAGCTCCAAAGCACCCTGGATAATATTGAGCTCCTCTTTGACCAGATCATTATAAGGGTCGGTCACCCTCAACATCTCCAGCAACTTCTCCCTGTTATAGACCGTTCCTATCTCCTGTCCTAGGACGCAGTCCAACAACTTACTGACCGGATAAGAAGCCGGGAAAGTCATCATCATGAAAAATTTGGTCAAGAAGATGGTGTTGGCTCCCACAGCCAAGCCATGCCTAGAACATATGGCCTGGGGCACAATCTCACCGAAGATGACTATGCCGATGGTGGAGATCACTACAGCCACCAACCCCGAACCGGCAATATCGTCCAGCAGGATGGTGAGGGTTGTGTTGACCAAGACGTTGCCCAACAGTAAGGAGCATAGTAAGTAGTTGCCTTGGCGACGCACCGGTTCGATCCTCTTGGCGTAATTCTTCTCTTTGTCAGTGCCGCAGTTCTGGACGATCCTTAGCTCCATGGGGTCCAGGGCCATGAGCCCCAAATTGAGGCCGCTGAACATACCAGACAGGCACAAGAGAAGGGCAATGAAGATGACCTGAAGCCAGAAGGGCAGCAGGAACTTTTTCTCCTCCACCACGATGACCCTGGTGTCGTCCCCAGCATGGTAGACCCAGGTGGTCTCAGTCCAGGGCTGGTGGGCACCGGGGCTGGGTGGGGGGCTGGACACGGAGGTGCACAGGAAATAAGCCTTGCTCTTCTCAGTCTTCCTCAGGGGTTTGATCTCGATCTCCACAATGCCGGAGCTGCTGCGGCTCAGCTCGATGTGCGGCAGGATCAGGATGTCGGACGTGCGGATCCCGCAGGGGTAGAAGCCCTCCTGGCCGCTGCCGGGCTCCGGGCCCCCTCCGGTCAGCCAGGGCGGCAGGTGCTCGGTGAAGGCGATCTTGGACCACGTCTCGTTGTTGATGTTGTGCCCGTACACCCGCAGCTTCACCCGGGTCCTCTCGCTCACCCTCAGCGCCCCGCCGTCCATGTACGACACATCGTCAGTATCCTCCAGCCGCAGCCCGATTATAACAGTCTCCGCGGCGTCCTCCTCTCCGGCAGCCAGGCAACTGCTCAGCGCCAGCAACATCATCACCACCAGACATAGGACCCGGCCGTGACTGCGCGCCGCCATGTTGACAGTGGGCAGTGTGATGGAGCCGCCCGCCATCTTTGGTCCGGGAGGGAGGAGGAGGGGGGGAGAAAGAGCGGGGAAGAGGGGCTTACATCCAGCCTACTAGTGCCTTCATTCCCGGACTGGCGGCAAAGCACCCCCTGCCTAGTCCAACACCCGTCCGGGTTCTGACAGGAGGCAGCTAGCGCGTCCCGAGGTGAACTAGACTAGTTTGAGCGACATATTAGAAGACCAATCAGGGGGCGAGTTTATGTGTGAGAGGCGGAGATTATTGACAGGTAAGGGGGCGGGAAGCAGTTGCTGAATCCTATTGGACAGTGAGGGCGTGGTTCCGCTATGGGGGCGTGGTCAGCCTGCAGTAGTGTGACAGTTCTCCGCAGATGAGTGCAGTGTCGCTCCGCGCTGCTGTTCGGCTCTGATCACGGACCGTTCCCATAGTCTCTCTGTGCTTTCTCTTTCATTTATTCATTCTTTTATCCTATTTTTTTCTTTCTTCACAAATATTTCCAATCACTCAGAACAAGACAGATTTGTTCTTAAAGGGGTCGTCCAGGACTGCGATATTGATGGCATTCAGAGTTATCGATATTAGAAGAGCTCTTACTTTATAAAGTGTGTGGTGTTGGGGGGACCTCACGGATCTTATGAGGATAAGTCATCACTATCTGGTGACAACCCCTTTAAGGCTCAGTTCACATTTCCGTTTGGTACTGTTTAGAGTACCGGTGCGCAACCTGGTTAATGGGTCACGTTATCAGGATGAACCAATCACAAGGGCCATTATAAAACTTAAAAGGGTTTTTTTAGCGTTGGGAAACCTCTGTCCCAGGCTGCAGTTTGATTTCAAATTATGCTTTGCTCACCCTCCCCAGTTTTAGCGGTGTGACAACACCCCATTGGCACTGCCGCCAATCAGTGAGCTCAGAGGCTACGTGCCGTCAACTAGGGCAGAGCTGCAAAGTTATTGGCTGTAGGGTCAGTATAGCAGACAGTAGGACAGGGATGTCACACTCAAATACACAGAAGGCTAAAATTAAAAACTTGGATAAAGTCGAGGGCCAACCTTGATACTTATTTAAAAAAAACAACTTAATATTCGGTGGGGTCACAGAAGAGCATATCTCACAACTTTGCAACCAGTAAATTTCCTTCTATTGAAGCCCGCCTCTATTGCATCCATAAAGTATGATGCCAACAAAAGTGCCCCCCAAGCACAGTATGATACTCCACAGTGAATTCCTTCACAGTACCCTCCACACGTATGGTATGATGACCCTACTGTACCTCCCCCCTCAACTCCCCTGGCAAAGTATGGTGACCCAAACACAGTATGATGCCCCAACTGTGATTCTCATACAGCCTTCCATGCAGTATAATGGGCCTTACATAGTCCTTCACACAGTATAATGGGCCCCACATAGTCTTCCACACAGTATAATGGGCCCTACATAGTCCTCCATACAGTATGATGGCCCCACATAGTCCTCCATACAGAATAATGGGCCCCACACAGTCCTCCATACAGTATAATGGGCCCCACATAGTCTTCCATACAGAATAATGGACCCCACATGGTCCTCCATACAGTATAATGGGCTCTACATAGTCCTCTATACAGTATAATGCAGGGGCGGACACAGACTGTAGTGGGCCCCTGTGCAAGAAATTTTTGGGGGCCCCCCCCCCTGCGCTTCATAAGGCAACAAAGTTATGTAAACATAACCCCCCCATGTGCAGCTCTCATCCCCCCCATGTGCAGCTCACCCCCCCGATGCATCTCTCATCCCCCCCGTGCATCTCTCATCCCCCCCCGTGCATCTCTCACCCCCCCATGTGCATCTCTCACCCCCCCATGTGCATCTCTCACCCCCCCATGTGCATCTCTCACCCCCCCATGTGCATCTCTCATCCCCCCCATGTGCATCTCTCATCCCCCCCATGTGCATCTCTTATCTCCCCCCCATGTGCATCTCTTATCCCCCCCCACATGTGCACCTCTCTCATCCCCCCCACCCCATGTGCATCTTTTATCATCTCCCCCCCCACGTGCACCTCTCTCATCCCCCTCCCCCCACGTGCACCTCTCTCATCCCCCTCCCCCCACATGTGCACCTCTCTCATCCCCCCCACCCCATGTGCATCTTTTATCATCTCCCCCCACCCCATGTGCATCTTTTATCATCTCCCCCCCATGTGCATCTCTTATCTCACACACACACACACACACACACACACACACACCTCCCATTCCCCCCACTCCTAGTAAATTGTATTTTGAAAAAAACAAAACTTGTTATACTTACCCCCATGCGATCCCTGCAGAATCCTGGCGCTCGTCCAAATCGCTGACACTAGGTTCTCCTGACTTCCGGCCATGTGACGGCGCCGTCACATGACCGGAAATCAGGGGAATCATGAAGGCGCTGCCGCAGGAGCGCAGCGCAGCGCTGAGATGTCCCGGACCCGGTGCTTAGCATGGGGCCGGGGGCCCCATGAGGAGAGAGACTCACAAGAGGGGGCCCCCAACGGGGCTCCAAGGGGGCCCCTACCGGCTGGGCCCCACACTGGAGTCAGGGCAGACATGCCCTGATGGCGGCCCTGCTGGAGGCTGGAGGGGCCCCCTCTCCCTCGGGGCCCCCGTTCAATGAACCGGCTGCACGGGCGGTAGTTCCGCCCCTGGTATAATGGGCCCCACATAGTCCTCCATACAGTGTAATGGGCCCCACATAGTCCTCCATACAGAATAATGGGCCCCACATATTCCTCAATACAGAATAATGAACCCCACATAGTCTTCCATACAGAATAATGGGCCCTACATAGTCCTCCATACAGAATAATGGGCCCTACATAGTCCTCCATACAGAATAATGAACCCCACATGGTCCTCCATACAGAATAATGGGCCCCACATAGTCCTCCACACAGTATAGTGACCCACATAGTCCTCCACACAGAATAATGGGTCCCACATAGTCCTCCATACAGAATAATGGGCCCCACATAGTCCTCCATACAGTATAACAGGCCCCACACAGTCCTCCATACAGTATAATGGGCCCCACATAGTCCTCCATACAGAATAATGGGCCCCACATAGTCCTCCACACAGAATAATGGGCCCGCATAGTCCTCCATACAGTATAATGGCCTCACACAGTCCTCCATACAGTATAATGGGCTCCACATAGCCCTCCACACAGTATAATGGGCCCCACATAGTCCTCCGTACAGTATAATGGGCTCCACATAGTCCTCCATACAGTATAATGGGCCCCACATAGTCCTCCATACAGTGTAATGGGCCCCACATGGTCCTCCATACAGTATAATGGACTCTACATAGTCCTCTATACAGTATAATGGGCCCCACATAGTCCTCCATACAGTGTAATGGGCCCCATATAGTCCTCCATACAGAATAATGGGCCCCACATATTCCTCAATACAGAATAATGAACCCCACATAGTCCTCCATACAGAATAATGGGCCCTACGTAGTCCTCCATACAGAATAATGAACCCCACATGGTCCTCCATACAGAATAATGGGCCCGACATAGTCCTCCATACAGTTTAATAGGCCCCACTTAGTCCTCCATACAGAATAATGGCCCCACATAGTCCACAATACAGAATAATGGGCCCCACATAGTGCTCCATACAGTATAATGGCCCCATATAGTCCTCCATATGGCGTTGCCGGCCAAATATAATCACCCTGAGGGCCAAATCTGACCCATGGGCCAGAGTTTGACATGTTTGTACTAGGAGCACCGGCAGAGACTCAGCGCTGGACCCGGGGAGGATGAGTAAAGCTCAGTTTGGTTTTTAAAAAACAAACTGCATCTGGGGGATAGAGGTTTTCTGAAACCGGAAAACCCCTTTAAATTAATATTACCATCTGAAGCATGTTGAATGTATATGCAATGTGTGTCTGGTAATGTGCCTGTTATATTCCCAGGTTTCCCAGCTATCAGGATAATGGGGTCCCCATTCTTCTCCGTCAGCATTCGAGAAAGACAAAGACTGTGCATGCTGCTCTCGTCCGTGTCCTTTACGAGAGTTGTTAAACAGATGAGCGATTCACTATTCCCACAAAACTGCATTGAAGATGGCCATACGCAGGCATGGCCAACTCATCTACTCCTTTCTTGGGTGCCACACAGGGGTTAGGAGACCCCTAGTCTGCTACAGAGATGGCAACACCATTAGTACATAATCATCTCCACTATGTGCCGCTACACTTATCTCTAACATGGAAAATGCATGTCTATGACCAGTGAGCTGGGACTGCAAAGAATGGTATCACACAGGGGTGCACCTACCATTGGTTCAACCTGTACAGCCACACGAGGGCCCAAAAGGTAAAGGGGGCCACTACCATCTCCAAAGCAGATGGAATTGTGCATTATGATGTGCATTTGGACTGTTCTTACACGGGACCCTCTTCTGTCTGTGTCCACCACTGGTATTGCAGATTGTGCACCCATGCTTAATAGGAAAAAACAAACGGAATTCTTGTGTAAAACTGATCCGTTGCATCACAGATGCAAACAGACGCAAACATACCCCATTGATTATGATGTCCGTCTAGGTTCCATTTTTTGTCTGTTTTTAGAGGAGAAGAAAAAGTTCTACATGCAGTAATGCAACAGATCTGATTTGCTAATGAATTCCATATGTCTTTTCCTTTAAACGGGACATATAAATGGAAATGTGAATCTAGCCATAGAGAGCGTCCATCACTATTATCTTTTATTTGGCAAACAATTGTCAAAATGGAAAAATGATCTAAAACTGCACGAAGTTTCTTTTTAGTAAAATGAATATCATAGATGAAGATATTGCTGGTTTTACAGACTGCTGCCAGCAGAGAGCCCCATAACTCTGCTGCTCAATGGAATGGATCATTTTTCCTGTGGGAGCAAGAAAAGTTAAGTGGTGGAAGATCTGTACACTGCACTATTTATCAAAGCGTGCCCAGAGAGTACTAAACTTGGTTTAGCAGATATTGGTCCCGTTTACCAGGCTTCACCCTCTCTGGGCGCTGTTTGATGATGCAATATGTGGGCACAATTTAAATATGAGTAAATTATGAAACTGCTTGGCAATACATGGACACTGTATGGCGGTAGATGGACAATGTTTGCACTCTGTGGGCATCTTTTACCTTGATATAGAAACCACTTGGCATAGTTGGGAAATTATTCATCACTAGATATGCACAGTTTTGCTCTTTGTAGGCACATAGTGCCACACAGGTAGCTACTGCACATTGTGTGGCCCTATGTGGACACTATATGGCTATAGTCGAGCAAAGTATGACATCACTGGTGAGTCACTATTACCTGTACACTGACACTGTATACCATGTACAGAACTCCTGTTTATAATATCACTGGTGATCCCTGAATTACATGTACACTATATCTGACTCGCCCCCTGGGCCGTGGGGCACGCGGATCCGGGCGATAGGGGAACGATGGGGGTAGTAGTAGTGGCGGCCCAGTCCCGCGGCTCAGGGTGGTCAGGCCAATGGTAGTCTGCTATGCGCTCTAAATAATGTCCGACTACGCCACCCGTGGATTGCGGTTATTAGGAACCGCCGCTGCAAGGCAGTCCGCTGGGGCTGATGATGGGTGCAGCTGAGGTGATGTGACTCCCCACGGGAAGAGTGCGGCCCCAGGGCAGTGTAGTGGATGTTGGGAGTGATGGTAGTGCGGGTCCCGGTGCTGATAGTGCTGGAGGCGCGAAGGAGCACACAGACAACAAGTTACAGTCCAGGGTCTTTACTCACAGTTCGTTTGTTCCAGGTCACTTCGGCCAGCAGTGACCGCCTGAGCCGTGCTGCGTCCACCAGGTGAGGGGCTCGGTCAACTCCCAGGCAGTTCAGGAGCATGGCACAGGACCCCCTTTTATCCTTTTTCTGGCCTGCCTCACCAGTGACCCACTTTTGTCCAGCTGCCGCGGACCTGTGCGGTTAAACGTGGGCCCCGTCCTCCGCTGTCCTATATGGTGCCTTCCTAGCAGGTTTGATGAGGTGTCGCACCAATATATGATCAGGACGACCGGTCTTTGGCTGAGGGTTGTTTCTCCTCCACCAACTTGGGATCCGGTACCCTTAATCTGCCTGACCCTGCACCCTGGATTCTCGTGGGTTCTTAGGGTCCCTTCCACCTTCTTGTTCCTGAGCCCTTCTGTTTCTCTGTCTCTCCTTCTTTGCAGTTCCTTTCTGTTTCTGTTCCTTTCTCTTGGAGCTGAGATGAGCCAGAATCTCAGCTCCCCTTCACCTCCTCCTCGGCCTCTTCTCCAGGCCCACTTCTCCTTCTCCTCTCAGGCCCCGGCCTCTTCCCTAGGCCTGCCTCTGGAGCAGCACTCAGCCTGAGCTGCTGCTCCCTGTCTTCTCCTCTCCACAGAACGAACCTAGATCTAAGATGGTGCCCACCTTTTATACCTCCCTCTAGCCATGAGCCCAGGTGACCAGCAACCAATGGGCTCCTTCCTACGCTCAGGAACCGCCCCCTATCTGCCCCTACAGCACTGGGTGTTCCACCCCCCTGCCTCCCCACTCCAGCAGGGACATGGTCGGTCGTGCCTGCACTTATGTCTAGTGGGAGCACCGTTGAGCTGTCCCTCGGAAATGGGGTGTGTGTGCTGCATGCAGCTAACTGAGCCCTGGTCCATACTCCATCCTTACCCGGGAGTGGAATATCACACCTCTGGTCTGAGGTGCAATACCCCTGTAGCGGCCGAACCCTCGGGGCGCTACATTCCCCCCTGGTAAAGCACAGCACGTCCTCGGGCTGGAAAAGAGCAAAAACAGTTGATTACAGGACATGCAAAACTTTTTCAATAACTTTTTACATTAGAAACAGACATTACGGTTCAACTCCCTTTATGGGACACACTTTTCTTTTCACTAGACATTATAGAAAACTTTTTCAATACTTCCGGAACTCTTTTGTATAAAACATTATAGAAAACTTTCACATGACTATTTAGCAGCATATAAAACCTTTTCACATAAAACATTTTTTTAAGTAAAGCACATTCTTGGATCCTGGCGGCGGTGCAACTTGCGACCAGGTGTTCTTTCTTTTTAAAGGTGCAACAGTCCATTTTAACTTTGAGGTAGACGTTGCGGTTCTTGTATAAAACCAGTAGGGGGCGCTTTAAGAAGCGCAACTATTTACATGGAATTGGCCGTTCCCAGTCCTCGGCCGGTGGGGATAGGGGAATGGCTGCTCACAGTCCTCAGCCTGTTAGGGGAAGAGGGGTGGCTGTTCTCAGTCCTCAGCCAGGTTACTTAGGGGATAGGGCATAATGTTCACACAGTCCTATATCAGTCCCAACGGGGACCACACGCAATTTGAAACAGTCCCACACAGTTCCTTTGCACCCTTACGGGTAACTATTTACAATGCCACTTGACCGTTCACTGGTAACGGTGTCTTCGTGACGCTCCTTCTTCCTCCTCATACGGATCTTCAGGCCCGTCCGGGCCCTCCTGGTACTCAGCGTCCGAGTAGTGCTGTTCCTCCTCCTCTACTACTCGGCGGACTTGTAGGGCATACCACCCCTTCACGCCTTGGTGTCGGGTGTAAGACACCACGTCGCCTGGGAATAGATCCCGCCCACGATGGCCTTCCGGTAGGTGACTCTCCACATCTCTCCTTGTTACAAACACGTCACTGATGGTCTCGGGGTCTCGGATGAAGCCCCAGCCGCGCTCCATCTGGAACTTCACCACAGTCCCGGTGACTCGGGGTCTGCGGGCAGTTCGGGGATCTCGTCGCGCCTTCATTTTCTGCTCCGCGCTCTGGACCTGCAGCTTCTCTTGCTTCACCCGCCGCTCTCGCTGCTCCTTCTCAAACATCTCCAGCTGTTGGCGGCAGGCCTCCCGCCGCTCAGCTGCGCCCACTCGCGTTTCTTTCGTGAACCCCATCAGGTCCTCCCCTGTGGGGTCCCATTCGAACTGGGCATTTTCCAATGGTAGCTGAGGGATTTCCTGAGGCGCCAGAGCAGGTATGAGGGGCTCAGAGGGTACTTCGACCTCCGCGGACGGGCTCCTCCGGAAGCGGGGGTTGACAAACTCGGGGGGCCAGATGAAAGGCAGCCCATCCGGAGTGGTGTATTGGGCGAAGAGATCCGCGCTCAGTGGTGGTACTGCAGGAGCAGGGGGCGCAGGTGGGTTGGCGGCGCCCGGGGGCACGTGACCTTGCGACCAGGCCCGTGCTGGTTGTTTCCTGGTTGCTCCCAAGGGCGGTACAGCAGGTGCAGGGGGTTCCGTCGGGGCAGCGGCGCCCGGGGGCGCAGGGCCTTGCGGCCGGGCCTGCGATGGTGGTTGGCTGAGCACGCCCGGGGTCAGAGGGCACGGCGTGGGGCGGGGCTCACCGGCAGCGTCGACGGCCTGGGGGCCGGTTGATGGCGGCGGGGGCACGGTGTCGACGGCGGGTCCCAGTGCGTTGGGCTCCGTGACGGGGTGCAGGGGCAGGTCGGCGGCCTCAGGATTCAGTGCAGGGGCGTCTCCGTTACCTGCCTCTGCTGTCGCGGCCTCCTCCGCGGCGTCGTCCTCGGCCTCCGCTCGGCCTTCACTGCCCTCGGTGGCTGGTGCGCTGCTCGTCGATGGCGCCTTCGGCTGCAGGATCACAGCCCGCCGGGCCACTTCCTTCTTCCATCCGGCGATCACGTCCTGCTGCGCCCGGACCATCCTCCGGTCCAGCTCTTCCAACGCCGCCCGTGTATATTCGGGGTCCTCCTTGGGGAGATGGGCTAACAGCTCGGTGAGGCTGCATGGTGGTGTAGCTTGCAGCAGGCCCTTTGCCAGGGTACCGGAACTGGTTTCTCCCTCCATCTCCGGGTGCGGCCTGGCCAGACTGATCCAGACTGCGCCCTGCCCCACAGTTTTCTTCTCTCTCCGCCCCCAGAGGGGGTGGTCCTGGGGCATTCTGCTGACAATCACTTTCAGGGGCAGCCCCCCCATGTTGATGGACATCTCCACTGCTGCATTCATGGCTGGTGGGGGCGGGCTCCTTCTTTGGCGCCATTCTGGGACCTGGCCCACGATGGGAGGTGGCTTCCTGCTGTCTTTTGGTGCGCACATAATGGCGTCCGCTCTGCCAGGGCGGGAAAGACGGATGAAGATGGCGGGAAACGGTCCAAGATGGCGTCTGATGGCGGGAATCGGCTCCGGATGGCGGGAAACGACTCCGGACGGCGGGAAACTTCTTTTTAAGGTACATGTGCAATTTTCTTCAGGCACGCAATACCCGCTTGTGGCGGGTTGGTAATGATCCTGCCGACTATGCCAAAGCTGACTCGCCCCCTGGGCCGTGGGGCACGCGGATCCGGGCGATAGGGGAACGATGGGGGTAGTAGTAGTGGCGGCCCGGTCCCGCGGCTCAGGGTGGTCAGGCCAATGGTAGTCTGCTATGCGCTCCAAATAATGTCCGACTACGCCACCCGTGGATTGCGGTTATTAGGAACCGCCGCTGCAAGGTAGTCCGCTGGGGCTGATGATGGGTGCAGCTGAGGTGATGTGACTCCCCACGGGAAGAGTGCAGCCCCAGGGCAGTGTAGTGGATGTTGGGAGTGATGGTAGTGCGGGTCCCGGTGCTGATAGTGCTGGAGGCGCGAAGGAGCACACAGACAACAAGTTACAGTCCAGGGTCTTTACTCACAGTTCGTTTGTTCCAGGTCACTTCGGCCAGCAGTGACCGCCTGAGCCGTGCTGCGTCCACCAGGTGAGGGGCTCGGTCAACTCCCAGGCAGTTCAGGAGCATGGCACAGGACCCCCTTTTATCCTTTCTCTGGCCTGCCTCACCAGTGACCCACTTTTGTCCAGCTGCCGCGGACCTGTGCGGTTAAACGTGGGCCCCGTCCTCCGCTGTCCTATATGGTGCCTTCCTAGCAGGTTTGATGAGGTGTCGCACCAATATATGATCAGGACGACCGGTCTTTGGCTGAGGGTTGTTTCTCCTCCACCAACTTGGGATCCGGTACCCTTAATCTGCCTGACCCTGCACCCTGGATTCTCGTGGGTTCTTAGGGTCCCTTCCACCTTCTTTTTCCTGAGCCCTTCTGTTTCTCTGTCTCTCCTTCTTTGCAGTTCCTTTCTGTTTCTGTTCCTTTCTCTTGGAGCTGAGATGAGCCAGAATCTCAGCTCCCCTTCACCTCCTCCTCGGCCTCTTCTCCAGGCCCACTTCTCCTTCTCCTCTCAGGCCCCGGCCTCTTCCCTAGGCCTGCCTCTGGAGCAGCACTCAGCCTGAGCTGCTGCTCCCTGTCTTCTCCTCTCCACAGAACGAACCTAGATCTAAGATGGTGCCCACCTTTTATACCTCCCTCTAGCCATGAGCCCAGGTGACCAGCAACCAATGGGCTCCTTCCTACACTCAGGAACCGCCCCCTATCTGCCCCTACAGCACTGGGTGTTCCACCCCTCCCTCCCCACTCCAGCAGGGACATGGTCGGTCGTGCCTGCACTTATGTCTAGTGGGAGCACCGTTGAGCTGTCCCTCGGAAATGGGGTGTGTGTGCTGCATGTGACGCACCCCTGGGCCTGTGTCGCGCAGCGTTGCGCACGCGGGAGCTTACCCGGAGCCGGATCTGTTGAGGGTTGTAGTCTCGTGGCGGTGACCCGGTCCGTGCCCAGGGAGTCAGACTAAGTGGCGCTGTATTAGCGGTAGATGTTGTACGACTACGCCACCCGTTGAATGCAGCGAAGGAGCTGCCGCTGCAGGGCAGACCGCTGAGGCCGGTGGTAGGATTGTGCAGCGTGATAGCATCACCCCCAACGGGAGGGGTATGGCCTCAGGGCAGCCGACGTGGATGATGGGGGTAGCAGGAACCACTCGGAGACGGTACGGTGTAGTTCAGGGTCTTTACTGGTGACAAAGATAGACCCTCCCGGAGTACTGGCTAGCGATTGGGGCCTGGTCAGTCCTTGAGCAGATGGGATCTCCCCTGGCCAGGCGGAGTTGTAGGCCTCCCAAACTAACTGTACTCTTCTGGCTACCTTGCTAGAGGCGGGTATAAGTAGCCCACGTCCCTGAGTGTACCGTGTGGTGCTCACCCGTATGGCCGGTGACTCGGGGCCTTCTAGTAGCTTCCGCTCCACGACGGCGGTGCTGGTCCCACGCGTGTGACCGTGCCTTCGGGTTTCTTGGCCAGAGGACCTGAAATCCCCTGCCGGTCGGTTTCTGCTGCTGGATAGGAGTTAGTCCCCACAGCCTCGGACTCCGGGTCCGGTGATAGCTTCTCAGTCAGGGCGAGCTCTGCAGCTGCCAGCCCCTGACTCCTTGTAGTACTGCTCCCACAGAGCTCCTGTTGTTTCTTCCTATGCTGCTTCTCTTCTCTGTCTCTACTTCTGGCATGGCCCAGGAGCTGGGCCCAGCCGGAGCCACAGCTCCCTGTCAGCCCTCCTGGCTGAACTCTCCCTCTGAACTCTCTAACCCTGCCTCAGCCCCAGGTTTATATAGGGGAAGTTCTTCCCCTCCCAGGACTGGGCAGGAGGTGTGGCATGCATAGGATTCCTGACCAAGAGACCTCCCACCTGCTCTCAGACATAACATTGCTGTTACTGTGGAAACCAGACCCCTGGGGTGCCACACATGCAGCTAACTGAGCCCTGGTCCATACTCCATCCTTACCCGGGAGTGGAATATCACACCTCTGGTCTGAGGTGCAATACCCCTGTAGCGGCCGAACCCTCGGGGCGCTACATATCTATATACAGAGCTCCTGTGTATAATATCACTGATGATCACTGTATTGCCTGTACACTATACATTATATACAGGGCTCCTGTGTATAATGTCACTGGTGATCCCTGTATTACTTTTACACTGACACTATGTACAGACCTCATAACGTCACTGGTGAGTCACTATTACCTGTACACTGACACTATACACTGTATACTATGTACAGAGCTCCTGTGTGTAATGGCACTTATAGTAATATTAGTATAGAGGTTTTTTTTTTTTTATTAATGATTAGTATTGTAGTATTCAGTCACTATGTGGTGGTAATATGTGGTCTGATCATAGTGTGGCGTTATTTGTTCCTTGTATGTGGTTTTATTCGGTCAGTATGTGGTGGTAATATGTGGTTTGGTCATGCATGGTGTGGCGGTATTTGTCTCTTTTATGTGGTATTATTGGTCACTATGTAGTGGTAATATTTGGTTTGGTCATGGTGTGGTGGTGTTTGTTACTTGTATGTGATATTATTCGGTCATGGTGTGGAGGTATTTGTTCCTTGCATGAGGTATTATTCGTTCACTATGTGGTAGTAATACGTGGTCTTGTCATGGTGGGGTGGTATTTGTCCATTGTATGTGGTATTATTGGTCATTTAAAAAAATGTATGTAACACATTCCCTTAAAGAAAAATAAATAAAAATATACCTATAAAGAGTATAAGATATTTTAAGAAGTGTTTAATAGGTTAGAGTAGAGTAGGGCTTTGCCAAAAAAGTCTACCTTGTCATGGTGGCATCTTAAAAAATCTTTTGGCCAAAATAAAAGCTGCTGGCTATGTATGTGATATGGTGTTTGATGGGAACTGTTAATGTGCGATTGGTAAGGACGTGGTGTGGAAGGTTTGCGAGGTGGAGGCAGAGCTGGGGTGGAGGGTGGAGCCTGTGTGGAGTCTCAAGGGGGCCCGAAAATTTTGCCAGTGTTTTTGGCCCTGAAATTCCTGGTGGCAGTGCTGTGTCTTAGACTTAATGGAAAAAACTGCTAAAAAAAACAGTAAGGTGAAATGTTAAAAAAAAAAAAAAATTCCAATATTGCTTCTGGGGTTTCTTACAGCTTTCACTGTTTGGTAAAAATTACCTAGCAGCATGGTTCTCTAGGTCTGTTCGATTATTGTAATACTAATTTTTTTATATATATATATATTAGTGGTTAATAAAATTTTAGAACTTTGTATAAAAAATTTTTGCTTGAGTTTTTTGAGACCCTTAACTTATATATTTTTTTGGCCATGGAAATGGATGAGGGCTTATTTTTTTGCCATTTCTGAGGGCAGGCTGAGGGCTGGTGTTTTTAGTCTGGGAAGGAGCCAATATCCATGGCTCCCTCCCAGCCTATTAATATCAGCCCACAGCTGTCTGCTTAGCCTTTGGTGGTTATTAAAAATAGGGGGGTCACCACATCATTTTTTTGGGGGGTCCCCCTTTTTTAGTAGCCAGTAAAGGCTAAGCAGACAGCTGTGAGATGATATTAATTGGCTGGGAAAATGCATGGATGTTGGCCACTTCCCAGACAATTAAGTCCAGCGCCCAGCTGTATGCTTTTCCTTAGCTGGTTATCAAAAATAAAAGGGACCCCACAAATTTTTTTTCTTGTATTTATTTATTAGCGAAAAACAAGTAATGTCAACTACACATGCAAAGCACTGATTACATATATCACTGACATTGATCTATTATCTATATCTGTATATAAGATAGTTTTTTTTTGTTAGAAATCTAGCTTGAAATGACAGAGAATTATTGCTGTTTGTAAAAGATGATGTTAAAAACACATTGCATACGGATTGCATACGCATGTCATACGGATGGTAGTAGTAAAAAAATGCATAACACTCGTCAATTTTTCTGGCTGAGCATCTCAGATAGTTTATATATGCAGATGTGAGCGAAAACTAACCCTATTCAACGATGAAGAAACCTCAGATTTTTTCAGAAAAAACGTAGACAAAACGATTAAATAGAAGTTCAAGCGTCTTCCATGTATCTTTTGAGCCCCCTCATTGACTTGTAACGTAAGTAAGAAGTGTCTTCCAAGAGGAAAACACTTGAAGAATGGTCAGCTCACTTCTTTTAACCACTTAGTGTTTTTGAAAACATATGAACATCAAGTTATTTTTACATAGAAATGCATATGTTCATTCTTTTAAGCTTTTTCTTGGCTTAAATCTGGCAGAAAAAAACATTGTGTGAACATACCCTGAGTATAGGTCCTCATGTCAGTGGTATTTCCTAATGGCTGTAAATAGGATTGGATTTCTCCTGAGATAAATGTCCCCACCAACCCATGATAAGATTTTATCCTATATACAGTTCTTACATATGGTCATCTGAATCAGTGTTTGTTGTTAATGTGCTGTCTGTTTTTTTACAGCATAGGACACATTATATTCTATGGGGCATATCACTGATGGTCCGCATTAAAAATACATCCTACGCTGCTCTGCTTTAGGGACAGAACATGCCCATTCAAATTAATGGGTCAGCGAAAAAAACAAGCAGCAGATGTTTTGTTTTGTCTTCACAAATGGACCTTAGGAGAATCTTTGGAATCTTGGAAAACTTCCATCCTCCATTTTATGCATTTTTTGTTCAACTCATGTCCCACAAGTGGTCTAAATGGCCACACGGGACAAATTAGATAAAAAAACTATCATTGTTTTTTTATATACGTAAATCCTAAACCTAATCTAGGAAATCCTGCCCTGACAGATGCTCTTTGATACCATGGTTAAGCACAGTACAGCTGAATTGTGGCTTATCTAAATTATATACATTTTATACCACTGGTGGACACAGAGAGAAAATGGCCCCTGTGCAAGAACAATATATGGGCCCTTTGCAGTCCTATAGCTCTTTATAATGCACAATTCCACCTTTGTTGGAGGTGGAAATGGGCCCCGTTACCTCTTGGGCCCCTGTGCAGCTGCACAGGTTACACCAATGATATGTCCGCCCCTGTTCTGTACATTTAGATACTGTATGAAAACTACAGATTAAACATAGCCCAAGTCAGTGAGCTCCAAGACTTTAAACTGCAGAGGGAATGAGCTATGCTTTACGCTTTTATGACCTTTGTTTGCACTTAAGAATTTTATAGCTAGCCAGTAGCACAGTACAGGGTTACCTCCCTGCAATAAGGCCCTGCCTAGTTTTCCATTGGAATAAGGTTAAATGCTCCTGGGTTTTATTTAACAAATTGTTAATGTGCAGCCAATTGATGATCTAGAACAGTGGTCCCCAATCTTCCTAACTTTAAAGCGCACCTGTCAGCAGGATTGTGCGCAGTAAACCACATACAATGTCAGGTGGGCACCGTTACACTGAGTAAAACGATACCTTTGTTGATGAAATCTGTCCTGTGGTTCTTTTATAATCTTTATTTTAATTTCTGACTTAATTTCTGACTTAATTATATGCTTGTGCTTTGGGGCGGCGTTTGGGGAGGGGCTTTATCTTGTTCTCTGCTTATGTATTCCTATCTCTGCCTTCTGACAGGTCACTGTGCTTTCACTGACGCGGGCGGCGGGGGCCATTTTGGTGCATGTAAATTTCAGGTTTGGCACACAGAAATGAAAATAAGATTATAAAAGAACCACTGGACGGATTTCATCAACAAAGGTATCATTTTACTCAGTGTAACGGCGCCCACCTGACAGTGTATGTGGTTTACTAAGCACAATCCTGCTGACAGGTGCGCTTTAAGAGCCACATTCAGCTCTGAGAGAGGGTCACAAACCACATTCAGCTCCTGCCGCCCTCACAGTTGTGGCAACCAAAGCCCACATTACGGGTATGATGATAACCAAAGCTTTTCCACAGAGATCACCCCAAAGCAGTTTAACACGATCCAGGGGTTCCACAATACCCCAATTCAGTAATCTTCCATCAATCATTCCCAACACACTGTATCATCCAGCTTCAAGCACCTCCTCAGACAGTCAGCATCATCTGGTCTCCAGCATACCATACTTACATTATCTCTAAACACCTAACACCAGTATATGAGCATCCGGATCTGCTCTTCTGTGCAGGGCTACTCATAAAAGTCACCATTTTGAGATGTGTTGCAGGCCCCCCCCCTCAACCGTCCCTTATGAGCCGCATCCCCCCACTGCCGTGACAAAGCCAACTAGTTTTACTCCAATGGCCAGAACAGACCATCCCAATTTTAAAACATCAAAATCCTGACTAAAGGTCCCTAAGAGAAGCCACTACATTTTTAATTTTTTTCAATACATGTAAATCCAAAGTTAGGGAGAATGGGTGGGAGCTTGCCATAACTAGCTTGAACATTTATACCCCCTCAAACTTCTGACATCACCATAACCCATTTCCCCCCTTTCTCCTCCCATCTGCTTTTACTCTATAAAACCCTGTCATGGTGGCCTCTCTTCTAGGCCATTGGCTTACATCCGGACTTAGTTTTTTGCTGTGCATCTAAGAGAATGTTCACACAAACATATTTTTGGTCCATGTATTGTCTGTGTAAAGAACTGACGTCACAATGACTGGACTCGGACCAATGTTAACCTATGTGCTAGTCCAGACAGACTACTTTTCACACAAATCCAAGGTCCATGTAAAAAAAAAAATTGGAGCGTGCTGTAGTCTGGTCCAATTTATGGACCAGACAAGTGCAAGTAAATAGTGGGAAGCTCCTGCATCTATCCGCATAGCTGCACAAGGAATGAGTCACTTGCGCATTTTGCCGACATAACTGGTCCGATAACTTCTTCTGCTGGTTCTCTTTAAGGCCACTTTCATATGGTAGGAGTATTGTTGAAATTTGTGAGACAAAACTAAGAGTGGAACAAAAAGAAAGAAAAACTATAATGGAAAGATTTGTATCTCTTCATTTTTTTTGGGATCCATTCCTGGTTTCAGCTTATAAATATCGTAGCCTAAGTGCATTGTCTGCAGCAGAATCTCCGTTGCATACTCGTTTGTTAATTAGGCAGCATTATTGCTTAGCGATGGCTTTTGCAGCAGTATGTCAATTACCAAACCCTGCTGCCTATAACAATCATTTTTGCATTGTCACAATCAATGAAGAACGACCATAAACAGCAGCCAATTATCTTCACACTTGCTCTAAATGAGAGCTGTGTGGCCGGTGTAAATGGGTCATGTACACCTTCACAGCCAATCATTTTTTTTATCAATCTATAAAAAATTTAAAAGAACACATGAATAAATATTGTAAATAATCTTAAGTAAAAAGCTTCATTTTTTTTTCTTTTTTTTGTCTACTACTTGTAGGCAGATCTATCTGTTTTAGTGGTTTCAGTACACAACAGAACATCCTGCAATCTTGCAATTGCACTTTACTATCTGTAATCTACCAAATAAAATCTAGTAATAATTAAGGGACTCAAGGAAAGTAAAATGACTGCAGGATCAGCCTACGCTGGGTTTATTGTTTCCATGTCTGTGTAGGAGCTGTAAACACAAAACAATAGAAAGTTTCTAATTTTTTAAAGTTTATTTATTTGTTTTTAAACTTAGAAGTTTCTTTTTTTTACATGTAGAAGTTTCTTCTAATGCATTAAAGGGAACCTCTAGTGCAAATATGCCATTTACTTGCCAATATAAGGTTAATCTAAAGGTAACATTAAAATGCTGTCTGGTCGTTGTACTGAAAGCATTGCTACCAGGAGAAAATGAACATATAATGTATATATATAAATTAACCGTTCGCCTCCAGTCATCGGGGCATGCACAGAGCGATTAAGTTACCGCATACTACATTCTGAGCGGTGGCTGTAATCTCACACCAGCATTTTGATTGACGACAGTTCTGTACATATACCCTGCATACCTAGCTGTCAATCAATGTGCTGGCGAGTAATTACAGTCGCTGCACATAGTATAGTTAGCAATGACTGTAACCACTCAGCACGCCCCGATTACTGAAAGCGTTCGATTTCTCCTGGTACCTGCGCTTTCAGTAAGCTGGTTAGGCAGCAGATTATTCCTATATTTACAGATAAAAAATGTTTTTTCACATGACAGGTTCACTTTAAGTAAAATGTGTTGCAAAGACAGATATAGTCGTTTAAGGGTAATGATGATAAATGTATGATTGCTGGTGGTCCCGCTACTGAGACCCTCACTGATCCAGAGAACAGGGAGTCCAAAGTCCCCTCGTTGAATGCAGTGATCATGTGTATTCCTATATACAGTGGTCACACTCACTACTGTGGTTGAACCTCCAGCATTCATACATTTATTACCTATCCTGTGGATAGGTTATACATGTTGATTATGGAACAAGTCCTTTAAGTCTTCAGTTGTCCAAATTTAAAGGAGTTGTCCGATAAAAACAAGATCCAAAATATCAGTGATAACATATGATCAGTGGGGTCCTACTACTGGGACACCCACCGATCTGCAGAAGGTGGAATTTTTTTCCCCCACGACGCACTTTTATCCCCATTATAAAATGGAGCGGCAGGTCTGAAGTCCAACTGTCATTCATTTTCTATGGCGCTGCCAGAAAAACATAGAGATTCTCATAGGGAATGGATGGCGCACAGGTCACATTTGGGCACTGCCACTCCATTCTAATGGGGATAAAAGTTCCCCGTTTTGCCAATCGGTCGGCAGACATCTGACCTCCACCAATCTATAAGTTGTCACCTAACCAAAGGATACAGGACAACCCAGTACTGGAAATGGAAATAAAGACCCATATTAATACAATTCACTTTCATAGAGAGAAATCCACTGATGAAAATTGCTGATATAAACAGAATGTAGTAAACTTTGCCACTTAGACGAAAACTACCATGAAATAATTCTGGGAACCTGTCTACCAATGGGTACCCCAGCTCTAATTACACAATATTTGTTAAACATTAAATAGATGATATGCTTATAGGAGAGATAAGACTACATCATCAAAGCCAATTTGTATCTTTATCTGTGATCATTCTGGAATGTACCAGAGATGAATAACCGGGAACACTCAGGTTGAAGACCTCAGGATCCATTTATCTGTTTTATACGCCATAAAAAGTTAATTATGTTCTCTACTGCAAAATCTCTTTTTAAATTGGATCCACTAAACCTTTACCTTTACTTTGAATAAACTTGGGTCAATGATATTAAAAACTCATCTAACCTGTACTAAAAAACACAGTTATTAATGTTTTGGCTTTATAGCGCCCTCTTCTGGTTCTAAGTTCATTTGAGTGCGGTAAAAGGTTTTTGCTTCTTGTTCCTCACTGTTTATGAGCAGATATTAAACTTTACTACAGCGAATCATCAAAGTAACTTCTCAGAATTGTCATGCATTGGATTAAATCAGTGTCATCCGTCCAACAGCAAATTTATCAAAAGCAAGTTGCTGATTCTAAAGCTTCTGAGGGTGGCCATATACATTAGATAGCTGTGATAGGCAGATTATAATGAGGGCAATCTGGGCTACTGCCCGGGGCCCAAGGCTCTGGGGGGCCCATGGCCAGATTGCCCTCATTATAATGTTTTGTGCACCGCCACTGGCGGCACACATATCCTGACAGCAGCAGCGGGTTGGGAATGGGGGAATATGCCCCCCAGGCCAGTCCTTAAGCACCTGTTCAGGGCCGCTGGGGGACCACACTCAGGGGCGGACATATCGCCGGTGCCGCTGCACCGGTGCCAGGAGGTGGAGGGGAGCCCTGGCAGGGAAATAATAATGAGGGCAATCTGGCCTGTTTCTTGGAGCCCAGTGCTCTGGGGGACCCATGGCCAGATTGCTCTCATCATGTGCGGTGGGCAGGGAGCGATCTCTGCAGCTGCGCTGCCAACAGGAGTAAAATGGCAGCGGAGTGGCAGGAATGCATCCTCTGCTTCCTGCCCGGCGCTTTCTGTCTGACACAAGCATTTGTGGCTTGATGACATCAGCATGCCTTTTTTTTTTAACCGATAGACTGGGGAGAGGTCCAGGACAATGAGAGGTGGTGGGGGAGAACAATGATGATGGAGGTGGGGGAGACAATGATGGGGATGGGGGAGTATAATGATGGAGGAGGGGGAGACAATGATGGGGGTAGGGAGAACAACGATGGTGGTGGGAGATACAATGATGAGGATGGGGAGAACAATGATGGAGGTGGGGGAGATAATGATGGGGATTAGGGAGACAATGATGGAGGCGAGGAGACAATGATAGGGAGAATAATTATGGAGGTGGGGGAGACAGTGATGGGTATGGGGAGAACAATGTTGGAAGTGGGGGAGAAAATGATGGGCATGGGGGAGATGACAATGATGGAGGTGGGGGAGAACAATGATGGGGTGGTAGGGTAGACAATGATGGGGTTGAGGAGAACAATGGTGGAGATGGGGAGAATAATGATGAGGATGGGGAGAACAATCATGGAGGTGGGGAGAATAATGATGAGGATGGGGAGAACAATCATGGAGGTGGGGAGAATAATGATGAGGATGGGGAGAACAATGATAGAGGTGGTGGAGAACAATGATGGAGGTGGGGAAGAACAATGATGGAGGTGGGGAGGAACAATGATGGCGGTGGGAGATGACAATGATGGAGGTGAGAGATGACAATGATGGAGGTGGGGAGTACAATGATGGGGATGGAGGAGAACAATGATGGAAGTGAGGAAGAACAATGATGGATGTGGGGGAAATGACAATTATGGAGGTGGGGAAGACAATAATGAGGTGGGGAGAACAATGATGGAGGTGGGGAGACAATGATGGACGTTGGGGAGAACAATGATGGAGGTGGGGGAGACAATGATGGAGGTTGGGGAGAACAATGATGGAGGCGGGGGAGAACAATGATGGAGGTGCGGGAGACCAATGGTGGAGGTGCTGGAGAGGACAATGATGGATATATTTTGATTGGGGCGTGGCTAATAGTATATTAATGGTTGGGTACATAGCTGTATTTAGGGGTGCAGTGCGGGGGAGATGCATGTAGGTATACAATATATGTGACCTTGCTATTTTTAGGGCTGAGTTGATCATCCTGATAAGACGAATCGTGGCTGGGAGATGTCTACATAAAGGTCTGACCAGATGGAGAAGAAGCAGCAGAACATGACTCTAAACAGATGAGACGTCAGCGGTAAGATTCTGAATGTAAATATTACTCTGTATCTGCACTGTGTGACTTGGAGTGATAATGTTGTCTGTAAAATCCCTTAGGCTGCATTCTCAAATATGTGTGAAATGTCCTTAAACAGCACAGACTCGTAAAGTGCTCTAGGTCCATTCACACATTCATAAAAATCACGGATCTGAGAATGAGATCTGTGAGGGTCAGAGAATATCCTGTTTTGATCCAATTTTGAGGATCAGAATAGGACATGCTCAATACATCTGTAAAAGCGGGAAGCACACCGACACTGCACACAGATACAGGAATGTAGCCTTATTATGTATAGCACAGTCCCTTAGTATATAGTGTACTCACTTATTATGTATCGCGCCGTCATTAGTTACATAGTTTCCTCTTTTATTATGTACTAGCTGTACCCGGCCACGTGTTGCTGTGTCTCAGTCTGGTTAAATGGAAAAGAAAGAAAAGAGAAAGCGCACGTTTCTAAAATATTTAGGATATGAGCCCACAATGCAGAATTGAAGCAGAAAATTTCCGCAGCGTTTCTGCATGTTCTTAGCAGTAAAAACGCTTGCGGATTTTACACGCGTTTTTTAAGCGTTTTTGCAGCGTTTTTACATGCGGATTTGACTTGAATTTTTCAAATGCATTATGACCTCAAATCCGCATGCGGAGACGCACAAATAATGGACATGCTGCGGATTTTTCCGCAAGGAAAATCCGCTGGGGAAAATTCCGCAGCATGTGCACAGAACATGCGGATTTTCATTGGGGATCATGGGGCACGGATTACCAAGCATTTTTCAAGCGTTTACGCTGCGGAAATTCCACATCAAAAATGCTTGAAAAACGCATAGTGGGCACACAGCCTAAATTTCACAATGCTTGTGGGTATACAATATTTTTTGTTGTCCCATTGTCTGTGTAGATATAGAGATTGTCTGGTTTGCCAACTCTAGAACACACAACATATAATTATCCATGTGAGAAGCAATCCGTGTCTAGATTTAAACCGCTCAATTGTAAAGATTGGCCCTGAGCTTTGTTGACGGTGTTTGCAAACGCCAATCGAATTGGGAATTGCAATCTCTTAAATTGAAATGGCATATCCGTTTGGAATCATAGAAATGCGAGGAATGAGGACATCTTCACCTTTGAAAGGTCCTGTCAAGATTGTTGCTTCAACGACGTTGCTCATTAATAGTTTTACTGCAAGCCGCGTGACGTTGCAAAGCTTTGGCTGGGTGATATTTCGCAACATGATAATTGGCACGCCGATTTTCAATTGCAATACGTGCGGTGGCATCCCTGGCAGATTGAGTGAATTCAACAATTCTGTTGGATAATTAACCGCTTCCTCTGCTTCTGACGCACCCCTGGACCTGTGTGTCGCGCAGCGTCTCGCGCACGGGGGCTTACCCGGAACCGGATCAGATGAGGGTTGTAGTCTCCGAGTGGCGGGGACCCGGTCCGTGCCCAGGGAGTCAAACTCAGTGTGTGGCAGTCTTGATAGGTGTTATTTGAGTGTCGACTACGCCACCCGTTGATTTGCAGCTATGGAGCTGCCGCTGCAGGGCAGACCGCTGAGGCCGGTGTAGAATTGTGCAGCGTGATAGTATAACCCCCAACGGGAGGGGTATGGCCTCAGGGCAGCCGACGTGGAAGATGGGGGTAGCAGGAACCACTCAGAGACGGTGCGGTGTAATTCAGGGTCTTTACTGGTAACAACGATAGACCCTCCCGGAGTACTTGCTAGCGAACGGGGCCTGGTCAGTCCTTGAGCAGATGGGATCTCCCCTGGCCAGGCGGAGTTGTAGGCCTCCCAAACTGACTGTACTCTTCTGGCTACCTTGCTAGAAGCGGATATAAGTAGCCCACGTCCCTGAGTGTGCCGTGTGGTGCTCACCCGTATGGCCGGTGACTCGGGGCCTTCTAATGGCTTCCGCTCCACGATGGCGGTGCTGGTCCCACGCGTGTGACCGTGCCTTCGGGTTTCTTGGCCAGAGGACCTGAAATCCCCTGCCTGACGGATTCTGCTGCTGGGTAGGAGTTAGTCCCCACAGCCTCGGACTCCGGGTCCGGTAAGAAATCTTCTCTGTCAGGGCGAGCTCTGCAGCTGCCAGCCCCTGACTCCTTGTAACACTGCTCCCACAGAGCTCCTGTTGTTCTTCCCATAGCTGCCTCTCTTCTCTGTCTCTACTTCTGGCATGGCCCAGGAGCTGGGCCCAGCCGGAGCCACAGCTCCCTGTCAGCCCTCCTGGCTGATCTCTCCCTCTGAACTCCCTAACCCTGCCTCAGCCCCAGGTTTATATAGGGGAAGTCCTTCCCCTCCCAGGACTGAGCAGGAGGTGTGGCATGCATAGGATCCCTGACCATAGGACCTCCCACCTGCTCTCAGACATAACATTACATTACTGTGGAAACCAGACCCCTGGGGTGCCACATTCCCCCCTAGTGAAATTTAGTACTCCGGGACTAAACATATTTTTAGAAAAACATAACAAGGTATAAACAATAATAATACAATAAGAAAAACACATAAAGATGGTTACGGCGTGTCCGCAACCGGGTGCAGTCTTTGAAGAAAAGCAAGGTGTCCATTTCACCAAAACAGGGAGACGTAACCAGGTAGGGGTCTGTCCTCCCCGAGTCCTTAACAGTCTTTTAGTCCATCCTGGGTTACGCTCCACTAACTGTACAAAGGATTCCCGGTAAATCCACCAAGGACTCCTATAAATTACTAGAAACACATAATTATTTACAGGATATGGCCGCTCTCAGTCCTCGGCCAGTGGGGATAAGGATTGGCTGCTCACAGTCCTCAGCCTGGTAAGGGATAGGGGATGGCTGCTCACAGTCCTCAGCCTGGTAAGGGATAGGGACACACGGGGAACAATTCACTAATCCCAACGGGGACCATATTTTAATTAGCAGCAGTCCTTGTACCCTTACGGGTAACTATTTACAGCTCTTTATTCACGCTACTTCCCTTCAGTAGCTATGTCCTCTTTGTGCTCCCTCCTGAGGGTAGTCCTCAGACCCGTCCGGGTCCTCTTGGCTTTCCTCGTATTGGTAGTACTGCAGCTCCTCCTCGGTTAGCTGGGTTAGTATCTCTGCGACAGTCTTCCTCCCAGGTGGCCAGGATTTTACTTCCCTTTTGGCTGCCCCGGTTAGTTGGGCCACCAGGATGCTCACTTTTTGCTCTTCTGTGAGGGGGTACACCTGGAAGAGGCTATCCAGCTTTTCTCTAAAGTCATGCAGGGTATGTGACTCCCCTGAGTACTGGGGTAGCCAAGCTGCTCCCGGGATATAGGGCATGGTGAAGGGCATAACTGCAGCAGCGGTGGCGCTGGCGGGGGTTGAGGCAGTGAAGCTCTCCTCCGCATCCGACATCTTCCTCCCCCCTAGTGGACTGTGGCCTACCTTGCGATGATCCTGTTCCGTAGGCCGCGGCTCCGCAGTAGATCGTCAGGGTTGAGGACCTTCCGTCGCACTCCGGTGACGTCGGCGTCTGCTGGGCTCCTTCCAGGACCTTACGCAACGTCCGGACGTGAGGCGGGGCTTCAGTTCTCGCGCGCTTTCGGAGTCCACGCCCCTCTTCTTCCCGCGCGGCGTCCTCAAGATGGCGTCCAATGGCGGGAAAACTCCACGGATGGCAGGAAGAAGGCCGAAGATGGCGCCGGATGGCGGAAAAACTTCGCGGATGGCGGGAAGAAGGCAGAAGATGGCGCCGGATGGCGGGAAGCCTCACCACTGGTAAGTTTGAACAGTCTTTGCTTTTCAGGCACGCAGTACCCGGTGGTTGCGGGCACGAAATCCTGCCGACTACGCCAAAGTTGACGCGCCCCTGGGCCTGCTGTATCGCGCAGCGTCTCGCGCACGGGGGCTTACCCGGAACCGGATCAGATGAGGGTTGTAGTCTCCGAGTGGCGGGGACCCGGTCCGTGCCCAGGGAGTCAAACTCAGTGTGTGGCAGTCTTGATAGGTGTTATTTGAGTGTCGACTACGCCACCCGTTGATTTGCAGCTATGGAGCTGCCGCTGCAGGGCAGACCGCTGAGGCCGGTGTAGAATTGTGCAGCGTGATAGTATAACCCCCAACGGGAGGGGTATGGCCTCAGGGCAGCCGACGTGGAAGATGAGGGTAGCAGGAACCACTCAGAGACGGTGCGGTGTAATTCAGGGTCTTTACTGGTAACAACGATAGACCCTCCCGGAGTACTTGCTAGCGAACGGGGCCTGGTCAGTCCTTGAGCAGATGGGATCTCCCCTGGCCAGGCGGAGTTGTAGGCCTCCCAAACTGACTGTACTCTTCTGGCTACCTTGCTAGAAGCGGATATAAGTAGCCCACGTCCCTGAGTGTGCCGTGTGGTGCTCACCCGTATGGCCGGTGACTCGGGGCCTTCTAATGGCTTCCGCTCCACGATGGCGGTGCTGGTCCCACGCGTGTGACCGTGCCTTCGGGTTTCTTGGCCAGAGGACCTGAAATCCCCTGCCTGACGGATTCTGCTGCTGGGTAGGAGTTAGTCCCCACAGCCTCGGACTCCGGGTCCGGTAAGAAATCTTCTCTGTCAGGGCGAGCTCTGCAGCTGCCAGCCCCTGACTCCTTGTAACACTGCTCCCACAGAGCTCCTGTTGTTCTTCCCATAGCTGCCTCTCTTCTCTGTCTCTACTTCTGGCATGGCCCAGGAGCTGGGCCCAGCCGGAGCCACAGCTCCCTGTCAGCCCTCCTGGCTGATCTCTCCCTCTGAACTCCCTAACCCTGCCTCAGCCCCAGGTTTATATAGGGGAAGTCCTTCCCCTCCCAGGACTGGGCAGGAGGTGTGACATGCATAGGATCCCTGACCAAAGTACCTCCCACCTGCTCTCAGACATAACATTACATTACTGTGGAAACCAGACCCCTGGGGTGCCACACTTCCACAACAGTGTCGACGGACTTGTATGTGACTGCCTCACTTTGAATGTTAGACTGAATAATATTGTTAAGTTCGTAGACGTCTTTGTTCTTGCCCGCAAGAATAGCTCGTTCACTCAGCCAATCGTGATTCTTATAATTGGTTTGAATATTGGGAAATATTTTTTCAACCAATTGTTCTTTTGATGTCACTAAATTGCAGAAGTTATGAGGCAATGAATTTCGTCCTGAGGTCAGATCAACCGGCACCTTTCCGTTCCCAATTTCCAGCAATTGATGTGAGAATTTTTCAGCTGATCGATCGTTTTGCAGCTGGACATGAATATTTGCGCGGCGTCCTCCAGCGCTCCTCTTCCTGCTGCTGCTGTCGGCGCGCGCTGCTTCCCGGGCACTGTGCTTAGGGCGCGCGCGCTCCCTCTCTCTTAAAGGGGCCGCGGGCACCGTCCTAAGGAGTCCCCGGCCAATAGCCGGAGGACCTCCCATATATAAGGCACCGCCTCCAAAATGGAGGTGCCCGAGCAATAGTTGATGCACAGTATACCTACCTCTGCTTCAGCCCTCAGGTCCAGTTGCCAGCCTGACTTCTGTTCCAGTCCGCCAGCCTGACTACTCCCCAGCCCGACAGTCTGTCTTCCGTTCAACCCGCCAGTCTGTCTATGGGCAAGTCCGCCTGCTTACCAGGAAGCACCTGCCAGTTACCTGCCTGCTACCTGCCGTGCCTGTTAACCCGCTCACCTGGGAGCACTCGCCTATTGCCTGCCTGTTACCTGCTAGCCTACCTGGAGGCTCTGCCGTCACTTGCCGTGACTACCTGCCTGCTAACCTAGAGAATTCAGCCTGCTTGGCCGTCACTTGCCGTGACCACCTGATAGCCTACCTGGAGGCTCCTGCTGTCACTTGCCGTGACCACCTGTCAGCTAACCCAGAGACTTCTGCCTGCTTGTTGTGTCCATCCGCTATACCGGTCAGTCCCTGTCATCTGACCCGTGGGAGCCACCTGCTCTCTTACAAGGTCGTCCCCAGAGTAGCACCTGGTCCCTCTGCTCGGTCCCTCCCTGGTCACGGAGTCGTTAGCTGCCGTACGACCAGGGTCGGTCTGAGTTGATATTTAGCTACCCCCCTCTGGGTCCCTCCTTGCACCGCGGCACAGAGGTTCAACCACCCGGATCCGTAACACAAACAATATTAATGCATTCCCAAATGGTCTGATGTTTCCACATAAATCTTGCAACGATCAATCAAGAGTCTCGAGCGATTTTTTGTGCGCCATTGTGCATTCATCCCAAACAATAAGTTTGCATTTCTGTAATACTTTTCCCATGCCGAATTCTTTGGAAATGTTGCATGTGGGAGTTTCAATGAATTGCATGTTCAATGGCAGTTTCAAAGTGGAATGAGCAGTTCTTCCACCTGGTAGCAATGTCGCAGCTATTCCGGACGACGCAAGAGCTAAAGATATGTCATTTTGGGATCGAATTGCTGCCAGAATCAATCTAATTAGAAATGTTTTACCAGTTCCTCCTGGCGCTTCTAAGAAAAAGATTTCTCCAACTCCGTTATTGATAGTCTGCATTATTTGATCGTAAATGCCTTTTTGCTCAAGCACTAGCTTAGGAATATTTGATTGCAAATGCGAAAAAAGATCACCCGTGTTGCAATTTTGTTGATGACGCAATTCTACATTGAATGAAGCAGCAGCAGATCGATTCGGTGTGTTATGCACGCGCCTGGGCTAGGCGGCGTGTGCGTGTGATTGGTAGTGATTCCACTGGACCGTGCCGGAGAGTGAATGCCTGGAGGGGCGTGACTAAGTATTCACCCGATCCGACCAGGGTCGCACGACGGCATACGACGCCAGTGCACCAAGGAGGAACCGAGCAGAGGGACCAGGTGCTACTCCAGGACAGACCCCGGACACGGCTGTTGACCCACACAGGGGAATACAGGAACTGGCTGGTAGGCTGGCACACAGACTGGTGGGTATAGGCAGGCACGACTGGTATGCAGGCAGGCGGGTATGCAGGCAGGGGGGTAAAGACAAGCACAGCTAGAGTGCAGACAGGGAGGCACTAGCAGGTAGGAACACAGGCGGGATAGGACCCAGTACACACCGGGACTCAGGAACAATACAGGCAGAAGGTTACAGGCAAGCACAGCTAGAGTGCAGACAAGGCTGAGCAGGGAGGACAGGGCTCTGTTCACACGGAACAGACAGGAAGGGAAAGACAGAGCCAGATACTCACACAGTACTTGCAGAGACAACAAGCAGGAGTTAGGTACGAGTTCAGACTCTGCAGAAAAAGGAAGGGAACGGACATAGAGGCAAAACAGGTAAAGGACAGGAGAGAGTTCAGACTGGAACTGAGTGTACGGAGGAGACCGACACTGCAGAGGGATACAGGAGCGGGTCTGGGAATACGGCCCCCAGAGAGGCGGAACGAACAGGCAAGGAGCGTGTTCAGACAGGACAGACCAGACACAGGAGCGGGTCTAGGAAATCGGCCACTAGAAGGCGGAACGAACAGGCAAGGAGCGTGTTCAGACAGGACAGACCAGACACAGGAGCGGGTCTAGGAAATCGGCCACTAAAAGGCGGAACGAACAGGCAAGGAGCGTGTTCAGACAGGACAGACCAGACACAGGAGCGGGTACCGCAAAGCAGGAGACATACAGTACTCAGTTCAGACACGGGAACTGATACAAAAAGCAGGAGACAAGAGACGGGACCTGGCACCTTCAGAGTGCAAGCACACACTGAAGGAAACACTATGCTCAGGCAGGGATAGAAGGGAGCTGCTGAGCTATATACCAAGTGACAGACAGCAATAGGCTGAGGACGCACAAGGGGTGTGACCCACAGCAGGTACAAAAGGCAGGAAGTGATCGGGCGCCGCCCTTAAGCAGCAGAAACAGACACAAACAGACAGCATGGAGGGAAGCCAGAGAGACATTCTGGACAGGAGATCAAGTGCGCCCTCTTGCACAGTGGGAGATGGACCACCATGCAAGGACGCCGCCAGGTATGTTACAGTACCTCCCCCCTTACGCCCCCTCTTCTTCAGGCCTGCCAGAATCTTCCGCAGGGAATTCGAGGACCAGTCGTTCACTGGGTTGGAGGGGGACAGAGACTTGAGGGTAATCTCTGCTTCGAGGTACATCTTGTCAAGCTCACAGGAAAAAATAGACGGGTTATCAGGTACATAATGAGGAAAAGTCACTGTCTCTTTGTTATCTGGTGGTATCCCGGAGGATTCAGGAAACAACTGGAGGTCCTCCGCCGGGTCAGAAGAGTGCAGAGGCTCAGAGAAAACAACTGCTTCAGAGTACACTAGGTCGGACTCACTGGAGGAAGCAGGCGAGGTATCGGGTACCGAGTATAGGAAAGTCTCTGTCCATTCACCACCAGGTGGCACCCCGAAGGGTTCTGAACACAACTGGAGGTCCTCCGCCTGGTCGGAGGGGTGTAGAGACTCGGGAGTAACCTCTGCTTCGGAGTACACTAGGTCGGACTCACTGGACGAAGCGAGCGAGGTATCAGGTACAGGATATAGGAAAGTCTCTGTCCATTCACCACCAGGTGGCACCCCGAAGGATTCTGAACACAACTGGAGGTCCTCCGCCTGGTCGGAGGGGTGTAGAGACTCAGGAGTAACCTCTGCTTCGGAGTACACTAGGTTGGACTCACTGGACGAAGCGAGCGAGGTATCAGGTACAGAGTATAGGAGAGTCTCTGTCCTTTCGCTACCAGGTAGCACCCCGAAGGGTTCAGGAGACAACTGGAGATCCTCCGCCTGGTCGGAGGGGTGTAGAGACTCGGAGGTAACTACCACTTTGGGGTACCCATTGTCAGGCTCACAGGACGAAGCGGACAAAGTATTGTGTACCGGGTGTAGAGAAGTCTCTCTCCATTTGTCATCGAGTGGTATCCCGGAGGGTTCAGGAGGCAACAGGGGATCCTCCGCCAGGTAGTAGAGGTGCACAGACTCTGAGGTAACCACAGCTTTGGAGCATCCTTGAACATGCACACCGGTTAAAGAGAGAGAAGCATCAGATGCCGGGTGCAGGAAGTTCTCCTGTGTGGAGTCTGGATGGGCAGAAGTCTCTTCAGCCAGGAGAACTGGTGCACTACCCACGCACATTACCCATTGGGGTTTCTCCGGGATACAGGGAGATGAAGCTTCAGTAGGGACTTCAAGGTTGGGGTCAGGAGGTCTCAGGGAGGACAGACCCTGGCGTGACGGCTTGCCTCTAAGTCTAGCACGTCTGGACTGCCTTTTGAGGTTGAGAGAAGTATTCCGGAAAGCGTAGTCACCCTGTGAGGATTCTGGGTGGGCAGTAGTCTCATTGGGCTGGAGGACTATTGCGCTACCCACACACATTACCCGTCGGGGCTGCTCCGGGATATTGGGAAGTGAAGCTTCAGCAGGGGCTTCAGAGTTAGGGTCCTCGAAGACCATACGAAAGGCCACCAGGAAGGCCTGCAGGTCAAGGATGACAGGATCCCATGCTTCCCATAGGGGGGTGACCCATTTCAAGGCATCACCCGCTAGGTAGTCAATCATAAAGGCCACTTTAGCCCAATCGGAAGGAAAATAGAGAGGGTAGGCCTTAAAGTGTAGCATGCATTGCTCCACAAATGCACGACACTGTCTTGGATCCCCATAGTAACGTGGCGGATCCGCAGGAACGAGAGCTGATAGATCCATCTGGACGGGTGCGTAATTCGCCTGGAACTCAGCTAAAGGGGGGAAAAAATTTATTTATTTTATTTTAATGCATGTATTCGCTGGAAAAACTTCTCAAAGAGCGAAGGCCGTGGGGCTCAACGGGAACCATGGCCTGAGCATGCTGTTATGCACGCGCCCGGGCTAGGCGGCGTGTGCGTGTGATTGGTAGTGATTCCACTGGACCGTGCCGGAGAGTGAATGCCTGGAGGGGCGTGACTAAGTATTCACCCGATCCGACCAGGGTCGCACGACGGCATACGACGCCAGTGCACCAAGGAGGAACCGAGCAGAGGGACCAGGTGCTACTCTAGGACAGACCCCGGACACGGCTGTTGACCCACACAGGGGAATACAGGAACTGGCTGGTAGGCTGGCACACAGACTGGTGGGTATAGGCAGGCACGACTGGTATGCAGGCAGGCGGGTATGCAGGCAGGGGGGTAAAGACAAGCACAGCTAGAGTGCAGACAGGGAGGCACTAGCAGGTAGGAACACAGGCGGGATAGGACCCAGTACACACCGGGACTCAGGAACAATACAGGCAGAAGGTTACAGGCAAGCACAGCTAGAGTGCAGACAAGGCTGAGCAGGGAGGACAGGGCTCTGTTCACACGGAACAGACAGGAAGGGAAAGACAGAGCCAGATACTCACACAGTACTTGCAGAGACAACAAGCAGGAGTTAGGTACGAGTTCAGACTCTGCAGAAAAAGGAAGGGAACGGACATAGAGGCAAAACAGGTAAAGGACAGGAGAGAGTTCAGACTGGAACTGAGTGTACGGAGGAGACCGACACTGCAGAGGGATACAGGAGCGGGTCTGGGAATACGGCCCCCAGAGAGGCGGAACGAACAGGCAAGGAGCGTGTTCAGACAGGACAGACCAGACACAGGAGCGGGTCTAGGAAATCGGCCACTAGAAGGCGGAACGAACAGGCAAGGAGCGTGTTCAGACAGGACAGACCAGACACAGGAGCGGGTCTAGGAAATCGGCCACTAAAAGGCGGAACGAACAGGCAAGGAGCGTGTTCAGACAGGACAGACCAGACACAGGAGCGGGTACCGCAAAGCAGGAGACATACAGGACTCAGTTCAGACACGGGAACTGATACAAAAAGCAGGAGACAAGAGACGGGACCTGGCACCTTCAGAGTGCAAGCACACACTGAAGGAAACACTATGCTCAGGCAGGGATAGAAGGGAGCTGCTGAGCTATATACCAAGTGACAGACAGCAATAGGCTGAGGACGCACAAGGGGTGTGACCCACAGCAGGTACAAAAGGCAGGAAGTGATCGGGCGCCGCCCTTAAGCAGCAGAAACAGACACAAACAGACAGCATGGAGGGAAGCCAGAGAGACATTCTGGACAGGAGATCAAGTGCGCCCTCTTGCACAGTGGGAGATGGACCACCATGCAAGGACGCCGCCAGGTATGTTACACGGTGATGGCATAACCAATTTATTGAGAACTTTGTGATTTCTAAACACAAATCTTCAATCATTATCAACGCTTCGTTGTAGATATCTGCTGTAAAATCCATGTTCATATTTGAATTCTTGCGTATTCGACTGAAAATATCTTCAGTCGTGCGATTTATTGGAGATGAAGGCGAGCAGGCGGTCAATATGATTGCAAACAACGCACAAATTAGATTTGGTTGTGACATGTTGCACGCGTCATTAATGCACTTAACGCTATCCGCCCACTGCTGCGAGGCTGGGGCCCAGCTCAGTGCCCAGAGCAGAGGCCGCGGCCTGCCCCTCTCCGTGCAGCCTCCCTCTTTCTTTCCTTCCCTCCCTCCCCCGCGTGTTATGCAGTCGGAAATAAGACTCACCTGCCGGAGAAGAAGAAGCCGCAGCAGCAACATTGCCGGAGAGCAGAGGCTGCAATGAAATGGCTGCAATGAAACTAAAAGTGAAACATTTAAAGGGGTCTGAATACTTTCAATACCCACCGTATATATAATACACTGCCGATTTTGCAAGTTTTCCCACCTATAAATAATGGAGAGGTCTGTAATTTTTTTTTTAAGTACACTTCAACTGTGAGTGACAGAATGTCAGGGATTCCCACAGCGACAACACCGGGGAGATCATGCAATATCTCTCCGTGTCGTCACTATGTCATGGATTTCGTTTGGAATCGCGAGCACACAATCCAGAACACTCACCTCTTACGTATCGGCAAGCAACCAGTAAGCGTATGTCGTCACACCTCTGGATTCCAACGCAGGGAATATTAATATTCTCTGCCACCACCATACAGATTTGAAATATAATACAGGCCTGGGTGGGCCCCTGCGTTCTGGTAGCGATTACAGCACAAAAGAAACAGAACTATTATATTTTATATTTAATCCAAAATGGAGGAAATGTTCTGAAAAATATACAAAGATTTTACAAAGGGGACAATACAATACAGAATATACAGTTACACAAAATAATAAGGATTAAAGGAGAAACTTACTCTATACCGTTCGCAGGGACGACTCAGCATAGGTGGAGGGGAGACGCTCCAGATTTAATTAGACTGTTATCGAACAAGATCCGTTGCATATATTAAATATGTACACCCGCAATGAATGAATCTCCAACTATGCGCAAAATATTTTATGCTGAAGGGAGAGACTTAATAATAATAATAATAATTTTCATTTATATAACGCCAACATATTCAGCAGCACTTTACAATTAAGTGGGGAGATGTACAGACAATAAATTGCTCACACAGCTGTGCTGACATCACAGGGGCTGGGCTCTGCCATTCATATCTTCATTAAAAAAACTGTAACTTCTGGGATAACTTATGGCGCGTTGATCCCAGAAGCCCAAAAGTGATACCAAATTTTCTCTTATGATTTTACCTTCATCTAGAGACCACACATCGCGCTGTTGTGGTCTGCTATTCTGGATTTTTTTTGCGCTACAGCTCCACGGAGGGGTTTACGGCTATGAAAAAATGAGCATATCACTCCTTGGTTGTTCCTGCCACTAAAAATATAGGCCCCATTACTATCGGAATTATGGAACTTAAGTTATTCCATATTTCATATCGCTGTCGGCGAGACCATAGATTTCCTTTTGAAGCTCGGGAGTCAAGCTTCAACAGTTACATGTAAACTTTTGCAAGCCTGCGTCTAATCACCCCCTGCATCTGCCAGGGAGAAAGATGCTCGCATTTTAATTAGGTTGTGGCTTTGCAAGTCACTTCTACTGTAGGTGATAATTTGCAGAGAGACAGATGCTGGACTGTCAGCTCTCCTGTGTAGTGATGAGCGAGTATGTTCGGTTAACCCTTTCGCCGAGTATACTCGGCCGAGCACCGAGTATTTATAGAATGCTCGGGCTTTAAGTTTTCGTCGCTCCGTGAACATGATTTGCAACTTTTTGACTGATTTAATACATGTGAGGAATGCTGGAAAAACTGCCATTCCTCACATGTATTTAATCTGTCAAACAGTCGCAAATCATGTTCACGGAGCGACGAAAACTTAAAGCCCAAGCATTCTATAAATACTCGGTCGAAAGGGTTAACCGAACATACTCGCTCACCACTACTCCTGTGACAAATGAGAGAGGAGTGAGGGGGCTTCAGGGGAAGAAAGAAAGAATATATTTATTATTTCTCAATATTTCCCTGACATCCCTCCCTCTTTGAGGTGGCGTAGGGGGCTGATTTACAGATCGCCCCTTTAAGCCCAACCTCCTGGCCCACCCCTCCTGCTGATCCAACAAGCTGGGAACCCAACTTGCCCAGTACCCCGACCGACTGGGGATTCAGCTTTCCGATCACCCTGACCGGTTCAGGGTACATTTTCCCCACACCTCTGACAGGCTATGGGTGCCTTCCTCCCATACTCCTGACAGACAGGGGGACCCCTGCATTTCTTTTACCTTGACCGGTGGTGGGCCACCCCTTTCCACCTGTCATTGTTACCTTAGGAGCCGTGCTCACTAGGGGGGAGCTACGACGGGCCATGTCACAGTCCACCGTGACACTGGTCGGCGGCACGGGGCCACTTTCCCTATGATCCCTGTGCCTCTCCCCATCCCTGCTCAGTACCTCTGGAGCCGTGCTAGTTATAGGGCAGCTACCATTGACCATGCCACTCTCTGGCGTGACACTGGTCACCGGCACAGGACGACCTGCTTCCTGGTGTCCGTGCCTGCTCCCCTTGCCCATAACACTTATGCTGGCTTGCTTTAGGGGATCCTCAGCAGCATCACCCCGTGGGGTGAGGTGGTTGAGTTCCCCTTTACTACAACATACATTTTTATTATACATCACATTGACATTTTTGACAGTGGCTTTATATGACATATCAGATCTGGGAGGGTTGTCAGGAATGTATTGGGCAACCAACCGTCCAAGATCAGTTCCAAATGGCACATTAGTGGGGAGATTCTCCGACACCCCCACTTCCCTTAACCCCCTCCCCGCACCCAAGTCCAGGAAAACTCGGGCCATCGGTTTGGGGTGGCAAACACCCCCAAACCCGGTGACAGAGTTGGCGGATGAGGGTACATTCTGCGCCAGTGTCCTTAAGGCCAACAGTAACGGTGTTGCCCACAGTAACCAGTTGTAAGTTCTCCCAGGCTCCACCCACAAAAAGAATGGCTGCAGTAGGCCCTGAGGCCTCAGGTATGGGGTCCATCTTCTGCCTCTCGGTCAGCTTTGGCCTGTTGCTCTGCTCGCTCCTGGAACTTCAGAATCAGCTGCAGTCGTCCATTACGATTGTCGACGGCGAGCTGCTCCAAGGCCATCTGCAGGTAGGGGTCCACACAACCCTGGCTGTGGGTATGGCTGGCAATCACAGGTGGGACCCCTGCAGCAGCGCCATCCAGTCCTTGGCTGGCCACCCCATCATCAGGGCTCTGCTGTCGGACGGGCTCTGTGGCACCTTGCAACAGTTCAGCAATCATTTGGGCCTTGGTTTTGCCCGAGGGGTCAATCTGTCCCAGCTCACAGAGGGCTGTGATAGTGGCTTTCGCCTGCTGATGATACCAGGGCTCTCCACATGTAGCCATTATTGCCAAATATAAGATAGAAAAACAAGAGAAGGGGAGGGGATGCAACCGCTTTACGTACAGTAATGTCCCAGATAAAAAATATTAAAACACTGAGTCTGATTTCTTAAAAATTTGCACAAAATTCTCGCAAGAACCATGCAAGTTTTCAATGACAGGAATGATTGCTCAATCCAGCCACTGAAGTTCTGTAACAACCCACCGCTGTCACCAATTTGTCAGGGATTCCCACAGCGACGACACCGGGAAGATCACGCAATATCTCACGGATTTTGTCCGGACTCGCGAGCACACGATCCAGACTACTGACTTCTTACGTATCGGAAAGCAACCAGTGAGCGTATGACGTCACACCTCTGGATTCCAATGCATGGAATACATGTTTAGCCCTCCTTATGGTCACTGTCAGCTTCACAATAGTCCAATTATTAATATTCTCTGCCACCACTATCCAGATTTTAAATTTAACACAGGCCTGGGCGGGCACCTGCGTTCTGGTAGAGTATGGCTTTGGGGAGAGAACAATTACAGCACAAAGGAAACAACTATTACATTTTACATTTAATCTGAAAGGGAGGCAGTTTTCTGAAAAATATGCAAAGATTTTACAAAGGGGACAATACAATACAGAATATACAGTTACACAAAATAATAAGGATTAAAGGAGAAACTTACTCTATACCATTCACAGGGACGACTCAGCATAGGTGGAGGGGAGACGCTCCAGATTTGATTAGACTGTTATTGAACAGGATCCGTTGCATATACTAAATATGAACTCCCGCAATGAATGAATCTCCAACCTCAGCAAACTATTTTATGCTGAAGGGAGAGACTTGCCCACACCCCCCTGTGCTAACATCACAGGGGCTGGGATCGTCCCTTCATGTCTTTAGTAAAAAACTCTAACTTCTGGGATAACTTATCGCGCGTTGATCCCAGAAGCCCAAAAGTGATGCCAAATTTTCTATTATGATTTTACTTTCATCTAGAGACCACACATCGCGCTGTTGCGGTCTGCTATTCTGGTGCTTTTGCGCTACAGCTCCACGGAGGGGTTAACAGCTACGAAAAAATATGCATATTGCTCTTTGGCTGTCCCTTCCACTAAAAATATAGGTCCCATTACTATCGGTATTATGGAACTGCTGGCGAGACCATAGAATTCCTTTTGAAGCTCGGGAAGCAAGCTTCAACAGTTACACGTAAATTCTTGCAAGCCTGCGTCTAATCACCCCCTGTAACTGCCAGGGAGAAAGATGCTTGCATTTTAATTGAGTTGTGGCTTTACAAGTCTCTTCTACTGTAGGTGATAATTTGCAGAGAGACATATGCAGGACTGTCAGGTTTCCTGTGACAAATGGGGGATGAGAGTGGGGTAAGGGGAAGAAAGAAAGAGTATATTTAATATTTCTCAATATTTCCCTGACACAAAATCTAAGGAAAAAAAACAGAAAATCATATTGAATGAGTTTTACATAATTAATTTGCATTTTATTGCATGAAATAAGTATTTGATACAATAGAGAAACAGAACTTAATATTTGGTACAGAAACTTTTGTTTGCAATTACAGAGGTCACATGTTTCCTATAGTTCTTGACTAAGTTTGCAAACATTGCAGCAGGGATTTTGGCTCACTCCTCCATACAGATCTTCTCCAGATCTTTCAGGTTTCAGGGCTGTCGCTGGGCAACAATGAGTTTCAGCTCCCTCCAAAGATTTTTTATTGGTTTCAGGTCTGGAGACTGGCTAGGCAACTCCAGGACCTTAAAATGCTTCTTGCAGAGCCACTCATTAGTTGCCCTGGCTGTGTGTTTTTGGTCATTCTCATGCTGGAAGACCCAGCCACGACCTATGTTCAATATTCTTACTGAGGGAAAAAGGTTGTTGGCCAAAATCTTGCAATACATGACCCCTGCCATCCTCCCTTCAATACGGTGCAGTTTTCTTGTCTCCTTTGCAGAAAAGCACCCCAAAAGTATGATGTTTCCCCCACCATGCTTCACGGTTGGGACTGTGTTCTTAGTGTTGTACTCATCCTTCTTCCTCCAAACACAGCGTGTGGAGTTGATACCAAAAAGTTCTATTTTGGTTTCATCTGACCACATGACTTTTTCCCATGCCTCCTCTGGATAATCCAGATGGTTATTGGCAAACTTCAAACGGGCCTGTGACATGTGCTGGCGTGAGCAGGGGAACCTTGCATGCCCTGTAGGATTTTAATCCATGATGGTGTAGTGTGTTACTAACAATAATGTTTAAGACTGTGGTCCCAGCACTCTTCAGGTCATTGACCAGGTTCTCTTGTGTAGTTCTGGGCTGATTCCTGACCTTTCTCAGAATCATCCTTACCTCATGAGGCAAGGTCTTGCATGGAGCCACAGACTGAGGAAGATTGACAGTCATCTTGTGTTTCTTCCATTTTCTAATAATTGTGACAACAGTTGTTGCCTTCTCACCAAGCTGCTTGCCTATTGTCCTGTAGCCCATACCAGCCTTGTGCAGGTCTACAATTTTGTTCCTGGTGTCCTTAGACAGCTCTTTGGTTTGTGATTGAGTGTGTGGACAGTTGTCTTTTATACAGGTAACAAGTTCAAACAGGCGCAATTAATACAGGTGATGACTACAGAACAGGTCTGTGATAGCCAAAATTCTTGCTGGTTGGTAGGTGATCAAATGCTTATTTCATGCAATAAAATGAAATTTAATTATGTAAAAATAATACAATGTGATTTTCTGTTTTTTTTTATTTTTAGATTCTATTTCTCACAGTTGAAGTGTACCTAAGATAAAAATTACAGACCTCTCCATTCTTTGTAGGTGGGAAAACTTGCTAAATTGGCAGTGTATCAAATACTTATTTTCACCACTGTGTGTATATCTATCTATATATATCTATTAGTGTTGAGCGAGCACTAAAATGCTCGGGTGCTCGAAGCTCGGGCCGAGCTCACCGTGATACTTGGGTGCTCGACCCGAGCAACGAGCCCAATGTTAGTCTATGGGAGACCGAGCATTTTTGCGGCAGCACCCCCGGCAGTCGGTAGAAAACCTAAAAAGTGCCCAAATCGATAGTGACAGTGCTCAAATTACATGGGGACAGCATGGGGATTTCCCCAGGAAGCATTTCTGACCCCCAGGTCACTGCTGTCAACAACGTGGTCAGAGGTATTAAGCCACTTTTACGGGCTCACAATAAAATGTTCAAAAACGAAACTGAAAGTGCTTTCCTGTGAAATATGTCAAGGAACTTCCTTTCCAGGGTAAATACTTGTGTATAAGGTAAAATAAATAACGAAAAATAAAAAATACTCCTCCACACATTGGGCTATGTCCATTTTTTATGCGTTTTTGCACTTTTGTATTGCTTTCAACCGTGACAAATGCATTCACTGGGAAATGTCATTTTAACATTTTACAACCTTATCTGCCCATGTGCGGTGTGACACATGCATACAGTGCTGAAAAGACATGGGAACAGTATGGGGAAGACCCCTGGAAGCATCTCTGACACCCAGGTCACTGCCTAAAAGTGTGCCCATCAGAAGTGATCCTTTCCGCATCAGAAGATGCAGACTTGCAACTATCCCCGTGCAAGTCCTTCTCTCAGGGCAGTGTTCAATTGTACCTCCCCCATTCCTTGCAATGCAAGCGCAAGTATGCAGCCTGCCACCCACCCACCCCTAGGCTGCAATACCATACTGCTTGCTTGTTTGCACTTGAAATTGGGCCTTTTAGGCATGTGGAGGCGGAATCTGGCCACCACGTCATGGCTGCGTCGGCGGCCTGGTATCCATACTCAGTCCCCAGCCGCCCGGCGGCCGGGTGTCCACGCTTGGTCCCCAGCCCCAGGAGGCGGCCGGGTGTCCATAAACAGTCCCCAGCCACCCCTATTTGTCCTGGTAATCTTCCCCACACTTTTCTTAGCCTGGCCTGCTTTAGGGCAGCATTGGCCGAGCCCACCAGACAACCAGACTCCTCCGGTGGGCCCTGGCTTCTACATCAGGGGAGTTGAGAGTGCCATGGTGAGGAGCATGATGATGATGATAGAAGTTAGCATCTGCTTTGTTTTCTTGGAATGCAAGTGTAAGTGTGCTGCCTGCCACCCACCCACCCCCAGGCTGCAATACCATACTGCTAGCTTGCTTGCACTTGAAATTGGGCCTTTTAGGCATGTTGAGGTGGAATCTAGCCACCACGTCATGGCTGTGTCGGCGGCCTGGTATCCATACTCAGTCCCCAGCCGCCAGGCGGCCGGGTGTCCACACTTGGTCCCCAGCCGCCAGGGGGAGGCCGGGTGTCCATAAACGGTCCCCAGCCGCCCCTATTTGTCCCAGTAATCTTCCCCACACTTTTCTTAGCCTGGTCTGCTTTAGGGTAGCATTGGCCGAGCCCACCACACAAGCAGACTCCTCCGGAGGGCCCTGGCTTCTCCATCAGGGGAGTTGAGAGTGCCAAGGTGAGGAGCATGATGATGATGATAGAAGATAGCATCTGCTTTGTTTTCTTGGAATGCAAGTGTAAGTGTGCAGCCTGCCACCCACCCACCCCCAGGCTGCAATACCATACCGCTATCTTGCTTGCACTTGAAATTGGGCCTTTTAGGCATGTGGAGGCGGAATCTAGCCACCACGTCATGGCTGCATGCTTGGTCCCCAGCCGCCAGGGGGCGGCCGTGTGTCCATACTCGGTCCTCAGCCACCTCGCAGCCGGGTGTCCACACTCGATCCCCAGCCGCCAGGGGTCCGGGTGTCCACGCTTGGCCCCCAGCCGCCAGGGGGCAGCCAGGTGTCCATAAACGGTCCCCAGCCGCCCCTATTTGAAGGACAGCCTAACCACAAACACGTGGACAAGTGAATGTGGCCAGGGATGGTCCATCTCACTGACGCCTTCACACTGGGTTAATATTGTGGAAGGCGGGACACAGTTGGACACTGGGATGCAACACGTCCTCCAGACATAGAGGATTGCGGGTCCTGGGTCAATCAGGCTTCAACACAAAGTTCAGAAGGTAGACTGCAGCAGTGGTCGGCCTCCTACACAACGAGTAAATTATTCATGATCATGAGACCATTCATCTCCTTAGCTTTCTGTTCCTTGGAATGCAAGCGCATGTATGTAGTAGCGGCTAGGCATGAGGTGGTCAGCGTTTTGGCGCATATCTTACCTCCTCCGAGGATTGCTGAATGTTTTCCTGCTACTATCCCAGTTCTATGACTCCCGTTAAAACAAAGCTTCAGGTGATGAATGATGGATGAGGTGGTGGCAAAGGAGAAAGAGCAGGAGGAACAGGGACCATTCACATCAATATCAGGCCAGTCAACCACACATGTCTTGTAGGATATGTTTCTGTACCAAAAACAACAGTTCGGCTACACAGTTATAGGGCATGCAGTGAGTGCAATCCCTACCAAAAATTTCGAAGCACTCCAATGCCCCTTGGAAGTGACATGGATGTCAGAGGGCCTTAACTAAACCGTTTTTTCCATTTATAGCAACTGGGTCTCCTGTACACTGTTGGCCAAAGCAGTGAATGGAAGGCTTTCCAAAAATTATGAGGAACTGCAATGCCCCTTGAAACAGACGTGGATTACAGCGTACTAAAAACCTTCTACCCATTATTGGGGAGTGGGTCTCCCTTTGTGTTTGTCTATGCATTGAAAAGCAAAAGCTGACTAAAATTAGGAGGAAATGCAATGCCCGTTAGAAGAGTCGTGGAGGTTAGAGTTAATTAAAAACAACATTTCAATGCCCGTTGGAAGAGCTGTGGAGTTCAGAGTGGTTTAACAAGATGGTTTTAATGCCCCTTGGAAGAGTGGTGGTGGTTGCAGTAGCTTAACAAGACGGTTTTAATGCCCCTTGGAAAAGTGGTGGAGGTCGCAGTAGCTTAACAATGCGGTTTTAATGCCCCTTGGAAAAGTGGTGGAGGTCGCAGTAGCTTAACAAGACGGTTTTAATGCCCCTTGGAAGAGTGGTGGAGGTCGCAGTAGCTTAACAAGACGGTTTTAATGCCCCTTGGCTGAGCGGTGGAGGTCGCAGTAGCTTAACAAGACGGTTTTAATGCCCCTTGGAAAAGTGGTAGAGGTCGCAGAAGAATAAAAAGACAATATCAATGCCCCTTGGAAGAGTGGTGGAGGTCGCAGTAGCTTAACAAGACGGTTTTAATGCCCCTTGGTAAAGTGGTGGAGGTCGCAGTGGAATAAAAAGACAATATCAATGCCCATTGGAAGAGTGGTGGAGGTCGCAGTAGCTTAACAAGACGGTTTTAATGCCCCTTGGAAAAGAGGTGGAGGTCGCAATAGCTTAACAAGACGGTTTTAATGCCCCTTGGAGGAGCGGTGGAGGTCGCAGTAGCTTAACAAGACGGTTTTAATGCCCCTTGGAAAAGTGGTGGAGGTCACAGTAGCTTAACAAGACGGTTTTAATGCCCCTTGGAAAAGTGGTGGAGGTCGCAGTAGCTTAACGAGATGGTTTTAATGCCCCTTGGAAAAGTGGTATAGGTCGCAGTAGCTTAACAAGACGGTTTTAATGCCCCTTGGAAAAGTGGTGGAGGTCGCATTGGAATAAAAAGACAATATCAGTGCCCCTTGGAAGAGTGGTGGAGGTCGCAGTAGCTTAACAAGACCGTTTTAATGCCCCTTGGAAGAGTGGTGGAGGTCGCAGTAGCTTAACAAGACGGTTTTAATACCCCTTGGAAGAGCGGTGGAGGTCACAGTAGCTTAACAAGACGATTTTAATGCCCCTTGGAAAAGTGGTGGAGGTCGCAATGGAATAAAAAGACAATATCAATGCCCCTTGGAAGAGTGGTGGAGGTCGCAGTAGCTTAACAAGACGGTTTTAATGCCCCTTGGAAGAGTGGTGGAGGTCGCAGTAGCTTAACAAGGCGGTTTTAATGCCCCTTGGAAGAGTGGTAGAGGTTGTAGAAGCTTAACAAGACAGTTTTAATGCCCCTTGGAAAAGTGGTGGAGGTCGCAGTGGAATAAAAATACAATATCAATGCCCCTTGGAAGAGTGGTGGAGGCCGCAGTAGCTTAACAAGACGGTTTTAATGCCCGTGGAGAAGTGGTGGAGGTCGCAATAGATTAACAAGACGGTTTTAATGCCCCTTGGAAGAGCGGTGGACGTCGCAATAGCTTAACAAGATGGTTTTAATGCCCCTTGGAAGAGCGTTGGAGGTCGCAGTAGCTTAACAAGATGGTTTTAATGCCCCTTGGAAGAGCGGTGGAGGTCGCAGTAGCTTAACAAGACTGTTTTAATGCCCCTTGGAAAAGTGGTGGAGGTTACAGTAGCTTAGCAAGACGGTTTTAATGCCCCTTTGGAAAGTGGTGGAGGTCGCAGTAGCTTAACAAGACAGTTTTAATGCCCCTTGGAAAAGTGGTGGAGGTCGCAGTGGAATAAAAAGACAATATCAATGCCCCTTGGAAGAGTGGTGGAGGTCGCAGTAGCTTAACAAGACTGTTTTAATGCCCCTTGGAAAAGTGGTGGAGGTCTCAGTAGCTTAACAAGACGGTTTTAATACTCCTTGGAAGAGCGGTGGAGGTCGCAGTAGCTTAACAAGATGGTTTTAATGCCCCTTGGAAAAGTGGTGGAGGTCGCATTGGAATAAAAAGACAATATCAGTGCCCCTTGGAAGAGTGGTGGAGGTCGTAGTAGCTTAACAAAATGGTTTTAATGCCCCTTGGAAGAGCGGTGGAGGTCACAGTAGCTTAACAAGACGATTTTAATGCCCCTTGGAAAAGTGGTGGAGGTCGCAGTGGAATAAAAAGACAATATCAATGCCCCTTGGAAGAGTGGTGGAGGTCGCAGTAGCTTAACAAGACGGTTTTAATGCCCCTTGGAAGAGTGGTGGAGGTCGCAGTAGCTTAACAAGGCGGTTTTAATGCCCCTTGGAAGAGTGGTAGAGGTCGCAGTAGCTTAGCAAGACGGTTTTAATGCCCCTTGGAAAAGTGGTGGAGGTCGCAGTGGAATAAAAATACAATATCAATGCCCCTGGAAGAATGGTTTGAGGTCACAGTAGCTTAACAAGATGGTTTTAATGCCCCTTGGAAAAGTGGTGGAGGTCGCAATAGATTAACAAGACGGTTTTAATGCCCCTTGGAAGAGCGGTGGAGGTTGCAGTAGCTTAACAAGATGGTTTTAATGCCCCTTGGTAGAGCGTTGGAGGTTGCAGTAGCTTAACAAGATGGTTTTAATGCCCCTTGGAAGAGCGTTGGAGGTCGCAGTAGCTTAACAAGACTGTTTTAATGCCCCTTGGAAAAGTGGTGGCGGTCGCAGTGGAATAAAAAGACAATATCAATGCCCCTTGGAAGAGTGGTGGAGGTCGCAGTAGCTTAACAAGACGGTTTTAATGCCCCTTGGAAAAGTGGTGGAGGTCGCAGTAGCTTAACAAGACGGTTTTAATATCCCTTGGAAGAGCGGTGGAGGTCGCAGTAGCTTAACAAGATGGTTTTAATGCCCCTTGGAAAAGTGGTGGAGGTTGCAGTAGCTTAACAAGACGGTTTTAATGCCCCTTGGAAGAGTGGTGAAGGGCGCAGTGGAATAAAAAGACAATGTCAATGCCCCTTGGAAGAGTGGTGGAGGTCGCAGTAGCTTAACAAGACGGTTTTAATGCCCCTTGGAAGAGCTGTGGAGTTCAGAGTGGTTTAACAAGACGGTTTTAATGCCCCTTGGAAAAGTGGTGGAGGTCGCAGTAGCTTAACAAGACGGTTTTAATACCCCTTGGAAGAGACGTGAAGGTCACAGTAGCTTAACAAGACAGTTTTCATGCCCCTTACAAGAGCCATGCAGTACAGCATATTCATAACATTATTCCCATTATTGGGGAGTGGGTCTCCCATAGTCTTTGCCTATGCCTTCCAAGCAAAAGCTGCCAAAAATTAGGACGGAGGAACTTGCAATGCTGGCAACATGGACCACGGTCACCCTGGTGGTATAGTGGTGGTGGAGGCTGAGGATAGGGAGAAAAGCAAAAAACAGCCGAAATGAGGAAGCGTATACCCATGTGTGGGTGTGAAGCGGTGCATGGGAATACACCTCCCGAAATAACACAGTGGATTTGACTTTATGTTACTCTGCTGTCATTTGGTGGTGATGAGAAGTCTGGCCCAATCCAGCCCTTGTTCATTTTGATAAGGGTCAGCTTGTCAGCAATGACAGGCGAGTGTGCTTATCAGTTATAATTCCCCCAGCGGCACTAAAAACACGCTCCGATAACACGCTAGCGGCAGGGCAGGCCTGGACCTCCAAGGCATACAGAGCGAGTTCATTCCAAGTGTCCTGCTTGGATACCCAATAATTAAAAGGCACAGAGGAATCACAGAGGATGCTGGTACGGTCGGCAAGGTACTCCCTCACCATCTTTTGAAACTTTCCACTCCTTGTGAGAGTACCCCGTGCCTGAGGGCCTGTAAGCTGGCTGGGTCTCAGAAAACTGTCCCAGAATGTTGACAGTGTTCCCCTGCCTCTGCTGGATTGGAGTTGCGTCTCTCTCACCTGTACGCCTTGGTTGGTCAATGAACTGTAACCTCTGCTGCTAACGTGTTCAGATGGGAATTTTTTTAACAGTTCTGCAGCAAGGGCCTTCTGATACTGCCACATTTTTGCAGACCTCTCCACCTCAGGAATAAGAGAGTGAAAGTTCTCCTTGTAGCGGGGGTCTAAAAGTGTCACCAACCAGTAATGACTGTCACCCAACATTTTGACAACGCGAGGGTCACAGTTAAGGCAGCGTAACATAAAGTCAGCCATGCGTGCCAGACTGGCAACAGGCAAGACTTCCGTGTCCTTACCAAGATGACGACTGACCATGCTCTCCTCCTCCTCCTCCTCCTCCTCCTCCTCCCCCCTGTCCTCAGGCCACCCACGCTGAACCGACGGTATGACAGTTGTACAGGTACTACCGTCTACAGCGCATGAAACCAGCTCCTGTTCTTCCTCCTCCTCCTTCTCCTCTCCCTCATTGTCCCCCAATGCACGTTGGGATGCGATGAGGCTGGGCTGTGTGTAATCGCCCATTACGGCTTCTTGATCCATCTCTTCATACTCTGGCTGCAATGCCTCCTCTTTAATTCTCTGCAGAGAGCGTTGCAAAAGACAGACAAGTGGGATGCTGACGCTAATGATGGCGTCATCGCCACTCACCATCTTGGTGGACTCCTCAAAGTTTGTCAGGATGGTACATATGTCAGACATCCAGGTCCACTCCTGAGATCTTATGTGTGGAGTCTGACCTGAATATCGACGGCCTTGTTGCAGCTGGTACTCCACAACTGCTCTCTTCTGCTCACAAATCCTTTGCAACATGTGGAGGGTAGAGTTCCAACGTGTGGGGACATCACACACCAGTCGGTGTGCCGGAAGCTGCAAACGCTGCTGCAACACAGCAAGGGCGGCGGAAGCTGTAGCCGACTTCCGAAAATGAGCTGACAGGCGGCGTACTTTGACGAGCAGATCTGGCAACTTGGGGTACGATTTAAGAAACCGCTGAACCACGGGATTAAGCACATGAGCCAGTCATGGTACGTGTGTGATCTTGCCTCGCCTCAGAGCCGCCACCAGGTTACGGCCATTGTCACACACGACCATGCCTGGATGTAGGTTCAGCAGTCTCAGCCACAGATCTGCCTGCTCTTTCACAGCTGTCCACGACTCACAAGCAGTGTGAGGTTTATCACCTAAGCTTATGAGTTTCAGCACAGCCTGTTGCCGCTTGGCAGTACTGCAGTGCTTCCAGCTTGTAACTGATGTGGTGATATCTGAGATGGAGGCTGAACATGAGGAAGAGGAGGAGGATGATGCGTAGGAGCTGTACACTGTGGGGGCAACTCTGACTGACATAGGGCCCGCAATCCTCAGTGTGGGGAGGATGTGTTCCATCCCAAGGTCCAACTGGGTCCCGGCTTCCACTAGGTTTACCCAGTGTGCCGTCAGGGAGATGTACCATCCCTGGCCACAAGCACTTGTCCACGTGTCCGTTGTCAGGTGGACTCTCCCAGTAACTGCGTTGTTGAGGGCACGGCAGATGTTTTGGGACACGTGCTTGTGTAGTGCGGGGATGGCACACCGGGCAAAATAGTGTTGGCTGGGTACCGAGTACCGAGGGACGGCCACCACCATAAGGTTTCGGAAGGATTCCGTCTCCACCTGCCAAAAAGGCAGCATTTCCAACGCAAGCAGTCGTGAAATGTGCCAATTTAGGACTGTGGCCTGTGGGGCGTTGGCTGCAAATTTGCGCTTTCGTTCAAAAGTCTGGGATATGGACAATTGAACGCTGCAGTGGGACGTGGACGTGGACGTTGATGCTGTTTCTTGAGAAACTGCCATAACAAGTGAAGACTGAGAGGAGGGGGCATCTTTGCATGCAGTATGGACAGGGGATTGCCTTGCACGCACAACAGGGGGTTCTCTTACACGCACAACAGGGGAAGAAGCAGTGGTGACACCCGCTGACACTGGTCGTGGACCCTGGGGTTCGCCCCACAAAGTCGGGTGCTTTGCTGACATGTGCCTGATCATGCTGGTGGTGGTCAGGCTGGTAGTTTTGTCACCCCTGCTGATGCTGGCATGGCAGGTGGTACGAATGGCCTTTTTGGGGTTATCAGCAGAGTCTTTAAAAAAATTCCAGACTCTGGAAGACCTACCGGTTGTACTGGCAATGTCCCTCGTGTTGGTGTTACGGGGAACTGTTGCCCGCCTTCTGTGTGCGGCCACCACACTGCTTCTTCCTGCCTGTTTGGGTACTCTGCCTCCCTCCCCCTGTGTGCTGCTGGCCTCGCTCTGCGTGTCCTCCTGTCACGTTGGGTCAGTTACTAGATCATCCACCACCTCCTCCTCTTCCACTTGCGCACCACGATCCTCCTCCTCACTTCGTGACAATTGTGTCTCGTCATCGTCCACCTCTTGTGACAAATTGCCAGTGTTGACTTCCTGTGGCCGTGGCTGTTCAAATATTTGGGCATCGCTACATGGGATCTCCTCTTCCACCACTTCAAGCGGAGCAGGCGAGGGGCACAAATATGGAAATGGACCAGTGAACAGTTCTTCAGAGTGTCCAACTGTGAGATCAGTTGCTGTCTGACGACACTCGGCATGGTGGGAGGAAGGAGCATCATGGTGAGGAGGAGTATGCGGTCGAGACTCACGGCTACTAAAACTTGACCGTGTGGAAGACAGACCGGAGGTGGTGGTGCCCAGGTAACTGGAAGTATTATCTGCTATCCAATTAATAACCTGTTCACATTGATCAGTTCGCAATACTGGTGTTGTAGTGTGCTTCCCTAGTAATTCAGTCAAGAAGTGGGAGCGAGAAGATGTGGCTGTTGGTTGTGGCACATTTTCACCTTGGCCACGGCCCCGTCCTCTACACGCACCATCACCAGAACGTCCAGTTCCACGTCCCTTGCCACGCGCCTTGCCCATTGTAAATAAAGTAAAATAGCTTACACTCGCACTATCAATGGAAAAAGGGTAATAAAAAAGAGATTAGAACCGTGGAAGAGGAAAACCACAGTTCTATTTCTCTGGCCTACACCAGAATCTTTTAAACAGATATATTTGTGTCTGAACAGTCAGGGAGACACTATTACTGTTTTTCTATGTAAAAAAGGCCAAAAGCTGAATAATACAGAGATTTGAACCGTGGAACTTCTGAACCAAACTTCTAGTTATCTGGCCTACACCAGAATATTTTAAACAGATATATTGGTGTCTGAACAGTCAGGGAGACACTGTTACTGTTTTTTTATGTAAAAAAGGCCAAAAGCTGCATAATACAGAGATTTGAACCGTGGAACTTCAAAACCAAACTTCTAGTTTTCTGGCCTACACCAGAATATTTTAAACAGATATATTGGTGTCTGAACAGTCACAGACACACTCAATTTTTTTTTTTGGGGGGGGGGATACCAAAAGGTTAATAAGAAGCGTTTTTGTACAGTCTGACTGAGGAAAAAAAATACAGGATTTAGATGAAAAAAAAAGATTTTTCCTGGCCCCTGAGACCGGGGGATTAGTCTAGCAATTTGACCAGCAGGAGCACACAGGACTGTAATGCACTGTTTGTTGGTAAAACCATTGCGTCTCCTATACAGCCTGCCTGCCTGCCTAATATCTGGGATGGATATTAGTCCTGAGAAGGACGGTTTATTTGATTTGGCAGGCTTTAGAGACCCTACCCTAACTATTTCACAGTATAAATCTCTCCCTAGCTCTGCAGCTCAGACCCTACACTGTCTGATCCGGAGCGACTGTGTCCAAGATGGCGGCGCCCGGTTTTAAATACTCGAGGTGACGCTGTGCGGCCAGCCAATGCATACTAGGATTGAAGATGAGGGGTGCCATGCATACCAGGATCGGAGATGAGGGGTGCCATGCATACCAGGAATGGGGATGACGGGTGCCATGTATACCAGGATTGGGGATGAGGGGTGCCATGCATACCAGGATTGGGGATGAGGGGGCCATGCATACCAGGATGAGGGATTGGGTGCCATGCATAACAGGATTGGGGGATGAGGAGGCCATACATACCAGAATTGGGATGAAGGGTACCATGTATACCAGGATGAAGGGTACCATACATACCAGAATAGGGATGAGGGGTGCAATGCATACCAGGATGAGGGGTACCATACATACCAGGATAGGGATGAGGGGTACCATACATACCAGGATGCGGGATGGGGTGCCATGCATACTAGGATTGGGGAATGAGTGGTGCCATGAATGCCAAGATGTGGGATGGGGTACCATACATACCAGGATTGGGGGATGAGGGATGACATACATACCAGGATGAGAGATTGGGGTGCCATGCATACCAGGATTGGGATGAGGGGTGCAATTGATACCAGATTTGGAATAAGGGGTGCCATGCATTCCAGGATTGGGGATGAGGGGTGCCATGCATACCAGGATTTGGGGTGAAGGGTGCCATGCATACCAGGATTGGGGATGAGGGGTGCCATGCATACCCGGATTGGGGATGAGTGGTGCCATGCATACCAGGATTGGGGATGAGTAGTGCCATGCATACCAGGATTGGGGATGAGGGGTGCCATGTATATCAGGATTGGGGATGTGGGGTACCATGCATAACAGGATTGGGGATGAGGGGTGCCATGCATACCAGGATCGGGGATGAGGGGTGCCATGCATACCAGAATAAGGGATGAGGGGTGCCATGCATTCCAGGATTGGGGATGAGGGGCGCCATGCATACCAGGATGAGGGATGGGGTGCCATGCATACCAGGATAGGGGGATGAGGGGTGCCATACATACCAGGATGAGAGATGGGGTGCCATGCATTTCAGGATTGGGATAAGGGGTGCAATTGATACCAGATTTGGAATGAGGGGTGTCATGCATACCAGGATTGGGGATGAGGGGAACCATGCATACCATGATTGGGGTTGAAGGGTGCCGTGCATACCAGGATTGGGGATGAGGGGTGCCATACATACTAGGATTGGGGATGAGGGGTGCCATGCATACCAGGATTGGGGATGAGGAGTGCCATGCATACCAGGATTGGGGATGAGGGGTGCCATGCATATGAGATTTGGGGATGTGGAGTGCCATGCATACCAGGATTGGGGATGAGGGGTGCCATGCATACCAGGATCGGGGATGAGGGGTGCCATGCATACCAGAATCGGGGATGAGGGGTGCCATGCATTCTAGGATTGGGGATGAGGGGTGTCATGCATACCAGGATTGGGAATGAGGGGTGCCATGCACACCAGGAATGGGGATGTGTAGTGCCATGCATACCAGGATTAGGGATGAGGAGTGCCATGTATACCAGGATTGGGGATGTGGGGTACCATGCATACCAGGATTGGGGATGAGGGTGCCATGCATACCAGGATCGGGGATAAGGGGTGCCATGCATACCAGAATTGGGGATGAGGGGTGCCATGTATACCAGGATAGGGGATGAGGGGTGCCATGCATTCCAGGATTGGGGATGAGGGGTGCCATGCATAACAGGATCGGGGATGAGGGTTGGCATGCATACCAGGATCGGGGATGAGGGGTGGCATGCATACCAAGATCGGGGATGAGGGGTGCCATGCATACCATGATTGGGGGTAAGGGGTGCCATGAATACCAGGATTGGGGATGAGGGGTGCCATACATACCAGGATTGGAGATGAGGGGTGCCATGCATACCAGGATTGGGGATGAGGAGTGCCATGCATACCAAGATTGGGGATGAGCGGTGCCATGCATACCAGGATTGTGGATGAGGGGTGCCATGCATATGAGATGTGGGGATGAGGGGTGCCAGGCAAACCAGGATTGGGGATGAGGGGTGCCATGCATACCAGGATCGGGGATGAGGGGTGCCATTCATACCAGAATCGGGGATGAGGGGTGCCATGCATTCCAGGATTGGAGATGAGGAGTGCCATGCATACCAGGTTTGGGGATGAGTAGTGCCATGCATACCAGCATTAGGGTTGAGGAGTGCCATGTATACCAGGATTGGGGATGTGGGGTACCATGCATACCAGGATTGGGGATGAGGGTGCCATGCATACCAGGATCGGGATGAGGGGTGCCATGCATACCAGGATTGGGGAGGAGGGGTGCCATGCATACCAGGATAGGGGATGAGGGGTGCCATGCATTCCAGGATTGGGGATGAGGGGTGCCATGCATAACAGGATCGGGGATGAGGGTTGGCATGCATACCAGGATCGGGGATGAGGGGTGGCATGCATACCAAGATCGGGGATAAGGGGTGCCATGCATACCATGATTGGGGGTGAGGGGTGCCGTGCATACCTGGATTGGGGATGAGGGGTGCCATGCATACCAGGATTGGGGATGAGGGGTGCAATGCATACCAGGATTGGGGATGAGGAGTGCCATGCATACAAGGATTGGGGATGAGGGGTGCCATGCATACCAGGATTGGGGATGAGGGGTGCCATGCATATCAGATTTAGGGATGATGGGTGCCATGCATACCAGGATTGGGGATGAGGGGTGCCATGTATACCAGAATCGGGGATGAGGGGTGCTGTGCATTCCAGAATTGGGGATGAGGGGTGCCATGCATACCAGGATTGGGCATGAGGGGTGCCATGCATACCAGGAATAGGGATGAGTAGTGCCATGCATACCAGGATTAGGGATGAGGGGTGCAATGTATACCAGGATTGGGGATGTGGAGTACCATGCATGCCAGGATTGGGGATGAGGGTGCCATGCATACCAGGATCGGGGATGAGGGGTGCCATGCATACCAGGATTGGGGATGAGGGGTGCCATGCATACCAGTATAGGGGATGAGGGGTGCCATGCATTCCAGGATTGGGGATGAGGGGTGCCATGTATAACAGGATCAGGGATGAGGGTTGGCATGCATACCAGGATCGGGGATGAGGGTTGGCATGCATACCAGGATCGGGGATGAGGGGTGGCATGCATACCAGGATCGGGGATGAGGGATGCCATGCATACCAGGATCGGGGATTAGGGGTGCCATGCATTCCAGGATTGGGGATGAGGGGTGCCATGCATTCCAGGATTGGGGATGAGGGGTGCCATGCATTCCAGGATTGGGCATGAGGGGTGCCATGCATATGAGGATGAGGGATGGGGTGCCATGCATACCAGGATGAGGGGTACCATACATACCAGGATTGGTATGAGGGGTACCATACATACCAGGATGAGGGATGGGGTGCCATGCATACCAGGGATGGGGGATGAGTGGAGCCATGCATACCAAGATGAGGGATTGGGTGCCATACATACCAGGATTGGGGGATGAGGGGTGCCATACATACCAGGATGAGAGATGGGGTGCCATGCATACCAGGATTGGGATAAGGGGTGCAATTGATACCAGATTTGGAATGAGGCGTGCCATGCATACCAGGATTGGGGATGAGGGGTGCCATGAATACCAGGATTGGGGGTGAGGGGTACCGTGCATACCAGGATTGAGGATGAGGGGTGCCATACATACCAGGATTGGGGATGAGGGGTGTCATGCATACCAGGATTGGGGATGAGGAGAGCCATGCATACCAGGATTGGGGATGAGGGGTGCCATGCATGACAGGATTGCGGATGAGGGGTGCCATGCCTACCAGATTTGGGGATGAGGGGTGCCATGCATACCAGGATTGGGGATGAGGGGTGCCATGCATACCAGGATCGGGGATGAGGGGTGCCATGAATACCAGGATTGGGGGTGAGGGGTACCGTGCATACCAGGATTGAGGATGAGGGGTGCCATACATACCAGGATTGGGGATGAGGGGTGCCATGCATACCAGGATTGGGGATGAGGAGAGCCATGCATACCAGGATTGGGGATGAGGGGTGCCATGCATGCCAGGATTGGGGATGAAAGGGTGCCATGCCTACCAGATTTGGGGATGAGGGGTGCCATGCATACCAGGATTGGGGATGAGGGGTGCCATGCATACCAGGATCGGGGATGAGGGGTGCCATGCATACCAGAATCGGGATGAGGGGTGCCATGCATTCCAGGATTGGGTATGGAGGGTGTCATGCATTCCAGGTTTGGGGATGAGGGGTGCAATGCATACTAGGATTGGGGGAAGAGGGGTGCCATGCATACCAGGATTGGGAATGAGGGGTGCCATGCATTCCAGGATTGGGGATGAGGGCTGCCATGCATTCCAGGATTGGGGATGAGGAGTGCCATGCATACCAAGATTGGAGATGAGCGGTGCCATGCATACCAGGATTGTGGATGAGGGGTGCCATGCATATGAGATTTGGGGATGAGGGGTGCCAGGCATACCAGGATTGGGGATGAGGGGTGCCATGCATACCAGGATCGGGGATGAGGGGTGCCATTCATACCAGAATCGGGGATGAGGGGTGCCATGCATTCCAGGATTGGAGATGAGGAGTGCCATGCATCCCAGGTTTGGGGATGAGTAGTGCCATGCATACCAGGATTAGGGTTGAAGAGTGCCATGTATACCAGGATTGGGGATGTGGGGTACCATGCATACCAGGATTGGGGATGAGGGTGCCATGCATACCAGGATCGGGATGAGGGTTGCCATGCATACCAGGATTGGGGAGGAGGGGTGCCATGCATACCAGGATAGGGGATGAGGGGTGCCATGCATTCCAGGATTGGGGATGAGGGGTGCCATGCATAACAGGATCGGGGATGAGGGTTGGCATGCATACCAGGATCGGGGATGAGGGGTGGCATGCATACCAAGATCGGGGATAAGGGGTGCCATGCATACCATGATTGGGGGTGAGGGGTGCCGTGCATACCTGGATTGGGGATGAGGGGTGCCATACATACCAGGATTGGGGATGAGGGGTGCCATGCATACCAGGATTGGGGATGAGGAGTGCCATGCATACCAGGATTGGGGATGAGGGGTGCCATGCATACCAGGATTGGGGATGAGGGGTGCCATGCATATCAGATTTGGGGATGATGGGTGCAATGCATACCAGGATTGGGGATGAGGGGTGCCATGCATACCAGGATCGGGGATGAGGGGTGCCATGCATACCAGAATCGGGGATGAGGGGTGCTGTGCATTCCAGGATTGGGGATGAGAGGTGCCGTGCATACCAGGTTTGGGGATGAGGGGTGCCATGCATACCAGGAATGGGGATGAGTAGTGCCATGCATACCAGGATTAGGGATGAGGGGTGCAATGTATACCAGGATTGGGGATGTGGAGTACCATGCATACCAGGATCGGGGATAAGGGTTGCCATGCATACCAGTATAAGGGATGAGGGGTGCCATGCATTCCAGGATTGAGGATGAGGGGTGCCATGCATAACAGGATCGGGGATGAGGGTTGGCATGCATACCAGGATCGGGGATGAGGGTTGGCATGCATACCAGGATCGGGGATGAGGGGTGGCATGCATACCAAGATCGGGGATGAGGGATGCCATGCATACCAGGATCGGGGATTAGGGGTGCCATGCATTCCAGGATTGGGGATGAGGGGTGCCATGCATTCCAGGATTGGGGATGAGGGGTGCCATGCATTCCAGAATTGGGGATGAGGGGTGCCATGCATATGAGGATGAGGAATGGGGTGCCATGCATACCAGGATGAGGGGTACCATACATACCAGGATAGGTATGAGGGGTACCATACATACCAGGATGAGGGATGGGGTGCCATGCATACCAGGGATGGGGGATGAGTGGAGCCATGCATACCAAGATGAGGGATTGGGTGCCATACTTACCAGGATTGGTGGATGAGGGGTGCCATACATACCAGGATGAGAGATTGGGTGCCTTGCATACCAGGATTGCGATAAGGGGTGCAATTGATACCAGATTTGGAATGAGGGGTGCCATGCATACCAGGATTGGGGATGAGGGGTGCCATGAATACCAGGATTGGGGGTGAGGGGTACCGTGCATACCAGGATTGAGGATGAGGGGTGCCATACATACCAGGATTGGGGATGAAGAGAGCCATGCATACCAGGATTGGGGATGAGGGGTGCCATGCATGCCAGGATTGGGGATGAGGGGTGTCATGCCTACCAGATTTGGGGATGAGGGGTGCAATGCATACCAGGATTGGGGATGAGGGGTGTCATGCATACCAGGATCGGGGATGAGGGGTGCCATGCATACCAGAATCGGGATGAGGGGTGCCATGCATACCAGGATGAGAGATGGGGTGCCATGCATACCAGGATTGGGATAAGGGGTGCAATTGATATCAGATTTGGAATGAGGAGTGCCATGCATACCAGGATTGGGGATGAGGGGTGCCATGCATACCAGGATAGGGGGTGTGAGGGGTACCGTGCATACCAGGATTGGGGATGATGAGAGCCATGCATACCAGGATTGGGGATGAGGGGTGCCATGCATGCCAGGATTGGGGAGGAGGGGTGCCATACATACCAGGATTGGGGATGAGGGGTGCCTTGCATACCAGGATTGGGGATGAGGAGAGCCATGCATACCAGGATCGGGATGAGGGGTGCCATGCATGCCAGGATTGGGAATGAGGGGTGCCATGCATGCCAGGATTGGGGATGAGGGGTACCATGCCTACCAGATTTGGGGATGAGGGGAGTCTTGCAAACCAGGATTGGGGATGAGGGGTGCCATGCATACCAGGATCAGGGAAGAGGGGTGCCATGCATACCAGAATCGGGATGAGGGGTGCCATGCATTCCAGGATTGGGTATGAGGGGTGTCATGCATTCCAGGATTGGGGATGAGGGGTGCCATGCATACTAGGATTGGGGAATGAGGTGTGCCATGCATACCAGGATTGGGAATGAGGGGTGCCATGCATACCAGGATTGGGGATCATGGTGCCATGCATATCAGGATTGGGGATGAGGGGTGCCATGCATACCAGGATCGGGGATGAGGGGTGCCATGCATACCAGGATCGGGGATGAGGGTTGCCATGCTTACCAGGATCGGGGATGAGGGATGCAATGCATACCAGGATCAGGGATGAGGGGTGTCATGCATACTAGGATTGGGGATGAGGCGTGCCATGCATTCCAGGATTGGGGATGAGGGGTGTCATGCATTCCAGGATTGGGGATGAGGGGTGCCATGCATACTAGGATAGGGGATGAGGGGTGCCATGCATACCAGGATTGGGAATTAGGGGTGCCATACATACCAGAATTGGGGATGAGGGGTGCCATGCATACCAGGATTGGGGATGAGGAGAGCCATGCATTCCAGGATTGGGTATGAGGGGTGCCATGCATTCCAGGATTGGGGATGAGGGCTGCCATGCATTCCAGGATTGGGGATGAGGGGTGCTATGCATACCAGGATGAGGGATGGGGTGCCATGCATACCAGGATGAGGGGTACCATACATACCAGGATAGGTATGAGGGGTACCATACATATCAGGATGAGGGATGGGGTGCCATGCTCACCAGGATTAGGGGATGAGTGGAGCCATGCATACCAAGATGAGGGATTGGGTGCCATACATACCAGGATTAGGGGATGAGGGGTGCCATACATACCAGGATGAGAGATGGGGTGCCATGCATACCAGGATTGGGATAAGGGGTGCAATTGATATCAGATTTGGAATGAGGAGTGCCATGCATACCAGGATTGGGGATGAGGGGTGCCATGCATACCAGGATAGGGGGTGTGAGGGGTACCGTGCATACCAGGATTGGGGATGATGAGAGCCATGCATACCAGGATTGGGGATGAGGGGTGCCATGCATGCCAGGATTGGGGAGGAGGGGTGCCATACATACCAGGATTGGGGATGAGGGGTGCCTTGCATACCAGGATTGGGGATGAGGAGAGCCATGCATACCAGGATCTGGGATGAGGGGTGCCATGCATGCCAGGATTGGGAATGAGGGGTGCCATGCATGCCAGGATTGGGGATGAGGGGTACCATGCCTACCAGATTTGGGGATGAGGGGTGTCTTGCATACCAGGATTGGGGATGAGGGGTGCCATGCATACCAGGATAAGGGAAGAGGGGTGCCATGCATACCAGAATCGGGATGAGGGGTGCCATGCATTCCAGGATTGGGTATGAGGGGTGTCATGCATTCCAGGATTGGGGATGAGGGGTGCCATGCATACTAGGATTGGGGAATGAGGTGTGCCATGCATACCAGGATTGGGAATGAGGGGTGCCATGCATACCAGGATTGGGGATCATGGTGCCATGCATATCAGGATTGGGGATGAGGGGTGCCATGCATACCAGGATCGGGGATGAGGGGTGCCATGCATACCAGGATCGGGGATGAGGGTTGCCATGCTTACCAGGATCGGGGATGAGGGATGCAATGCATACCAGGATCAGGGATGAGGGGTGTCATGCATACTAGGATTGGGGATGAGGCGTGCCATGCATTCCAGGATTGGGGATGAGGGGTGTCATGCATTCCAGGATTGGGGATGAGGGGTGCCATGCATACTAGGATAGGGGATGAGGGGTGCCATGCATACCAGGATTGGGAATTAGGGGTGCCATACATACCAGAATTGGGGATGAGGGGTGCCATGCATACCAGGATTGGGGATGAGGAGAGCCATGCATACCAGGATTGGGGATGAGGGGTGCCATGCATACCAGGATTGGGGATGAGGGGTGCCATGCCTACCAGATTTGGGGATGAGGGGTGCCATGCATACCAGGATTGAGGATGAGGGGTGCCATGCATACCAGGATCGGGGATGAGGGGTGCAATGCATGCCAGAATCATCATGAGGGGTGCCATGCATTCCAGGATTGGGTATGAGGGGTGCCATGCATACCAGGATTGAGGATGAGGGGTGCCATGCATATCAGGATTGGGGATGAGGGGTGCCATGCATACCAGGATCAGGGATGAGGGGTGCCATGCATGCCAGGATCGGGGATGAGGGGTGCCATGCTTATCAGGATCGGGGATGAGGGGTGCCATGCATACCAGGATCAGGGATGAGGGGTGTCATGCATACTAGGATTGGGGATGAGGCGTGCCATGCATTCCAGGATTGGGGATGAGGGGTGTCATGCATTCCAGGATTGGGGATGAGGGGTGCCATGCATACTAGGATTGGGGATGAGGGGTGCCATGCATACCAGGATTGGGAATGAGGGGTGCCATGCATACCAGGATCTGGGATGAGGGGTGCCATGCATACCAGGATTGGGGATGATGGGTGCCATGCATTCCAGGATCGGGGATGAGGGGTGCCATGCATACCAGGATTGGGGATGAGGGGTGCCATGCATACCAGGATTGGGGATAAAGGGTGCCATGCATACCAGGATTGGAGATGAGGGGTGCCATGTATACAAGGATTGGGGATGAGGGGAGCCATGCACACCAGGATTGGGGATGAGGGGTGGCAAGCATTCCAGGATTGGGGATGAGGAGTGCCATGCATACCAGGATTGGGGATGAGGGGGCCATGCATACCAAGATGAGGGATGAGGAAGCCAAGCACACCAGGATAAGGGATTTGTTGCCATGCAAACCAGGATTGGGGGATGAGGAGGCCATACATACCAGAACTGGGATGAGGGGTACCATGTATACCAGGATGAGGGGTATCATACATACCAGGATAGGGATGAGGGGTACCATACATACCAATATAGGGATGAGGGGTGCAATGCATACCAGGATTGGGGATGAGGGGTGCCATGCATTCCAGGATTGGGGTTGAGGGGTGCCATGCATTCCAATATTGGGGATGAGGGGTGCCATGCATACCAGGAACGGGGATGAGGGGTGCCATGCATACCAGGATTGGGGATGAGGGGTGCCATGCATACCTGGATTGGGGATGAGGGGTGACATGCATACCAGGATCGGGGATGGGGGGTGCCATGCATACCAGGATTGGGGATGAGGGGTGCCATACATATCAGGATCGGCGATGAGGGGTTTCATGCACACCAGGATCGGGGATGAGGGGTGCCATGCATTCCAGGATTGGGGAAAAGGGTTGCCATGGATTCCAGGATTGGGGATAATGGGTGCCATGCAAACTAGGATTGGGGATGAGGGGTGCCATGCATACCAGGATTGGGAATGAGGGGTGCCATGCATACCAGGATCGGAGATGAGGGGTGCCAAGCGTACCAGGATTTGGAGTGAGGAGTGCCATGCATACCAAGATCCAGGATGAGGGGTGTCATGCATACCACGATTGGGGATGAGGGGTGACATGCATACCAGGATCGGGGATAAGGGATAAGGGGTGCCATGCATACCTGGATCGGGGATGAAGGGTGCCATACATACCAGGATTGGGGGTGAGGGGTGCCATGCATACCAGGATCGGGGGTGAGGGGTGCCATGCATACCAGGATCGGCGATGAGGGGTGCCATACTTACCAGAATTGGGGATGAGGGGTGCCATGCATTCCAGGATTGGGGATGAGGGGTTTCATGCATTCCAGGGGATTGAGGATGAGGGGTGCCATGCATACTAGGATTCTGGATGAGCGGTGCCATGCATACCATGATTGGGAATGAGGGGTGCCATGCATAACATGATCGGGGATGAGGGGTGCCATGCATACCAGGATCGGGGATCATGGGTGCCATGCATACCAGGATTGGGGATGAGGGGTGAAATGCATACCAGGATCGTGGATGAGGGGTGCCATGCATACCTGCATTGGGGATGATGGGTGACATGCATACCAGGATCGGGGATGGGCGGTGCCATGCATACCAGGATCGGGCATGAGGGGTGCCATGCATATTAGGATCGGGGATTAGGGGTTCCATGCATACCAGGATCGAGGACGAGGGGTGCCATGCTTACCAGGATTGGGTATGAGGGGTGCCATGCATTCCAGTATTGGGGATGAGGGGTGTCATCCATCCCAGGATTGGGTATGAGTGGTGCCATGCATACTAGGATTGGGGAAGAGGGGTGCCATGCATGCCAGGATTGGGAATGAGGGGTGTCTTGTATACCAGGATCGGGGATGAGGGGTGCCATGCATACCAGGATTGGGGATGAGGGGTGACATGCATACCAGGATCGGGGATGAAGGATGTCATGCATACCTGGATCGGGGATGAGGGGTGCCATGCATACCAGGATCGGGGATGAGGGGTGCCATGCATACCAGGATTGGGGATGAGGGGTGCCATTAATACCAGGATCATGGATGAGGGGTGCCATGCATACCAGGATCGGGGATGAGGAGTGCCATACATACCAGGATTGGGCATGAGGTGTGCCATGCATTCCTGGATTGGGAATGAGGGGTGCCATGCATACCAGGATTAGGGATGAGGGGTACCATGCATACCAGGATTGAGGATGAGGGGTGCCATGCATTCCAGGATTGGGGATGAGGGGTGCCATGCATACCAGTATTGGGGATGAGGGGTGCCATGCATACCAAGATTGGGGATGAGGGGTGCCATGCATACCAGGATCGGGGATGAGGGGTGCCATGCATACCAGGATCGGGGATCTGGGGTGCCATGCATACCCAGATAGGGGATGAGTTGTGCCATGCATACCAGGATCGGGGATGAGTGGTGCCATACATACCAGGATTGGGGATGAAGGGTGCCATGCATTCCAGGATTGGGGATGAGGGGTGCCATGCATACCAGGATCGGCAATGAGGGGTGCCATACTTACCAGGATTGGGGATGAGGGGTGCCATGCATTCCAGAATTGGGGATGAGGGGTTTCATGCATTCCAGGGGATTGAGGATGAGGGGTGCCATGCATACTAGGATTCTGGATGAGGGGTGCCATGCATACCATGATTGGGAATGAGGGGTGCCATGCATACCATGATCGGGGATGAGGGGTGCCATGCATACCAGGATCGGGGATCAGGGGTGCCATGCATACCAGGATTGGGGATGAGGGGTGAAATGCATACCAGGATCGGGGATGAGGGGTGCCATGCATACCTGCATTGGGGATGAGGGGTGACATGCATACCAGGATCGGGGATGGGCGGTGCCATGCATACCAGGATCTGGCATGAGGGGTGCCATGCATATTAGGATCGGGGATTAGGGGTTCCATGCATACCAGGATCGGGGACGAGGGGTGCCATGCTTACCAGGATCGGGTATGAGGGGTGCCATGCATTCCAGTATTGGGGATGAGGGGTGTCATCCATCCCAGGATTGGGTATGAGTGGTGCCATGCATACTAGGATTGGGGATGAGGGGTGCCATGCATACCAGGATTGGGAATGAGGGGTGTCTTGTATACCAGGATCGGGGATGAGGGGTGCCATGCATACCAGAATCGGGATGAGGGGTGCCATGCATACCAGAATCGGGATAAGGGGTGCCATGCATTCCAGGATTGGGTATGAGGGGTGTCATGCATTCCAGGATTGGGGATGAGGGGTGCCATGCATACTAGGATTGGGGGAAGAGGGGTGCCATGCGCACCAGGATTGGTAATGAGGGGTGCCATGCATACCAGGATGGGGGATGAGGGGTGCCATGCATACCAGGATTGGGGATGAGGGGTGACATGCATACCAGGATCGGGGATGAGGGATGTCATGCATACCTGGATCGGGGATGAGGGGTGCCATGCATACCAGGATCAGGGATGAGTGGTGCCATGCATACCAGGATCGGGGATGAGGGGTGCCATGCATACCATAATCGGGATGAGGGGTGCCATGCATTCCAGGATTGGGTATGAGGGGTGTCATGCATTCCAGGATTGGGGATGAGGGGTGCCATGCATACTAGGATTGGGGGAAGAGGGGTGCCATGCATACCAGGATTGGGAATGAGGGGTGCCATGCATTCCAGGATTGGGAATGAGGGCTGCCATGCATTCCAGGATTGGGGATGAGGGGTGCTATGCATACCAGGATGAGGGATGGGGTGCCATGCATACCAGGATGAGGGGTACCATACATACCAGCATAGGTATGAGGGGTACCATACATACCAGGATGAGGGATGGGGTGCCATGCATACCAGGATTGGGGGTAGAGTGGAGCCATGCATACGAAGATGAGGGATTGGGTGCCATACATACCAGGAATAGGGGATGAGGGGTGCCATACATACCAGGATGAGAGATGGGGTGCCATGCATACCAGGATTGGGATAAGGCGTGCAATTGATATCAGATTTGGAATGAGGGGTGCCATGCATACCAGGATTGGGGATGAGGGGTGCCATGCATACCAGGATAGGGGGTGTGAGGGGTACCGTGCATACCAGGATTGAGGATGAAGGGTGCCATACATACGAGGATTGGGGATGAGGGGTGCCATGCATACCAGGATTGGGGATGAGGAGAGCCATGCATACCAGGATTGGGGATGAGGGGTCCCATGCATGTCAGGATTGGGGATGAGGTGTGCCATACATACCAGGATTGGCGATGAGGGGTGCCTTGCATACCAGGATTGGGGATGAGGAGAGCTATGCATACCAGGATCTGGGATGAGGGGTGCCATGCATGCCAGGATTGGGGATGAGGGGTGCCATGCATGCCAGGATTTCGGATGAGGGGTACCATGCCTACCAGATTTGGGGATGAGGGGTGCCATGCATTCCAGGATTGGGTATGAGGGGTGTCATGCATTCCAGGATTGGGGATGAGGGGTGGCATGCATACTAGGATTGGGGAATGAAGTGTGCCATGCATACCAGGATTGGGAATGAGGGGTGCCATGCATACCAGGATTGGGGATTAGGGGTGCCATGCATATCAGGATTGGGGATGAGGGGTGCCATGCTTACCAGGATCGGGGATGAGGGGTGCAATGCATACCAAGATCAGGGATGAGGGGTGTCATGCATACTAGGATTGGGGATGAGGCGCGCCATGCATTCCAGGATTGGGGATGAGGGGTGTCATGCATTCCAGGATTGGGGATGAGGGGTGCCATGCATACTAGGATTGGGGATGAGGGGTGGCATGCATACCAGGATTGGGAATTAGGGGTGCCATACATACCAGAATTGGGGATGAGGTGTGCCATGCATACCAGGATTGGGGATGAGGAGAGCCATTCATACCAGGATTGGGGATGAGGGGTGCCATGCATACCAGGATTGGGGATGAGGGGTGCCATGCCTACCAGATTTGGGGATGAGGGGTGCCATGCATACCAGGATTGAGGATGAGGGGTGCCATGCATACCAGGATCGGGGATGAGGGGTGCAATGCATGCCAGAATCAGGATGAGGGGTGCCATGCATTCCAGGATTGGATATGAGGGGTGCCATGCATACCAGGATTGGGGATGAGGGGTGCCATGCGTATCAGGATTGGGGATGAGGGGTGCCATGCATACCAGGATCAGGGATGAGGGGTGCCATGCATGCCAGGATCTGGGATGAGGGGTGCCATGCATACCAGGATCAGGGATGATGGGTGTCATGCATACTAGGATTGGGGATGAGGCGTGCCATGCATTCCAGGATTGGGGATGAGGGGTGCCATGCATATCAGGATCGGGGATGAGGGGTGCCATTAATACCAGTCTCGGGGATGAGGGGTTCCATGCATACCAGGATCGGGAATGAGGAGTGCCATACATACCAGGATTGGGGATGAGGGGTGCCATGCATTCCTGGATTGGCAATGAGGGGTGCCATGCATACCAGGATTAGGGATGAGGGGTACCATGCATACCAGGATTGAGGATGAGGGGTGCCATGCATTCCAGGATTGGGGATGAGGGGTGCCATGCATACCAGTATTGGGGATGAGGGGTGCCATGCATACCAAGATTGGGGATGAGGGGTGCCATGCATGCCAGGATCGGGGATGAGGGGTGCCATGCATACCAGGATCGGGGATCTGGGGTGCCATGCATACCCAGATAGGGGATGAGTTGTGCCATGCATACCAGGATTGGGGATGAGTGGTGCCATACATACCAGGATTGGGGATGAAGGGTGCCATGCATTCCAGGATTGGGGATGAGGGGTGCCATGCAAACCAGGATCGGGGTTGAGGGGTACCATGCATATCAGGATAGGCGATGAGGGTTTCCATGCATACCAGGATCGGGGATGAGGGGTGCCATGCATACCAGGATTGGGGATGAGGGGTGCCATGCATTCCAGGATTGGGGATGATGGGTGTCATGCATACTAGGATTGGGGTTGAGGGGTGCCATGTATACCAGGATTGGGAATGAGGGGTGCCATGCATACAAGGATCGGAGATGAGGGGTGCCATGCGTACCAGGATTGGGGATGAGAGGTGCCATGCATTCCAGGATTGGGGATGAGTGGTGCCATGCATACCACGATTGGGGATGAGGGGTGACATGCATACCAGGATCGGGGATAAGGGGTGCCATGCATACCACGATTGGGGATGAGGGGTGAAATGTATACCAGGATCGGGGATGAGGGGTGCCATGCATACCTGGATTGGGGATGAGGGGTGACATGCATACCAGGATCGGGGATGGGGGGTGCCATGCATACCAGGATCGGGCATGAGGGTTGCCATGCATATGAGGATCGGGATGAGGGGTTCCATGCATACCAAGATCGGGGACGAGGGGTGCCATGCATACCAGGATTGTGTATTAGGGGTGCCATGCATTCCAGTTTTGGGGATGAGGGGTGTCATCCATCCCAGGATTGGGTATGAGTGGTGCCATGCATACTAGGATTGGGGATGTGGGGTGCCATGCATACCAGGATTGGGAATGAGGGGTGCCTTGTATACCAGGATCGGGGATGAGCAGTGCCATGCGTACCAGGATTGGGAGTGAGGGGTGCCATGCATACTAGGATGGGGGATGAGGGGTGCCATGCATACCGGGATTGGGGATAAGGGGTGACATGCATACCAGGATCGGGGATGAGGGGTGCCATGCGTACCTGGATCGGGGATGAGGGGTGCCATGCATACCAGGATCGGGGATGAGGGGTGCCATACATACCAGGAATGGGGATGAGGTGTGCCATGCATACCAGGATTGGGGATGAGGGGTGCCATGCATTCCAGGATTGGGGATGATGGGTGTCATGCATACTAGGATTGGGGTTGAGGGGTGCCATGTATACCAGGATTGGGAATGAGGGGTGCCATGCATACAAGGATCGGAGATGAGGGGTGCCATGCGTACCAGGATTGGGGATGAGAGGTGCCATGCATACCACGATTGGGGATGAGGGGTGACATGCATACCAGGATCGGGGATAAGGGGTGCCATGCATACCACGATTGGGGATGAGGGGTGAAATGTATACCAGGATCGGGGATGAGGGGTGCCATGCATACCTGGATTGGGGATGAGGGGTGATATGCATACCAGGATCGGGGATGGGGGGTGCCATGCATACCAGGATCGGGCATGAGGGTTGCCATGCATATGAGGATCGGGATGAGGGGTTCCATGCATACCAAGATCGGGGACGAGGGGTGCCATGCATACCAGGATTGTGTATTAGGGGTGCCATGCATTCCAGTTTTGGGGATGAGGGGTGTCATCCATCCCAGGATTGGGTATGAGTGGTGCCATGCATACTAGGATTGGGGATGTGGGGTGCCATGCATACCAGGATTGGGAATGAGGGGTGCCTTGTATACCAGGATCGGGGATGAGCAGTGCCATGCGTACCAGGATTGGGAGTGAGGGGTGCCATGCATACTAGGATGGGGGATGAGGGGTGCCATGCATACCGGGATTGGGGATAAGGGGTGACATGCATACCAGGATCGGGGATGAGGGGTGCCATGCATACCTGGATCGGGGATGAGGGGTGCCATGCATACCAGGATCGGGGATGAGGGGTGCCATACATACCAGGAATGGGGATGAGGTGTGCCATGCATACCAGGATTGGGGATGAGGGGTGCCATGCATACCAGGATTGGGGATGAGGGGTGCCATGCATACCGGGATTGGGGATGAGGGGTGCCATGCATACCAGGATTGGTGATGAGGGGTGCCATGCATACAAGGATTGGGGATGAGGGGTGCCATGCATACCAGGATAGGGATGTGGGGGTGCCATGCATACGAGGATTCGGATGAGGGGCCATGCATACCAGGATAGGGATGAGGGGTACCATGCATACCAGGATGAGGGATGGGGTGCCATGCGTACCAGGATAGGGATGAGGGGTACCATCCATACCAGGATGAGGGGAACCATACATACCAGGATAGGGATGAGGGATGGAGTATCATGCATACCAGGATGTGGGTCAGGGGCCCATGCATACCAGGATAAGGCTGGAGGGGCCATGCATACAAGGATTGGGTTTGAGGGAGCCATGCATACCAGGATGAAGGATGAGGGGCACCATGCATGCCAGGATTGGGATGAGGGGTGCCATGCATACCAGGATTGGGGGTGAGGGGTGCCATGCATACCAGGATTGGGGGTGAGGGGTGCCATGCATGCCAGGATGGGGATGAGGGGTGCAATGCATACCAGGATAGGGATGAGGGGTGCTATGCATACCAGGATAGGGATGAGGGGTGTCATGCATATCAGGATAGGATGGGGGGACAGGATGGGGGCAGCACAAATACCAGGCTGGTGGCAGCACAAATACCAGGATGGGGGGCAGCACATACCAGTATGGGAGGCCATATACCAATAAAAATGCTTGCCACCGGGGCGTAGAATGGGTTCAATAGCTAGTATGTATATATATGTGTGTGTACACATACAAAACGGGAAAAACAACGATAAAGGAGCCCACAAAGTAATTAGAAAAGTACTTCACATCAAAATTTATTGAAAACATATATATCAGAGAACAGACAATACAGGAATAAGTGCGGTAAAAGGGTTAAAGATTAAAATAACCTCCACAAAGACCCTCTCCAAATAGCCACCTCCAAAGCTAGACTAGATATAACACAACATATTGTTATTATTTAGAACTGCTATTGACGCGCCCCTGGGCCTGTGTCGCGCTGCGTTGCGCACGCGGGAGCTTACCCGGAACCGGATCTGTTGAGGGTTGTAGTCTCGTGGCGGTGATCCGGTCCGTGCCCAGGGAGTCAGACTAAGTGGCGCTGTTTTAGCGGTAGATGTTGGACGACTACGCCACCCGTTGAGTGCAGCCAGGGAGCTGCTGCTGCAGGGCAGACCGCTCAGGTCGGTGGTAGGATTGTGCAGCGTGATAGTATAACCCCCAACGGGAGGGGTATGGCCTCAGGGCAGCCGACGTGGATGATGGGGGTAGCAGGAACCACTCGGAGACGGTACTGTGTAGTTCAGGGTCTTTACTGGTCACAAAGATAGACCCTCCCGGAGTACTGGCTAGCGATTGGGGCCTGGTCAGTCCTTGAGCAGATGGGATCTCCCCTGGCCAGGCGGAGTTGTAGGCCTCCCAAACTAACGATACTCTTCTGGCTACCTTGCTAGAGGCAGGTATAAGTAGCCCACGTCCCTGAGTGTACCGTGTGGTGCTCACCCGTATGGCCGGTGACTCGGGGCCTTCGGGTTTCTGGGCCAGAGGACCTGCAATCCCCTGCCGGTCGGTTTCTGCTGCTGGATAGGAGTTAGTCCCCACAGCCTCGGACTCCGGGTCCGGTGATCACTTCTCAGTCAGGGCGAGCTCTGCAGCTGCCAGCCCCTGACTCCTTGTAACACTGCTCCCACAGAGCTCCTGTTGTTTTGTTCCTATATTTGCTTCTTTCCTCTGCTTCTTCTCTACTCACTAACCCTGACTCAGCCCTAGGTTTATATAGGGGAAGTTCTTCCCCTCCCAGGACTGGGCAGGAGGTGTGGCATGCACAGGATTCCTGACCAAGAGACCTCCCACCTGCTCTCAGACATAACATTGCTGTTACTGTGGAAACCAGATCCCTGGGGTGCCACACTATCATCAAATCTAATATTATGCAGCCTCATCCTAACATTGCCCAAAAAGTGTGTATATATATTAGCTCCCTATAATCAATGTATAATGCACTATCAATATACTTTTTTACCAAAAAAATATATATACACACATTCCCCATCATCATACACCGCATATATGGCTGTGGGTGGCTGGCCAGGTCACCACTACATACATCCCAAAGGGAGAGAACTCCGATTGAGAACAGTAAAGTGGCAATGAAGGAACCAAAAGTCCGTAAGGGGGTGGCACCAGTGGAGCAGGGATGCCCCGAAGCGCATTTCGTGCTTACCCTTCGTCAGGGGTGTGTGTATGGCTATATATATATTTATATATATATATATATGATTTGTAGCTTTGTCGCCAGAAAAGGAGGGGGGTCCAGACACATTTTTTGCACAGGAGTCCCAAGATGTCAGTGTCCGCCCCTGATGTCTACACTGTACCTGTGAATGTAGTTAGATGCCGGCCCGGCCACATCACGATGAGGCAGACATGCTCCCTGCACTGCACGCTGTGTGAACTGCATCTCCAGAAGTGGCGTCACATAGCAAGCCTGAATCTGCTTCATCCTGCCCTAGAGGATCTCATGGATCATTCCTCAGTGGATGGCGGTAAATATGAGGTCATGAATCAGTGTCGGGGCAGGATGTCTAGAGTGAGGGGTAGTAGGACTCTGCTCACCTGATAAGTTCACATAGGATTCCATAGTGTCAGGTTAGCGGCCGCTCTGCTGGGACTCTGTGAGTTATTGACATGTCACGTGATACATTGGGTACCTGGGGGGCCCACGCCTTCTAAACTGCCTGGGGCCCTGGTCTCTCTTAATCCGCCCCTGGTTGTGAAGCTATCAGTCCTGCCTCCCATACAAATGAGTGATTCTCTCCACTGTGCATGCATGTGTTCTGTATGGGAGGGAGTTGCTGCCAGAGACCTCCAATTGCCTGATCCTTTTCTTCCTAACATCTACCATCAGAGGAGAGTCAGGAGGTCTCCATAGACATTAGAAGGTCAGCCAGTCCAACCAAAAATGATCAGGTTTGTCCAATATCTTTATGGCTGGGCAGAGTGACCATATAGGCAGCTGCACAGAGGCCCATGGTGTAGGGGGGCCTGCTTGTACTCCATGTTTCTCAGTCAATACTTTGCTGTGACTGTCCTGTTTCATCCCCTGTAGAGTCTCCTCCTTCGACTCAGGATGTTGCAGAGAGGAGATTGGAAGGTGGGGGCCCTGGAATCTGTCCATGCTGATTAGATCTCTTTATAAACAGGACCCGATTAATCATCTGCAATTTTTTTAAGTTACTTTTCTTTTAGTGTCTTGTAGTATCCATTGATGTTTTTCAAAATAGCGCACGTGGTTCATGAATTTTGCTCAAAATCAAAAATGCACTTATTTTTGTCTTGAAAGTTTTTTGCAGTTTTTTTAGTGCAGAAAGTTGCATGTTCCACTAAAATATCGCAAAATTTGCAAAAACAATTTTTCAGCCATGCATACATTTTTTTGAGGGAAACTGGTGTAGACTTGCACCAACATTTAGCAACTTTTAAAAAAAGTTGCAATTGATGAACAGCGGAATCTAGAAACCCCAAACCCTGTGGATCAGTGGTTTTCACTGTTGCCTTGCAGCATTGGGTCTTAGCTTAAAATCTACAAGGAATCCAAAGAGAAAGACCTCCTTTCAAAATTCATAGAAATATCAAAAAAACTTTATTAATCAAACAACTCATAAAAGTTCTCAATAAAAAACAAGTAGGCGGGGTTTGCGACAAACAGAATTAGACAGAAAACCAGATGATATATAACTTTCCATGGATGAGATACAATACTCTATCTTACAAACTAATAGGAGTAAGTTCTTCCTATAGTGATTAATTACATTTGGTTGCTCTCCACATATATGCACGATTCAGTACAAAAAGATAGAGGACATCATTCATGGTGGTAGGGTCAACAATTATAGGATGAAAGATAAAACTTATGGTGGAAAAACACAGGTATGCAGTACTTAATTATGCGTATCCAAATTATGTTACTAAAGTGCTTAGTGCATATACCAAAATTAAAAAAGTGCTTAGTGCAACATAATACAACTACAAATTTAAAGAGGTTTTATACTCTACATATTGTTATGGAGACCCTCTTTGTTTTAAGAAGAACTTTGGAATAGACAGCAAAGGGTCTTCACATTGCCAGTGAGATTCAAATTAAGATACTTCATCGATGAAGGAAGAGAGACAGAATATATGTGACATGCATTGTTAGCAGGTAGAGTCTTCTGGTGTGGCAACAAAGACTCACCATATTTATTAGCTAGACAGAACAGAACTACATTGTTACATACAACTGAGCAGAAAACCGAAATAGACTTATTAGTAACAAACACATTTCCCTTGGCCCAGCGTAAACCTTCTTGTCAAGGACTTCACAGGAAACAAGTATCTTAGTCAGACATTCCACAATGTAAAATCAGAAAACACTCAAGCAGACTTCAGACATAGCAAAAATATAAATTGTTTTTTTCTAAATTAATAATGATATCTAGATATTAAAAAATTAACCATAACAATATGCACTATTTGTTCCATGCTAAATCTATTCACAATATACCCAAATGGGCATTACACATGGAACATGAATTTCATACACACAAATAGCACCTATATGAGATGTACTAACTAGATTCTAGATCAGGTATACATACAAAAGTGCTTGTGCTAAACAGATAAGGTGCATAATTAAAGGAGCATTGACACAGGTTACATATTACATATTACTGACCCACCATAAAGGTGTCTCACCTAGAGCCCCTTGACGCGCGTTTCGCATCAGGCTGCTTCCTCAGAAGAAAATCTACAAGGATTTTGAATGTTCTATCCATATGTCCGTGGGTTTCTTGCCACATTCCATAGACATATTGTTAGGAAATTTAGGCCTCAGTATTTTAGATCAGTATTTCATCAGTGTTTGAGTGCCAAACCAGGAGTGTCTCCAAAACACAGAACTGGTGTCAATCTTTCAATTATAGTTTTTCTCTGTGAGTTCCACTCCTGGTTTTGGCACACTAATACTGATGAAAAAATACTGACGTGTGAATGAGGCCTTATATTGTGAGCCCCAATGGGGACAATGATGGTGTCTGTAAAGCGCTGTGGAATACGATGGTGCTATGTGAGTAAAATAGATAAACCCCAGCCTCAATGGTAAACGTAAAAAACAGGTAAGCACATATAAAATAGACTTTAAAAAAGGCACAAATGAAAAAAAAATAAGGCCCATGTGAAAAACAGGCAAAAAACACCAGCAACTAGAAAAAAAGGTGCAAATGCAATAATGAATTGGATCCATAGATCATTAATTATTTCCTTTGCTTAAGGGCTCATGCACATGGCCATATGTTCGGTCAAAGTGATCTGTCAAAACATTGGATCATATTTGGACCAATGTTTTTCTATAGGGTCGTGCACATGTCCGATTCTTTCCTCTGATCAGCTGGGTCCGAGAAAAAAATTGCAGCATGCCCGAGTTTGATGCTGCAATCAAATTGCACTCGGCCATGCAAGTCAATGAGTCCATGGAAACCATCAGACTGCACTCGGATGACTTCTCAGTGCAGTCTGATTTTCACGGACTGACAGAATGGAGAAGATGGAGAATTTTTTTATTTTTCCATCTTCTCCTTATCAGAGAAAATCAGATAACACTATGCTCACACTCTGATTAAACTCTGATTAGAGTTTGATCAGAGTGTGATTTGGATAATCGATCCAATTCTCTCGGATAAGCGAATATACACTCGTCTGACCCTAGCCTAAAGTGTAATCTTCTCCAGGATTCAAACTCATATCCTCTAGCATAGCAGGAAGAAACTTTAGCATACAGTATATACCAGTATATTAGGGGTAAAATAAAACTTATAGTTTTTTTTACTATAAAATTACAAAAAAAATATGAAAAACAAATGCAATAATCATGTTTAAACACTTTTTGAAGTTAAATGTCACAAACCAATATATTACATGGACATGTTTGATATCTCTGTAATCATAATAAGCTATTTCCCATACAATACAATAAACCCATCATTTATGGTGGTCGCTAAATGGCATAAAAAATTATGTACTTTTTTCCTCCTCTAAACCCATATAATTCTTTCGTACAAATGAGACCTACAGTACGTAAAGGTTTTGGCAAAATGGTAGTAAAAACTACAGCTCATCAGCACAAAAAATAAGATTTCATATAATGAAGCAGACGTGAAAATAAAAATGAACTACTGATCAACAAAAATAGCTTAGTTGTCTGTACATGGGCTTACCCACCGTGGGGCAGCTGCCCCCCTCCCTAGAAGCAGGGCCGCACGCCGCACACCAGGGCCGGCGTTAGCACCCGGCGCACCCGGGCAAATGCCGGGGCCCTGAGCAGGCGGGGGGGCCCTCACCGTCAGCGCCCTCTCCCACCCGCTTGCTCAGGGCCCCGGCACCCAGCAGAATACTTACCCCTCCCCGTGCCTCCGCAGCAGGTCCTGTCTCTTCCGCGGCTGCTGCACTGTGACGTCTCAGGTCAGAGGGCGCGGTGACGTCTTTACACCGTGCTCTCTCCTGAGCAGTCACAGTGCAGAGCGGGATGAGGCCGGCGATGCTGAGGGGTCCGGAGCAGCGGCAGCAGGTGAGAAGTGAGGTGAGTATTTGATTTATTTATTTTTTATTGTATGGAGGCCTGTGGCATTATATGGGGGTGGGGAGGTGACATCCTGCATGGGGCATTATAAGGGGGGGGGGTGTGTGTGACATCCCGCATGGGGCATTATAAGGAAGGGGTGTGTGTGTCATCCTGCATGGGGCATTATAAGGGGGGGGGACATCCTACATGGGGCATTATATGGGGGGGAACAGCCTGCATGGGGCATTATGTGGGGGGAACAGCCTGCGTGGGGCATTATGTGGGGGGCAACAGCCTGCATGAGGCATTATATGTGGGGAACAGCCTGCATGGAGCGTTATATCGGGGCCAGTATTCTGTATGGAGCGTTATATGGGGGCCAGTATCCTGCATGGAGCGTTATATGGGGGCCAGTATCCTGCATGGAGCGTTATATGGGGGCCAGTATTCTGTATGGAGCGTTATATGGGGTCCAGTATCCTGTATGGAGCGTTATATGGGGGCCAGTATTCCGTTTGGAGCGTTATATGGGGGCCAGTATCCTGTATGGAGTGTTATATGGGGGCTAGTATTTCGTATGGAGCGTTATATGGGGGCCACTATCCTGTATGGAGCGTTATATGGGGGCCAGTATCCTGTATGGAGCGTTATATGGGAGCCAATATTCTGTATGGAGCATTATGTGGGGGCCAGTATTCTGTATGGAGCGTTATATGGGGACCAGTATCCTATATGGAGCATTTTATGGGGGCCAGTATACTGTGTGGAGCGATTCGCCGGTTTCTGAGCTATTGTGGAATTTAAAATAGATATCACTCATGTAATGTAAGAAGTGAAATCTTTGCATTGTACTATATATATATTTCTCTTCGGTATCTGTGACCATGGCTTGCCCCCCCCTAGTTTTGATCCTGGGTACGCCCATGTGTCTGTACATAGATGTGTTGCTAATGTGAATAAGCGTGTAAATGTTAGAAATGCGTGGGGCCTAATGGAGGTGGGGGCGCATACACAAGTCCTACACAGGGGGTCATCAGTGTCAGTATTCACCCCTGGTTTATGGGCAGCTAAAATTATAAGCTAGAGCTCCTTACTCTTGACTCTTTTGACTCCCTCGAGATTAGACTTTACTAGTAATTTTGAGCTAACGGAATAATTAATAATGGTTTTGCTACTATACAAAGTGATGGCATAATGGTGGGTATGGTACTGATTCATTAAGACTGGTGTTTGATATGCCAGTCTTAATCAGGGGGGTGAAGGAATTTAATGCACCAAATTTATTAAGTGGTGTGCGCCTCTTAATGAATTTGATGGATCTCCTCAGTGTCATGCGCCTTCATGCACCCGCCAGAAATCAGGGACTTGAGTTATATTTCTGGCTTGAAAGCAGCTGCTCAACTATGGAAACCCATGCCATGAGGTTTGCAGAGCACAATTTTTGTGCTGATGCCAAAGGCGTAACTAGAGTCTGATGGGCCCCGGTGCAAGATTTGGACCAGATTCCCCCCACCCCTTCCTGATATATATTTTGCTCATCCTGGTATATATATATATATATATATATATATATATATGTAAAAAAAAACTGACCAGCACATCCTAAATGTGAACAGGTGCAAGCTGCAGAAACTGCATAAGATATATAAAAAGAAAGCGCAGCAGCACTCCATTATGGCCAAGATACATAAAGACAATAAAACCATTTAATTTAAACTGTGTTATTACTCAATAAGCTTTACTTACAAAAAATGGAGGTTCTTAGCGCATAAATTGGCCAATTCATGTGTGCCCATCAACCGCTGCAAGGTGACCTCCCATCTGATGGGTACTACTCTGCCTACATGCCTCTCTTGGGCTACAAGCCTATAACTCTGGACAGAACATGTCACTTCTGGGCTGAAACACCTACAATTTAAATGGGCTGGTAGAATAGAATATACATCACCTGCTGGTTAAATGGGGGGAGTGCAAGGTCAAACAGGAGGCAGTTCCCACCTCCTATAATAATATGACAAAAAAATATATATATATATACAGTATTGACCAAAAGTGTGGACACACCTTCTCATTTAAAGATTTTTCTGTATTTTCATGATTATGAGAATTGTACATTCACACTGAAGGCATCAAAACTATGAATTAACACATGTGGAATTATATACTTAACAAAAAAGTGTGAAACAACTGAAAATATGTCATATATTCTAGGTTCTTCAAAGTAGAAACCTTTTGCTTTGATGACTGCTTTGCACAGTCTTGGCATTCTCTTGATGAGATTCAAGAGGTAGTCACCGGAAATGGTTTTCACTTCACAGGTGTGCCCTGTCAGGTTTAATAAGTGGGATTTCTTGCCTTATCAATGGGGTTGGGACCATCAGTTGTGTTGTGCAGAAGTCTGGTGGATACACAGCTGATAGTCCTACTGAGTAGACTGTTAGAATTTGTATTATGGCAAGAAAAAAGCAGCTAAGTAAAGAAAAACGAGTGGCCATCATTACTTTAAGAAATGAAGGTCAGTCAGTCCGAAAAATTGGGAAAACTTTGAAAGTGTCCCCAAGTGCAGTTGCAAAAACCATCAAGCGCTACAAAGAAACTGGCTCACATGAGGACCGCGCCAGGAAAAGAAGACCAAGAGTCACCTCTGCTTCTGAGGATAAGTTTATCCGAGTCAACAGCCTCAGAAATCGCAGGTTAACAGCAACTCAGATTAGAGACCAGGTCAATGCCACACAGAGTTCTAGCAGCAGACACATCTCTTCAACAACTGTTAAGAGGAGACTTCGTGCAGCAGGCCTTCATGGTAAAATAGCTGCTAGGAAACCACTGCTAAGGACAGGCAACAAGCAGAAGAGACTTGTTTGGGCTAAAGAACACAAGGAATGGACATTAGACCAGTGGAAATCTGTGCTTTGGTCTGATGAGTCCAAATTTGAGATCTTTGGTTCCAATCACCGTGTCTTTGTACGCCGCAGAAAAGGTGAACGGATGAACTCTACATGCCTGGTTCCCACCGTGAAGCATGGAGGAGGAGGTGTGATGGTGTGGGGGTGCTTTGCTGGTGACACTGTTGGGGATTTATTCAAAATTGAAGGCATACTGAACCAGCATGGCTACCACAGCATCTTGTAGCGGCATGCTATTCCATCCGGTTTGCGTTTAGTTGGACCATAATTTATTTTTCAACAGGACAATGACCCCAAACACACCTCCAGGCTGTGTAAGGGCTATTTGACCAAGAAGGAGAGTTATGGGGTGCTTTGCCAGATGACCTGGCCTCCACAGTCACCAGACCTGAACCCAATCGAGATGGTTTGGGGTGAGCTGGACCGCAGAGTGAAGGCAAAAGGGCCAACAAGTGCTAAGACCATTTTCGGTGACTACCTCTTGAAGCTCATCAAGAGAATGCCAAGAGTGTGCAAAGCAGTCATCAAAGAAAAAGGTGGCTACTTTGAAGAACCTAGAATATAAGACATATTTTCAGTTGTTTCACACTTTTTTGTTAAGTATATAATTCCACATGTGTTAATTCATAGTTTTGATGCCTTCAGTGTGAATGTACAATTTTCATAGTCATGAAAATACAGAAAAATCTTTAAATGAGAAGGTGTGTCCAAACTTTTGGTCTGTACTGTATATATCCCCCATCCTGGTATATATGTTCCTTATACTGGGCCCCATCCTGATATATATATCCTCCATCCTGGTATATGTTCCATGTTCTGCCGCTGTTCTTTAATGTATAGAAAAAAAAATCATTATACTCACCTTCCCTCCACTTCCCCATCGTACGGCATCCTCTTCTGAAGCCGGCAGCTGACTTCAGCGTGCAAGCGACAGGAGTGCATGATGTCACTGCCATGCGTCCTATAATGCAGCGGCTTGCTGCATTGCTAAAATGTCCAGGGGGTGTGTTCTGACTGACCATTTACCTCCCCCTCAGGTGACTGATCACATGACTGTGACATCATCACAGGTCCTGTGTGCACAGAAGGATATATAAATCCTGTTGGTTTTGAAACAGAGAGAGAGTGGCCCGGAGAGGCCTGGTGAGGCCTGGTGAGGCAAGAAGCCTGGTCCCTGTGTCTGGGACTTCATTAACCTGGAAGGCAGCGGCTGGATCCCTGTGTCTGGGATACCAGTAGCCTTGGAAGGCAAGAGGCCTGGTTCCTGTTAGCCTGGAAGGCAGAGGCTGGATCCCTGTGTCTGAGATACCAGTAGCCTTGGAAGGCAAAGGCTGGATCCCTGTGTCTGACATACCAGTAGCCTTGTAAGGCAAGCGGCCTGGAGACTATGTCTGGGAAGCCTTAAAGCCACAGCTGTGGCAGAACAGAGCTGATAAAAGCAGCTGAGACCCGGCAAAGGTAAATCGGCACTTTAAAGTGAATATTGTTGCTGTACCTTGCTGAAGTCTGTATTTGAAGCCAAGCGGGCGTAGCTGCCACTGAAAAGGCTGTAGGATACCTGTGTAACATTCCTGCGAGCCACTGAGATGGACTATGTTATGAGCGGTTTATGATGTGTAATAAACTGCTGGTCTTCATATTACCTGAAAACGTTGCATGTGTGCTTTAATTGATCCGGTGAAGCGAGTACCCCCCCCCCCAGCGTGATGAATAGCGCTATCTTACATGTGGTTGGAGAATGCGGGCTACTGCAGCCTGGTTGCTAGGGGTAACGGCACAGGACGACGATTGTGGATGCAAGCATCTTGCTGTGGCTCGGCAGGCTCACGAAGATTAAAGCATCTGGCTGTAACTCGGCGGGGTAACGAAAATTGTCGTCGCACTCAAACCTGGTTTCCTGTGGCTCGGCGGGGTCACAAAGATTAAAGCATCTGGCTGTAACTCGGCAGAGTTATAAAAATTGTCGTCGCACTCAAACCTGGTTTGCTGTGGCTTGGTGGGGCCACAACATTTTTCCGGGGAGAGCGGTGTGAAGTGTGTAGTGTGAACAGTGTACCGCGATGGCTATGAATGGAGACGTATCTCCAGACGGAATGGAGAAGTGGTTAGATGACCGGCTGCAAACGCTCTTCAGCAAAATAGAGTTTTCTGAAGAAATGCAGGAGCAGATAAAGACGGCTGTGAAGGGAGCAGCAGATGAGACTGAAGATGCTGAGCGGTTAAGGTACCTGTTAAAGTTACAGCAACAGGACATGGTGCAGGAACGGCAGGAGTTGTTGGTACTGTATAGAATGGCGGCAGCGGAACTTTCTGTGAGTTCTCCTGGGGCGCCGGTATTGTCCCAGAGTGCCCGGGGAGGTGGTAAGAGATGTTGTGAACTGGGTCCTAAGACTATCGCATGTTTTTTTAAAATCTCTGCAGAAAGATCCCAGGACTGGAAGCTCAGGGGAAGGAGCTGCAGACCTTCTGTGATGATCTCCAGAGGGCAGAGATGTGCCTTAAGGATAGAATCTGCAGGATGGAGGAGTCTATCGGAGAAGGGAGGTATGAAGCAAATGCCTCTTCGAATAATGCAAGCTTGGGTGATTCGGTGGATGTAAGAGCCGAGATAAGGGTGCTCAAGGAGTCACTACAAGCCCATTTGAAGCAAGAAAAGCTTGAGAGACTGGCTGTCGAGAGCCGAGTGGGTGCATTGGAGACAGAGAGGTCTGAGAGAATTCTGCTGATAAAGGAGCAGTTGAAGCAGGAAGAGCTTCAGAGATGGGTTGCTGAGAGGCGAGTAGCTGAGCTAGAAGAAGAAGTTGTCGAGCTCAAAGGTCGCCTGGCAAAGAACCAGTCAGTGAACGAGGCCTCCTTGGAGAAGGAGAAAGACAAACAAATGGCGCTTAATCCTTTAAACCATGGGAAGGTGGACCTGAGGAGACCTGAGAGAGTGTTAAAAGAAGATAAGCATGAAATGGAAGTGGTCAAGAGGAGAATTCTTGAATTCATAGCTGTGAGTCAGCTCAGGGGAAGCATGCAGGGTGAAGAACCTGAAAGTCAGTTGTCCCTGAAACCTGAGCCAGATGATCATTTGGAGACCACTGGTGAGACAGAAACATCTCGGTACAAGTGCCTCATAGATGTACCTGAAGATTTGAGAGAAGAATGAACCAGAGAGTCAGTGCATGAAGAGTTTGTTACGGATCCGGGTGGTGGATCCTCGGTGCTGTGCAAGGAGGGACCAGAGGGGCGTGACTAGGTATCTACTCGGACTGACCAAGGTCGCACAGCGGCTCAACCGACTCCGTGAACCAGGGAAAGACCGAGCAGAGGGACCAGGTGCTACTCTGGGCCTGTCCTTGTATGAGAGCAGGTGACTCTCACGAGTAACTGGCAGGAGCCTCCGGGTAGGCACGGCAGGTAACTGACAGGAGCCTCCAGGTAGGCTGACTGATAGGCACGGCAGGTAACTGGTAGGAGCCTCCAGGTAGGCTGGCTGATAGGCATGGCAGGTAACTGGTACATTCTCCGAGTAGGCAGGTAAGCCAGGCCCATAGACAGACTGGCGGGTTTGGATCGTAGGCAGACCGTCGGGCTGGAGAGTACACTTGGCTGGCGGAGACAGGTAGTCAGGCAGGCGGACTGGACTGGTAGTCAGGCTGGCGGACTGGACTGGTAGTCAGGCTGGCGGACTGGACTGGTAGTCAGGCTGGCGGACTGAACTGGTAGTCAGGCTGGCAGACTGGACTGGTAGTCAGACTAGCAGCGGGACCTGAGGGCTGAAGCAGAGTTTAGGATACAAAGCTACAACCTTGCAGGGGCACCTCCATTTTGGAGGAGGTGCCTTTTATATGAGAGGTCTTCCGGCCATTGGCCGGGGACTCCTTAGGACGGCGCGCGCGGCCTCTTTAAGAGGGAGGGGGCGCGCGCGCGCTCCAGAAGCACAGTGCCCGGGAAGCTGCGCGCGCCGGCTACAGCAGCAGCAGGAGAGCCGGAAGACGCCGGGACGGGAGCGCGGCGGTAAGAGGGACGGCGTCTCTGCCTGTCAGGGGGCAGAGACGCCGATACTACAGAGTTTAAGAAGGCTGTGGGAGCCTGTAAGGGGTACTTGACCTCAGAAGCTAAACAGCGAGTGGTCCTGTCCACAACCGAAGTCACAGTGAAGAGGGTGGCTATCCTAAGTGACATGCACTGGCGATGTGTTGGCACGAAGCGGTTTGTCCGGTTGAAGACGGAACAAGCCATTAGACAACTGGAGCTTATGAGAAAAGCTCAAAGTCTGCGGGAAGAAGTCATCCGGGTGCCTCATGCTCTGGTAAGAAAGCTCATTGGGAGAAATGGTCAAGCCATGCAAATGATGGTAAAGAAGTCTGGTGTGATGAAAGTAAGCAGTCCACGTGATCGTCAGGACTGGATACCAGATGAATACGGCATGGTGTCGTTCTCCACTGTAGGAACGGAAGAAAGTCTTGCATATATACGCATGCTGATGGAGTACCGAGTGACCTACCTGCGAGAGGTAGAACAGTTGAATCTCGCCAGACTGCGAATGGAAAGACAGCATCGCCTGAGCAGCAGAAGGTGGCAGCTGTCTAGAAATTGTAAGACCAGACAGAGAAAGGGCCCTTCAAATAATAGCACGGCTACAGTAGAAGTTAGAGACCTTTCAAGATGTCCTGAGGATAGTGGGTGTGGGTTTAGAGGTAGTGAGACCTACAGTAACTTAGGTCTGAGAGGCCCATACAAACGACCCTATAGAGTACGGGACAGCACAAAGTCAGACCTGACCTTAGATACAAGGGCAAGTAAGTCACACTGCTGTATTGACCGCTGGGAGCGGGGGAGGTCTGACAAGGTTACGACTGACCGCTGGGAGCGGGAGAGGTCTGACAAGGTTACAACTCGGAAATGTGACTTGACGAAGTTAGTGACAATGACAGATGGTAGGTCCCTAAGGAATGGGCTGATGTTGATGACTAATGTTCCAGGGGCTGAGCAGCGCAATTGTCAAGTACATGGTCTCTGTGTGAACCGTGGGTTATAATGTGATTGTGTATACTATGTGTTCAACCCCACAAGTTTGAACGGGGGGGGGGGAATATGTAATGCAGCGGCTTGCTGCATTGCTAAAATATCCAGGGGGTGTGTTCTGGCTGACCTGGTGAGGCAAGAAGCCTGGTCCCTGTGTCTGGGACTTCATTAGCCTGGAAGGCAGAGGCTGGATCCCTGTGTCTGGGATACCAGTAGCCTTGGAAGGCAAGAGGCCTGGTTCCTGTTAGACTGGAAGGCAGAGGCTGGATCCCTGTGTCTGAGATACCAGTAGCCTTGGAAGGCAAAGGCTGGATCCCTGTGTCTGAGATACCAGTAGTCTTGGGAGGCACGTGGCCTGGAGACTACATCTGTACCTTGCTGAAATCTGTATTTAAAGCCAAGCGGACATAGCTGCCACTGAAAAGGCTCTAGGATACATGTGTAACATTCCTGCGAGCCACTGAGATGGACTATGTTATGAGCGGTTTATGATGTGTAATAAACTGCTGGTCTTCATATTACCGGAAAACGTTGCATGTGTGCTTTAATTGATCCGGTGAAGTGAGTCCCCCCCCCCCCCCTGCATGATGAATAGCGCTACCTTACAGTCCCCAGTCACGTGCATGGCGTCAGCTGCTGGCCTCTGACTAGCCAAGAGCGTGTATAGCCGTGTACGAACCCGACGGGTCTGTGAGCCGCAATACACTCCAGCTGAATGTGCGTTTGAGGACACACATCCATCTGAAGTATTTGACGGCGTCGGCGGGCCCCTCACCCGCCGGTCGCGGTTGAGACCTCTGCGACCACGATAGTTACACCCCTGCTCTATGCCTCTCAGGTGGTCCTGAATAAAAATTACATAGTTGAGTTTCAGTGGTTTCTAAATTCATCCACTTTTCAGTAATGCCACCCAAAGTTGATGGCAGAATATTTAGGAGGGAAAAAGGTGTTAATTGTGAATCGTTACATTGATGATGTTCTGTTACAGGACCACACTGGACTTCAGTGCTTTTTTATGAAAGCAAATGTCTGTAAGGACTGTGAGGCAGTGAGAGGGATCATTTGTGAGGGACGATATGTGTCTCCTAGGATGTGCATAGAGACATATTGAACCTGCTGGAGTGCATTGCTATCATAGACACAGCTGTGATTGCAGTGCAGAGTAAAAGTAAAGTTTGAACTTAGTCAAGCTATTTGTCTAAGTTACATTTAAGAAATCCCGGCATGGGCTTTTATTCTTGGAGTGGAGTACAGGATGGCAGTGGGGCGGTCCACTTCCTCCAGCTCGGGTCTTACAAGTGGCTCATTGCCACAGATTCCTTTTAAAAATCTGCAGTAAATGTTAGGGTGTGTCAGTGTTGGGACTGCTAGGAGCATAGTGGGAAGCTCTGCAAGCTGGTGTGAAGCTAAACACAGGCCCGTTAACCCTAGAACGCATACCTGGGGCCTCGCAGGCCCGCCCTGTTAATTGTTTTCTATTTTCTGCAAGATTTCTTTAGTTAGAATTTAGAAACTCTAGGTATTCCTCAGGTATATAGTTGTTTGTCATTTCCAGTTGGTCATTTATTTATTATTTGCACACGGGCCTAAAAGGCCCCAGGTATGTGAAAATGTAGATTTTTATGGTCATGCGTTCTAGGGTTAAGGCAACGTATCTGATGCACCCTAAGTAACACGGCGCGGCTGTCTCCCACGGCAACAGGTTTACATGGACTGTGTGGATATCCTGGCTGCAATCCGGAGGACATCCTTTGCTTTTGAGTTGTGAGTTTTGCCAAATAAAGGCGTTTAAGTTGGACTTTCCTTGGGTCACTGCCTTATTACTGCACAGTGTGAACACCGCCGCACTACAGGACACACTGCATGGCAAAGGGCTGGATTTTATACTCCTGAGTCGATGTGACTGAACGAAAAACCTGAGTTCAGTGATTGAGAGTTGTATCCCAATATGTTTGTCTATATAATGTGGATACTCAGGCTTGTATGCTACCAAAGGCTCATTGTAAACTTGGGTCAGAGATGCGAGTAAGTGATTACAGTGACATTTTTAGCCGTTCTTATTTTATAGTTACAAGGTAGTTGTAAATGGATATTGTAACAGATCTCACAAGAAACTCAACCCCATCTCAAGTATAGTGTCTTGGGAATATATTGCACTCTTTATGTTAGAGTCTTGGGGCTGCAGTAAAAAAGCAAAATCTTGAAACGGTCTTGTAGAAGTCCTCACTGGTAAATAAATATCTAATAATTGCATGCAAAATCAATAAACTATTGCCATTTGTTATTACAATATTAATTTTATTGTTGGCTCATACTCCTGTGTTCTGGCTCCTCTTAATGTGGAAAATCCGAGAGTCACGGGTTGCAGGAAAGTAACCACACCGAAGAATTATACATAATGGCTGCACTAAAGTTATATGTTAAAGACGCAGTGAAAAAACTGTGATTAATTGAAATGTTATCATTTTTTTAATTGGTTCTTGGTTTTGGACAACAAATTAACTGCAGGGCAGTGTCAGTGCTCTAATTATAAAAGGGAATCTGTCACCAGGTTTTGCTATTTAATCTGAGGACAGCATGAGGTAGGGGATAAAACACTGAACTCAATGATGTGTCACATGTCCAGCTGTGTGCTGTTGTTTACTTAGACTGAAGCTTTAACCACCCTGTGATTAACATTGCTGTGACTATCAGGCATGGGTGCAATCGTCAGAATTCTCCCCTTTCTATGATAAGCACTGCAGCTCACTGTCTATAGATATTGTAAATACAGAGCCTGGTGTGGGCGGGAGCAGCTTTCTTAGCTCTGCTGCATTGCTAAATCTAAAAGCTCTGATTGTGTCAGAACAACTGCTCTCAGTAAACTAAATGATACATCGTTGGGTTCAGGGTCTCTTTGCCTACATCATGCTGCTCTCAGATGGGGTAACAAAACCTGCTGACAGATACCCTTTAAGGCTATCATATTATATACAAAATTTATGGGATCATGGTCTATGTTGTGTTCTGCAACTAAGAACTAAGGAATAGAAGGGAAAAACTGTCCCTGCACTGAGACTCAGCTTAAATTCTACGCTGGGGTGGGTGCCCTATTGCTAGTGAATAGCCCCACCAACACTCCTGCACTGAACTCAAACAAAGACCTGAAGGAAGGGGAAAGGGGGTCCCTAAAAGATCTAAGGACTGGAAGCTAAAACAGGAGACCTCCTAAAAGAACAGTTAGTCGCAGAAACCAAGATAAAAGGAAACAAAACTGGTGGAACAAGAAGTCCCAGGATATCAATTGTCCTAAGCACAAAGAGCTAACAAGCCAACTTAGCCAGAGCACAAGCATAACAACACTGATGTCCAGCGAGGAAAGGGAGACAAATGCTGAGTAATAAAGCGTGAGGACATCACGTGACCAAGCGTGACCAAGACACCCAGCACCAGAGGAAAAGACTAGAAGCCAGAAAACCACAGAAACATGTCCGAAAAGAAAAACAACCTAGATTCTAACAGTCTAGCTGCGAATGTAGGAGGACGTGTGTCAGTGGAGCTCATCCTAAAAAGATATTATAGAAAATCAAGTACGCTGGAGTGCAGGAGAGTGGTAGAGACAGTGTTGGAGTTGAACTCACAGTGTTGGACTCACAGCAGAAAGACCAGCAAAAGTGAGCATAGCAAGTCAGATGAACTCCTGGATAGTGCCCGCACACTTGGAGGGGGAAAGAGGCAGAGGGACATCAGCAGAGAGGAAGCGTTAAGTTTGGAGTAGGCCCACTACTGCCGTGAGGGCAGTGTTTTTTCAGGACTCATTGGGCAAATACCACTGGATGGTCCTGTCTGGTTGTGCATTGCATCAGCCTGCAAAACTTCTAACAGTACTGGAGTCCTCAGTTCACCAATACCGTGAACAACTGTGGTGAGGCACAGCGCCATTGGCTCCTGGCTCCACCACTTACTTCAGCAGGCCACCGACTATTTTAGTCCTGAAGCACGTTGGAGACTATCACCACGCTGGGGACATCAGACGTTACAATGATATCAGTGCATTGTGTTGCCCATGCCAGCCAAGAAGAAATGGAGGCTGCGGTGGACAGGAACCAAGATTAGGTGAGGATAATTTTTTAGATCATACAGCCTGTAAGTTTAGGGGGAGGATGTATCATCATATGGGGATAATGTGCTGTGAGGACCATCATACTGTGCATATGGGTGCATTATATTGTGTATAGGTGGCTGTGGGCCAACTATGTATAGGGATGCAGTGGGGGGTCATCATACTGTGTATGGGGGGCTCTCAGTACATTATTCTGTATATAGGGGCTATGGCCAATACTTCAGATAGGGAACTACAAGCTATCCCACTGTGTGACAGGGGCTATGGGATATCACACTGTGTATAGAGGTGCTGTGGGAGTCATCATAATGTGTAGGAGACTTAGCATAAAGAGGGGGAAACATAGAGAGGAGGCACAGCATAAAGAAGGAGAGAGGGGGATACACTGAATAATAGGGACAGTGTGGGGGTCACAAGGGAGAGGGGACAGCATGAAGTAGGAAAAAGTTGGTGGTCATAGTTCATTAGGGTAAGAGTAGAGGTTATAAGTCATAAGGTGTGATGGTGTGTTATAGTTCATAAGGGCGGACAGTGTGAAGGTTATAATTCATAAGTGGGACAGTGTGGGGGACATATTTTGTGCAAGAGCACTGTGAGCGGCAATTATTATTCAGGGGCACAGCATGGACAGATATTTTTTATTTAGGAGCAATATAATGACATTGTTATTTTTAACCTGTGCAAGATGTATAGATAAAATTAGAGATACCCGTTCCGCGCTACTCATCATGAATCAAACTTTTTGATATATAAATGGTCATATAAGCTTTATTGGTAATTGGTCAACTTATTTTCAGGGTTTCACCAACCTCTGGGCATGATAAAGGGAAAAATCCAGCCTTCAAATGTGGCATCCAATAAAATCAGTAACTTACCCCCACTATTCAAGTGACTCCTGTCCTGAAATGGATTCAACCACCACGTTGTCCTATTGTCTCTGCATTCAAACTAATAACAGAGAATTCATTGGATCTTAGATGAGATGTCCATCTATTACATGGAAAAATTTGGAGAAGGCAAGCCGAAGTGCAATCATAAGTATCTCCATCCAACATAGCAATCTATCAAAAGTAGTAAATCCCATAACTATCCAAAACAAGAGGGTAGGGCTGTATAAAATAGGTTTTGATACAGTGTAAAGTATAGAAAGGGTTTTATTGGCTTTATCCTAGCATAAAAAAGGAAAGCTTCAAAGCAAACCTTATACCTCTCTTCCTAATTGGATTTGATTGCAGTTGATCTCAATTACTTAGACTCCCACTACTATCTGTGAAAATGAGGGCTCCAAATAGCAGGATAGGAGTGTGCAGAAACATTGGCAGCAAATATGGGATCTGTGAAGACTGACAGTGCAAGATTATCCTGTTCTCTGGAAAAGAACAGGAATTTATTATGACCCTTGTTCTTGGGAACATGGTAGGTCACAAATTTTGGACCTCAGTATTATGTACTTTTATTCAACGGTCATTAAATAAAAAAAAAGTGATTGAGCCATGATGAAATTTTTTTTAACATCTTTGTAGATGACGATTATTCTGTACTTGCTGGTAATTTTTTTATAATTTTTGCGGATAAAAAGGAGTTAAATATGTATAGCTCAATATACCGTACCTTACAAACAGAATTCTGCAAGTAAAGTCACTGGCAACCAAAATAGGGGGAAAATGAAATGAAAAGTAACAGGTTTCCGGAGATGACATTTAAACCTTTTTACACTGCGGTCACACAAAGAAGGAGCGTCGGACTTAACAGCAGGACAGGAAATAAAGCGTTACCTAAGTGAACTCATTAAAACTGAAGAAGCAGTGAGGTAATCATTAGAGGCCATGGCTGGACCCGCTGTGCTAAGATTAGCAGTTGCAATTTGACATTTTGCCTTCCTTTTCAGCAGATGTAATAATGTAATATTAATAGAATATTCTAAACATATGGCCTCGCAGGGTGTCATTGTGTGTCAGTGTATGAATATCATGCTAAGCCGTCCTGATGAGAAAATTAATGACTGGTCTGCTGAAGAAAAGTTTGTTTTGCTTGAAAGGAAAAATCACAGCAAGAATTAAAGATATTAGGAGAGTTGTCTTCTGTCATTTGCTACTATTGACTTTTGCAATACTGCATATAATACTAAATCCATTTGTAAAATTCTTTTTTATTTCTAGTTTATTTTGCATTTCACTTTTTGTATAGCTATTGAAACATAATAGAATTTATATACCAAAGTTATCCAATAGAAGCATAGATTCTGCTTGTCTACCAAGGGCATAAAGGTCCTCAACACCCATATTCACCTTGTACTATTCAAGTTCTGTTATTTGAACATTGTGGGAAATTTATTATTTCCTGTAAGATAGTTTTCTGGAGTAAAAATTTCCAATTTTTAGAGCAAGTCTTTAGCATTCTTTTTTTTAAAAAAAGGTGAGGCTTAGGGGTAGGGGCTGGCCAAATACTTATTTCGGTAAGCTTTTTGTTCCAGTCTTTTAAAAGTTTTATCCTCTGATCTTAAAGAGGTCAAAAGTGGCCAGTTTTTGATCTTGTTTTTTCTCAGTTTTTTTTTTTATTTTGACATATGGCTACAGAGGTAATGGTAATGACCTTATTATTTAGTATTAATGTTATGGTCTTTAGGGCGTTTCTTCAGTGTTCTCCGCACTATTATCCTGCGTGACACATCCCCTTGTCAGTACCATAATAAGTAGCATTAAATATTAAGGCGCATATTTAAAAAAAAAAAAAGGCATACTTTGATTATCAGCATGAATAAAATAAGAACAAAACTGATCTCTTTTGACCTGGTGATAGGTAATCTATGAAAAGGTGATGAAATATTCAAACTCTACTCCCCCATCCTAGGTCCCAAACTTTTGCGCTCCCTGCTGTTTCTTCTTCTGCAAGAAAAGTAAATTGTGAGTTTCATAAGAGTTCCCACCTTTTTTTTGCTATTATTACACCACTTACTAGAGCCTTGTGCAGGAACTTGCTGGAAAGTGGAGAGGAAAAAAAGAAACAGGAAAAAAAATGTAATCAAATTAATACATAATACGCATTTCCAAACTGATCAGGTTTCTTCATCAGGGTTCAGGAACTTGGACACTTTTCTATAATCTAAAAATAGTAAAATTCCTCCTACTATAAAAATGGTAATGGTTTCCATCTCGAGACCCTCACCACTAAACACAAGAAAGATTGGAATCATCAAGACCCACTTACTGTATTTTTTCTACTATAAAACACATCTTTTAACAAGAAAAACTCTTTTGAAAAGTGTGTGTGTCTTATAGTCCAGAGGCAGCTTCCTGTGATGACGCTGTGTCCATCCCGATCACAGAGAGCTGCTGTCTCTCCTCCAGTCTGACACTGATCTATGTGATCGGTGCGGAGCAGGATGAGAAGCTGCCGGGACTAAGCGGAGGCTGCAGGACCTTCTGCACAAGTAATTCCAGGACCTTTCAGGTCATGTGAATTATCACATGACCTGATGGTGCTTGAGTTAGAAGGAACCTGTCACCATAAATAGCCAGCTTCAATGCAGAAGGAATGTCAGTCAGGACCGGGGGCGTGGTTACAGTGGCCACCTTGTATTCTCAGAGTGGTGACTGAATTGACACCGCACCCGCCTTCATGACTGAAACTGAATGCTGGCGGGGAGAATAAAGTTCATTTTCTCCCTGCTGCATTTGGCTACGTGCAGGCGCCGGGCAGCATAATAACGCTGTTAACCTGCAGATAAACTGCATATCTGCAGGTTAACAGAGTTATTTCTGGTGACAGGTTCCCTTTAATCAAGTGGAAGGTCCTGAAAATACTCTGCTGCAGCAGCCTCCATACAGGTCCCGATCAGGAGAAGCAGGACATGGCAATGTATAGTGCGTGTGTATGTCTATATGTGCATGTAACAGAGCTATGTATGTCTATGTGCTTGTAGCAGAGATATGTATGTCTATATGTGTATGTCTATATGGGCATGTAACAGATCTGTGTATCTAAATGGGCATATAGCAGAGCTATATATGTCTATATGTGCATGTAGCAGAACTGTGTATGTCTAAATGTGTATGTCTGTATATGCCTACAGCAGGGCTGTGTGTGTATGTATTTGTGCACATATAACAGAGCTGTGTGTGTCTATATATGCACATGTAGCAGAGCTTTTTATGACTATGGGCATGTAGCAGAGATGTGTATGTCTATGGGCGTGTAGAAGAGCTGTGTATGTTTATATGGGCATGTAGTAGAGGTGTGTATGTCTACATGGGCATGTAGCAGAGCTGTTTATGTCTATATGTGCATGTTTGTATGTGCCTGCAGCAGAGCTGTGTGTGTATGTATATGTGCACATATAACAGAGCTGTGTGTGTCTATGCACATGCAGCTGAGCTGTGTGTCTATATATGCACTTGTACCAGAGCTGTTTGTCTATATGTGCATGTAGCAGAGCTGTGTAGGTCTCTATATGCATGTAGCAGAGCAGTGTATATTTATTGGCATGTAGCAGAGCTGTGTATGTCTATATGCATGTAGCAGAGCTGTGTATGGAAACACTAACAATAGATTTATTATCTTCCTATTCTACTCTAGTACATTACAATTAATGATAATGATGACCCCTCTAATTTACAATGCTGGCGAAGTTTTAATTAATAGGAAAAGCTGTTTTTCCTATTTATTGCTGTCTAAACCTGGGGTGCGTCTTATGGTAAGGTGCGTCTTATAGTCCAAAAAATGCAGTACCTTACTCTAATTAAAAAGTCAGCATTTTCCACAATGAAATGGCTATCTCTACCAGTTTCACAGAAGGCAGCAGAGTGGTGGTCATTAGTGTTGAGCGAACATGCTCGACGCTGCTCGGTACTCGCCCGAGCATCACGCTACTTGGGATGTTCGGCGAGCACCGAGCATTTCCGGGTTACTCGGGCGGGAGCTCGGGTCTCCGCCCAGCATGTTTGGCGCTCTTTACAGAGCCAATGAACATGCAGGGATTGCCAGCCAGTCACTGTAATGCTGCAGCCATGTTGGTTGTGGGCATTACAGTGATTAGCTGGCCGCACAGCGTCACCTCGAGTATTTAAAACCGGGCGCCGCCATCTTGGACACAGTCGCTCCGGATTAGACAGTGTAGAGACAGCGCTGCTGATTTAGGGAGAGATATAAACTGCGAAATAGTTAGTGTAGGGTCTGTAAAGGCTGCCAGAACAAACAAACAGTCCTTTTCAGGACTAATATCCATCCCAGATACCAGGCAGGCAGGCTGTATAGGAGACACAGTGGTTATACCAGCAAATGCTGCATTACAGTCCTGTGTGCTCCTGTTGCTGAAATTGCTGGACTTAGCACCAGGTGTCGGGGGCCAGGAAAAATCCTTTTTTTTCATCTAAATCCTCCTTTTTTTTCCTCCTTCACACTGTACAAATACCCGTCTTATTAACCTTTTGGTGTGTCCCCCCCCCCCAAAAAAAAGCGTGTCTCTGATTTTTCAGACACAAATATAACTGTTGAAAATAGTCTGGTGTAGGCTAGAGAAGCAGAAGTGTTGTTTTGCACTTCCACGGTTCAAACCTCTGTATTATCCATTTTGGGCCATTTGTATCTAAAAAAAACAACAGTTTGAGTGTGTCGCTCACTGTTCAGCCGCAAATCTATATATTTAAAAAAGTCTGGTATACCCCAGTAAACAATAACTGTGGTTTTGCCATCCGACGGTAAAAAATCTCTGTTATTCAGGTTTTGGTATATTTTCCGTAAAGAAAAACAGTAGTGTCTCCTGACTGTTGTGACACAAAATATATCTGTTGAAAATAGTCTTGTGTAGGCCCGACATCCCAGTGTGGTTTCGCAGTTCCATGGGTCAAATCGCTGTACTATCCAGTTTTGGGCCTTTGGTATCTAAAAAAAAAGCAGTTTGAGTGTGTCACTCACTGTTCAGCCGCAAATATCTCTATTTAAAAAAGTGTGGTATACCCCAGTAAACCAGGGGAGGAGTCCTGAGGAGAAAATCTGCATATTCCCACTGCATTTTGGGGTAAGTGAAGAGTCTCCGCGAGCTCAAAGAACACTGGATTTTGGCTGTTGGAGCTGAAAAGAGGACATCGGTAAACCAGGGGAGGAGTCCTGAGGAGATAATTTGCATATTCCCACTGCATTTTGGGGTAAGTGAAGAGTCTCCGCGAGCTCAAAGAACACTGGATTTTGGCTGTTGGAGCTGAAAAGAGGACATCGGTAAACCGCGCGCCTACTGGCGCGCGCATTTTGAAGCTTTTTTTTTTAAGCTTTTTTCACTGTTTTCAGAACATTAACAATAAGAACATGGAAGAGTCCAGGAGCCATTTGGTGAGCTGCATATCCTGCTACATGTTCACAGACTTGCCAGTGGAAAAGCCAAACTTCACATGCCAGAAATGCAAGCTTGTGTCCCTGTTGGAGGAAAAGTTGCGAAATCTAGAAGAGAGGTTAACTACCTTGAAAATCATTAAGGAAGGTGAAGAGTTCTTAGACAGAGCAGAATTTTCTCTTCATGATTCAGAAAGAGAAGAAATTCGAACTGCACCTGACGAAACAGAGGAATGGAAGCATGTGACCCACAGAAGCAGGAGGATCGAGAGGCAGTCAGCACCCATACTGCTCAGGAACCAGTACCAGGCTCTCACGCAGGAGAACCATGAAGAAATACAGCAAAATAAGACTTTGCCAGCAATGAATAACCTTGTAAGCCCTCAGAATCCTCCTGGATGGAGAAAGAAGAATGTTGTGAAGAAAAAACGGAGAGTGGTGGTCATGGGGGATTCCCTGTTAAGAGGAACAGAGGCCGCTATCTGCAGACCAGACATAACCTCAAGAGAAATGTGCTGTCTTCCAGGAGCAAAAATTAAAGATGTGTCTGACAGGATATCAAGACTCTTCAGACCTACAGATCACTACCCATTCCTGCTAATACATGTGGGGACAAATGACACCGCAAGAAAGGACCTGGAAACCATCTGCAGTGACTTTGAAGACTTAGGCAAGAAAGTGAAAGAATTGGGAGCGCAGGTGGTCTTCTCATCCATCATCCCAGTGGATGGCCATGGAACAATGAGGTGGAATAAGATTCTACAGGTGAACAACTGGCTACGTCGATGGTGCCGTCAACAAGGATTTGGATTTCTGGATCACGGAATGAATTACCTATACGATGGACTACTTGCTAGAGATGGGGTGCACCTTACGAAGACTGGAAAACATGTATTTGGAAGTCGCCTTGCTACACTCATCAGAAGAGCTTTAAACTAGAACAATGTGGGAAGGGAAGCAAAAGGCCAGAAAAAGCCATACAGCTGACAAATACTATTGAGATCTCTGCTACTGGAAGTGGAAAGGAAGAACAAAGACAAAACAATTTAAATAATAAAAATATGGGAGGAAGAGAAACCAATCACAAACTAAAATGTTTTTATACAAATGCACAAAGCATGGGCAACAAACAAGGAGAATTGGAACTACTAATGCAGGAAAAGGAATATGATGTCATTGGAATCACTGAAACTTGGTGGGACGATACACATGATTGGAATAAAAGGCTAAAAGGATACAACTTATTTGCAAGAAACAGACTTGATAAACGAGGAGGAGGTGTTGCATTGTATGTTAGAAAAGCGTATATCTGCACAGAGATTGAAGCTTCAGCGACTGGGAGTTCTGTGGAAACTGTTTGGGTAAGAATACAAGGAGAGAACAACGGAAAGGACACCATTGTAGGCATTTACTACAGGCCACCTGGGCAAGCTGAAGATATGGATGAACTCTTTATGTATCAAATGACCAAGTTCTCCAAAAAATATGACGTAGTGGTCATGGGAGATTTCAACTATCCAGACATTTGTTGGGAATCGCTCTCAAGTAAAACTAACAGGTCAAGCAAATTCTTATCCTCTCTTGCTGACAACTTTATCTTCCAAAAGGTAGGGGAGAAAACAAGGGGATCTGCTACTTTGGATCTAATCCTTATAAACAGGGAGGAAATGGTTGAGGAGGTAAAGGTGGCTGGGACCCTAGGAGGCAGCGATCATGCTATTATAGAATTTTGGATAACTAGAGGAGGAAGACATGTGAAGACTCAAACTTCAAGGTTAGATTTTAGAAAGGCAGATTTTAAGAGACTCAGAAAGAGAATAGGAGGGATCCAATGGCTGGATGTCCTTAAGGACAAAAATGTCCAGGAAGGATGGGAAATTTTTAAAAATGAGATTCTCAAAGCACAATCGTTAACAATCCCGAAAAGTAGGAAGAATGGGAAGCATTTAAGGAAACCAGGATGGATGAACACAGAACTTAAACACATGCTAAAAAGAAAGAAAGAAATGTTTATTAAATGGAAAGAGGGAGGCATATCTAAAGAAGATTATAATGCAGTCTGCAGATCCTGCAGAACACGTATCAGGTTAGCTAAAGCTGACAATGAATTAAGGCTTGCAAGAGATGTCAAAAGCAATAAAAAAGGATTTTGGGGGTATGTCAAAAGTAAAAGAAAAGTCAAAGATGCTATAGGATTTTTACAGGATGAAAATGGAGAAATGGTAAGAGAGGATGTTGAGAAGGCCGAACTTTTTAATTCCTATTTTGCATCTGTTTTCTCTCAGAAAGAAAATGTAACATCAACTGATCTTCACTGTCCTTTTAAAGGAATAGAGGAATCAAAGTTATCTGTAAACAGAAAGATTGTGAGGGAATATTTAGCTAACATAAATGAGTTCAAGTCTCCAGGTCCAGATGAATTACACCCCAGAGTACTGAAGGAGATCGTAGAAGAAATTTTAGAACCACTCTCCATAATCTTTGAAAATTCTTGGAGAACAGGAGAAGTCCCAGAAGACTGGAGAAGAGCAAATGTTGTTCCTATCTTCAAAAAGGGGAAGAAGGTGGACCCAGGGAACTATAGGCCGGTGAGTCTGACTTCTATACCAGGAAAGATCTTTGAACAAATTATTAAACAACATGTATGTAAGTACATGGATAAGAATGAAGTGATTAACCAGAGTCAGCATGGGTTTGTAACTAACAAGTCATGTCAGACTAACTTAATTTCCTTCTATGACAGAATCACTGACTGGGTGGATCAGGGAAATGCTGTAGATATAGTATATCTTGACTTCAGCAAAGCATTTGACAAAGTATCTCACACCATCCTTATTGAAAAAATGACCAAGTATGCAATGGACCAGGCAACTGTTAGGTGGATTCATAACTGGCTTAGTGATCGGACTCAAAGGGTGGTTGTAAATGGCTTCACATCCAACTGGATGAATGTCTCAAGTGGGGTACCACAGGGCTCCGTCCTGGGACCTGTATTGTTCAACATCTTTATCAATGATTTAGATGAAGGAATTGAGGGTAAACTGATTAAATTTGCTGATGACACAAAGCTAGGAGGGATAGCTAATACTAGAGAAGAGAGAGAGAGCATTCAAAAAGACCTAAATAAACTGGAGCAGTGGGCAGCAACCAACAGAATGGTTTTTAACAGGGAAAAATGCAAAGTACTACATCTGGGCAATAAAAATGACAAAAGCATATACAGAATGGGAGGAATAGAGCTAAGCAACAGTACATGTGAAAAAGACTTAGGTATACTAATAGATCATAGACTAAACATGAGTCAACAGTGTGATGCAGCAGCAAAAAAGGCAAATACAATTCTGGGATGTATTAACAGAAGCATACAGTCTAGATCACGTGAAGTCATTATCGGTCTTTACTCCTCTTTGGTCAGACCTCATCTGGAATACTGTGTACAGTTTTGGGCACCACATTTTAAAAAAGACATAGACAAACTGGAGCAAGTTCAGAGAAGAGCGACCAGAATGGTGACTGGTCTGCAAACCATGTCCTATGAGGAACGGTTGCAGGATTTGGGAATGTTTAGCTTGCAAAAAAGAAGACTGAGAGGAGACTTAATAGCTGTCTACAAATATGTCAAGGGCTGTCACATTGTAGAAGGATCATCTTTATTCTCATTTGCACAAGGAAAGACTAGAAGCAATGGGATGAAACTAAATGGGAGGAGACACAGATTAGATATTAGAAAAAACTTTTTGACAGTTAGGGTGATTAATGAGTGGAACAGGCTGCCACGAGAGGTGGTGAGTTCCCCTTCAATGGACGTCTTCAAACAGAGGCTGGACAGACATCTGTCTGAGATGATCTAGTGAATCCTGCTTTGAGCAGGGGGTTGGACCAGATGACCCAGGAGGTCCCTTCCAACTCTACCATTCTATGATTCTATGATTCTATGAAACAATAACTGTGGTTTTGCCATCCCACGGTAAAAAATCTCTATTATTCAGCTTTTGGTAGTTTTTTCCGTAAAGAAAAACAGTAGTGTCTCCTGACTGTTGTGACACAAAAATATATCTGTTGAAAATAGTCTTGTGTAGGCCCGACATCCCAGTGTGGTTTCGCAGTTCCACGGGTCAAATTGCTGCACTATCCAGTTTTGGACCTTTGGCATCTAAAAAAAAGCAGTATGAGTGTGTCGCTCACTGTTCAGCCGCAAATATCTCTATTTAAAAAAGTGTGGTATACCCCAGTAAACAATAACTGTGGTTTTCCTCTTCCACGGTTCTAATCTACTCTTTATTACCCTTTTTCCATTGATAGTGCAAGTGTAAGCTATTTTACTTCATTTACAGTGGGCAAGGCGCGTGGCAAGGGACGTGGAACTGGACGTTCTGGTGATGGTTCGTGCTGAGGACGGGGCCGTGGCCAAGGTGAAAATGTGCCACAACCAACAGCCACATCTTCTCGCTCCCACTTCTTGACCAAATTACTAGGGAAGCACAGAACAACACCAGTATTGAGAAATGATCAGTGTGAACAGGTTATTAATTGGATAGCAGATAATACTTCCAGTTACCTGGGCACCACCACCTCCGGTCTGTCTTCCACACGGTCAACTCTTAGTAGCCGTGAGTCTCGACCGCATACTCCTCCTCACCCTGATACTCCTTCCTCCCACCATGCCGAGTGTCGTCAGACAGCAAGTGATCCCACACTTGGACACTCTGAAGAGCTGTTCACTGGTCCATTTCCATATTTGGGCCCCTCGCCTGATACGCTTGAAGTGGTGGAAGAGGAGATCCCATGTTGCGATGCCCAAATATTTGAACAGCTACGGCCACAGGAAGTCGACGTTGGCAATCTGTCACAAGAGGTGGACGATAACGAGACACAATTGCCAGGAAGTGAGGAGGAGGATCGTGGTGCGCAAGTGGAAGAGGAGGAGGTGGTGGATGATCTAGTAACTGACCCAACGTGGAAGGAGGACATGCAGAGTGAGGCGAGCAGCACACAGGGGGAGGGAGGCAGAGTACCCCAACAGGCAGGAAGAAGCAGTGTGGTGGCCGCAGACAGAAGGCAGGCAACCGTTCCCCGTAACACCAACACGAGGGACGTTGCCAGTACAAGCGGTAGGTCTTCCAGAGTCTGGAATTTTTTTAAAGACTCTGCTGATAACCCCAAAAAGGCCATATGTTCCACCTGCCATGCCAGCATCAGCAGGGGTGACAAAACTACCAGCCTGACCACCACCAGCATGATCAGGCACATGGCAGCAAAGCACCCGACTTTGTGGGGCGAAACCCAGGGTCCACGACCAGTGTCAGCGGGTGTCACCACTGCTTCTTCCACTGTTGTGCGTGCAATAGAACCGCCTGGTGTGTGTGCAAGGCAATCCCCTGTCCATACTGCATGTAAAGATGCCCCCTCCTCTCAGTCTTCACTTGTTATGGCAGTTTCTCAAGAAACAGCATCAACGTCCACGTCCACGTCCCACCGCAGCGTTCAATTGTCCATATCCCAGACCTTTGAACGAAAGCGGAAATTCGCAGCTAACGCCCCACAGGCCACAGTCCTAAATTCGCACATTTCAGGACTGCTTGTGTTGGAAATGCTGCCTTTTAGGCTGGTGGAGACGGAATCCTTCCGCAATCTTATGGCGGTGGCCGTCCCTCAGTACTCGGTCCCCAGCCGACACTATTTTGCACGGTGTGCCATCCCCGCACTACACAAGTACGTGTCCCAAAGCATCTGCTGTGCCCTCAACTACGCAGTTACTGGGAGAATCCACCTGACAACGGACACGTGGACAAGTGCTTGTGGCCAGGGACGGTACATCTCTCTGACGGCACACTGGGTAAACATAGTGGAAGCCGGGACCCAGTCGGACCTTGGGACGGAACACATCCTCCCCACACCGAGGATTGCGGGCCCTATGTCAGTCAGAGTTGCCCCCACAGTGTACAGCTCCTGCACATCCTCCTCCTCCTCCTCATGTTCAGCCTCCATCTCAGATATCACCACATCAGTTACAAGCTGGAAGCATTGCAGTACTGCCTCCACCTAGCGGCAACAGGCTGTGCTGAAACTCATAAGCTTAGGTGATAAACCTCACACTGCTTGTGAGTTGTGGACAGCTGTGAAAGAGCAGGCAGATCTGTGGCTGAGACCGCTGAACCTACATCCCGGCATGGTCGTGTGTGACAATGGCCGTAACCTGGTGGCGGCTCTGAGGCGAGGTGAGATCACACACGTACCATGCCTGGCTCATGTGCTTAACCTCGTGGTTCAGCGGTTTCTTAAATCGTACCCCGAGTTGCCAGATCTGCTCGTGAAAGTACGCCGCCTGTCAGCTCATTTTCGCAAGTTGGCTACAGCTTCTGCCGCCCTTGCTGTGTTGCAGTTGCGTTTGCAGCTTCCGGCACACCGACTGGTGTGTGATGTCCCCACACGTTGGAACTCTACCCTCCACATGTTGCAAAGGATTTGTGAGCAGAAGAGAGCAGTTGTGGAGTACCAGCTGCAACAAGGCCGTCGATATTCAGGTCAGACTCCACACATAAGACTTCAGGAGTGGACCTGGATGTCTGACATTTGTACCATCCTGACAAACTTTGAGGAGGCCACCAAGATGGTGAGTGGCGATGACGCCATCATTAGTGTCAGCATCCCACTTGTCTGTCTTTTGCAACGCTCTCTGCAGAGAATTAAAGAGGAGGCATTGCAGCCAGAGTATGATGAGATGGATCAAGAAGCCGTAGCGGGCGATTACACACAGCCCAGCCTCTTCTCATCCCAACGTGCATTAGGGGACAATGAGGGAGAGGAGGAGGAGGAGGAAGAACAGGAGCTGCTATCATGCGTTGTAGACGGTAGTACCTGTACAAGTGTCATACCGTCGGTTCAGCGTGGGTGGCCTGAGGAGGAGGAGAGCATGGTCAGTCGTCATCTTGGTGAGGACACGGAAATCTTGCCCGTTACCAGTCTGGCACGCATGGCTGACTTTATGTTATGCTGCCTTAACCGTGACCATCGCGTTGTCAAAATGTTGGGTGACAGTCATTACTGGTTGGTGACACTTGTAGAGCCCTGCTACAAGGAGAACTTTCACTCTCTTATTCCTGAGGTGGAGAGGTCTACAAAAATGGGGCAGTACCAGAAGGCCCTTGCTGCAGAACTGTTAAAAAAATTCCCCTCTGAACACGCTAGCGGCAGAGGTCACAGTTCGTTGCCCAACCAAGGCGTACAGGCGAGAGAGATGCAACTCCAATCCAGCAGAGGCAGGGGAACACTGTCAACGTTCTGGGACAGTTTTCTGACACCCGCCCAGCTTACAGGCCCTGAGGCGCGGGGTACTCTCACAAGGAGTGGAAAGTTTCAAAAGATGGTGAGGGAGTACCTTGCCGACCGTACCAGCGTCCTCCGTGATTCCTCTGTGCCTTTTAATTATTGGGTATCCAAGCTGGACACTTGGAATGAACTCGCTCTGTATGCCTTGGAGGTCCTGGCCTGCCCTGCCTCTAGCGTGTTATCGGAGCGTGTTTTTAGTGCCGCTGGGGGAATTATAACTGATAAGCGCACTCGCCTGTCAACTGACAATGCTGACAAGCTGACCCTTATCAAAATGAACAAGGGCTGGATTGGGCCAGACTTCTCATCACCACCAAATGACAGCAGAATAACATAAAGTCAAATCCACTGTGTTATTTCGGGAGGTGTATTCACATGCACCGCTTCACACCCACACATGGGTATACGCTTCCTCGTTTCGGCTGTTTTATCTTCTTCTCCTTATCCTCAGCCTCCACCACCACTATACCACCAGGGTGCCAGCATTGCAAGTTCCTCCGTCCTTATTTTCGGCAGCTTTTGCTTGCAAGGCATAAGTAAATACTATTGGACACCCACTCCCCAATAATGGGACTTATGTTTGTAATATGCTGTACTGCATGGCTCTTGTAAGGGGCATTGCAAGTTGCTCCGTCCTAATTTTTGGCAGCTTTTGCTTGGAAAGCATAAGCAAATACTATGGGACACCCACTCCCCAATAATGGGACTTATGTTTGTAATATGCTGTACTGCATGGCTCTTGTAAGGGGCATTGCAAGTTGCTCCGTCCTAATTTTTGGCAGCTTTTGCTTGGAAAGCATAAGCAAATACTATGGGAGACCCACTCCCCAATAATGGGACTTATGTTTGTAATATGCTGTACTGCATGGCTCTTGTAAGGGGCATTGCAAGTTGCTCCGTCCTAATTTTGGCAGCTTTTGCTTGCAAGGCATAAGCAAATACTATGGGAGACCCACTCCCCAATAATGTGACTTATGTTTGTAATATGCTGTACTGCATGTGACGCGCCCCCTGGACCGTGTGTACACGTGTGTGGGATACCCGGTCTCTGGGGTCTGTAGTCTCCGTGGCGGTGACCCGGTCCCGTGGCTCAGGCTGGTCAAACCAGTGGCAGTCTTTCTTAGGTTTTGAGGTTAATTGTCCGACTGCGCCACCCGTGGATTGCGGTCAGGGAGTACCACCGCTGCGAGGCAGACCGCTGAGGCTGGTGTTGTGTGCTCAGCAGAGAATGGGATAACTCCCCACGGGAGGAGTATAGCCTCAGGGCAGTGAGTGTGGATGATGGGGGTGATGGTGCACGAGCGCAGCAGGAACGACTCAGAGTCTTTGCAGTGCAGTTCAGGGTCTTTACTGATGATTATAAGGTAGACCCTCCCGGGAGTACTGGCTAGCATAAGAGGCCTGGTCAGTCTGTGAGCAAGCAGGAGTTCCCCAGACCAGTTGGAGTTGTAGGCCTCCCCGTCTGTCTGCACTCTTCCTGGCTACCTTGCTGTAAGCGGGTAGAAGTAGCCCACGTCCCTGAGTGTACCGTGTAGTGCTCACCCGTATGGCTGGTGACTTGGGGCCTTCTGTTACCCTCCGCTGCACGACGGCGGTGCTGGTCCCTTGCTTGTGACTGAGCCTCCGGGCTTCTATGGCCAGAGGACCTGAAATCCCCTGCAGGCTGGTTTCTGCTGCTGGATATATAATTCCTCACAGCCTCGGACTCCTGTGTCCGGTTCCTATTGTCTTCTGCCAGGGCGAGCTCAGCTCAGCTTCCAGCCCCTGGTCTTTAGCTCCTAGCTCCTACAGAGCTCCTTGCTGTTACTTTCCCTTGCTCTCACTCTGACTCTGACTGTTCTCTGTTCTCTGACTCACTCAACCCCGCCACAGATCCAGTTTATAAGGGCAGAATTCTCCCCTCCCAGGACTGGGGCAGGAGGATGTTGCATGTTTAAGGGATCCTGACCAGGAAACCTCCCACTTGCTCTCCGACGTAATATCTCTATTACTGTGGTGACCAGACCCCCGGGGTGCCACACATGGCTCTTGTAAGGGGCATTGCAGTTCCTCATAATTTTTGGAAAGCCTTCCATTTATTGCTTAGGCCAACAGTGCACAGGAGACCCAGTTGCTATAAATGGAAAAAAAGGTTTAGTTAACGCCCTCTGACCTCCATGTCATTTCCAAGGGGCATTGGAGTGCCTCGAAATTTTTGGTAGGCATTGCACTCACTGTATGCCCTATAACTGTGTAGCCGAACCGCTCCTTTTCTTACAGAAACATATCCTACAAGACATATCTGGTTGACTGGCCTGATATTGATGTGAATGGTCCCTGTTCCTCCTGCTCTTTCTCCTTTGCCACTACCTCATCCATCATTTATCACCTGAAGCTTTGTTTTAACGGGAGTCATAGAACTTGGATAGTAGCAGGAAAACATCCAGCAATCCTCGGAGGAGGTAGGATATGCGCCAAAACGCTGACCACCTCAGGCCTAGCCGCTACTACATACATGCGCTTGCATTACAACAAAACAAAGCAGATGCTAACTTCTATCATCCTCATCATGCTCCTCACCTTGGCACTCTCAACTCCCATGATGGAGAAGCTAGGGCCCACCGGAGGAGTCTGATAGTCCGGTGGGCTCGGACAATGCTGCCTTAAAGCAGGCCAGGCTAAGAAAAGTGTGGGAAAGGTTACCGGGACAAATAGGGGTGGCTGGGGAACGAGTATGGACACCTGGCCACCCCCTGGAGGCTGGGGAGCAAGCGGGGACACCCGGCCACCAGGCGGCTGGGGACTGAGTATGGATACCAGGCCGCCGACACAGCCATGGCGTGGTGGCCAGATTCCGCCTCCACATGCCTAAAAGGCCCAATTTAAAGTGCAAGCAAGCAGTATGGTATTGCAGCCTGGGGGTGGGTGGGTGGCAGGCTGCATACTTGCGCTTGCATTGCAAGGAATGGGGGAGGTATAATTGAACACTGCCCTGGGACTAGAACTTGCATGGGGATAGTTGCAAGTCTGCATCTTCTGATGCGGCAAGGATCACTTATGATGGGCACACTTTTAGACAGTGACCTGGGAGTCAGAGATGCTTCCAGGGGTCTTCCCCATGCTGCTCCCATGTCTTTTCAGCACTTTATGCATGTGTCACACAGCACATGGCCAGATAAGGTCGTAAAATGTTAAAATGACATTTCCCGGTGAACGCATTTGTCACGGTTGAAAGCAATACAAAAGTGCAAAAACGCATAAAAAATGCTACTTGTGAACATAGCCGAAGGTGTGGAGGAGTATTTTTGTTTTTGGTCATTTATTTTAACTTATACACAAGTCTTTTCCCTGGAAAGGATGTTCCTTAACATATTTCACAGGAAAAAAGTTTCACTTTCGTGTTTGAACGTTTTATTGTGAGCCCGTAAAAGTGGCTTAATACCTCTGACCATTTTGTTGACAGCAGTGACCTGGGGGTCAGAAATGCTTCCTGGGGCGATCCCCATGCCGTCCCCTTGTCATTTGAGCACTGTCACTATCGTTTTGGGCACTTGTTAGGCTTTTAAAAGACTGCCGGGGGTGCCACCGCAAAAATGCTCGAGTCTCCCATAGACTAACATTGGGCTCGTTGCTTGGGTCGAGCACCCGAGTATCACGGTGAGCTCGGCCCGAGCTTCGAGCACCCGAGCATTTTAGTGCTCGCTCAACACTAGTGGTCATGTATGTGCACTACTGCTCACACAGGGGATTTTGGAACTCCTGCTTTCAGGACTGGGGGTCATACCAATTGTACCTTCAGTTCTAATATGTTGATTCATAAATATTAGCACTTGGTCCATAAGTATTGAATAAATCTTATCATTTGCATTTTTTAATTTTTTTTACTATTACTGTGTATTTGCATATTCTGTTTTGTTAATTGTTTGCTTTTCCCTGCCATCAGCACTTCATCTATTCTGCCAAGGTGTTTTTAATCAGCAGGTGTAACGCAAGGTGTGGGAAAGACTTAGTGCAACACAAAGGGAAGAGGGAAAGGGAGCCCAGACTCTAGGGAAAGGGGGGAGTGGAGAACTCCTAGGTTGATCTAAGGTCACCCTATCTCCACTAACGTCCCTATATTGTCTCTTCACCAATCGCCGCACGCGAACTTCACCCTGTCTTTCCCTGGCGCTTGGCCCTAGCTAGGGAAAGGAGGAGGATGAGCGCTAGTTGATCCCCACTGACCACTAAAGACAACAAGGGGGAACAAACAGGAGAAAATAGCTTAGCTTTTAGTCGACTTCAGAGAGATGAACACCTGTCCTCATAGCTCCAGAGAGGATGAAGTAATGAGCTAGCTCCGAGCCTTCACAAAGGATAATGTGAGTATCGCCGGCACCTCTCTCTGGCAGACAGCAGGTATGTATGTTAATTATCCAGAGGAAGGTAGCCGCTGGGTCCTAGAGCAACAGTCTCTAAGAAGGTGTCTGTAATGCCAAACGTAGAGATCTGCAACCAACTGCAGGGCGACAGTCTGTCACTACTGACACACCCGTGACAGTACCCACTCCTCTACGAGTGGCCTCCGGACACTCAGGACCGGGTTTCTCAGGATAAGAGGTGTGGAATGAACGAACCAACCTGGGAGCTTTCATCTCTGATGCTGAAACGCACATCCTCTCATCTGGACTATAACCCTTCCTGTGCACCAAGTATTGTAGATAACGACGTTGGAGACGAGAATCTACAATCCTCGAAATCTGGAACTCCAGATTACCATCAACCATTACTGGGGGTGGTGGTAGAGGTGAGGGCTCAAGGGGTTCAACATACTTCTTGAGTAAGGACCTGTGGAACACATTGTGGACCATAAGGGCCTGAGGAAGTTGAAGACGAAACGCTGCTGGGTTAATGACGGTGGTTATTTTATAGGAACCAATAAATCTAGGTCCCAGCTGCCAAGAAGGAACTATCAATCTTATATTCTGGTAGACAACCACTCAAAGTCATTCACATTCAGGTCCGGACCGGGCAAGCGTTTTCTGTCAGCCATACGTTTATACCTGTCTCCCATGATCTTTAAATTACTCAGAACACCCTGCCATACCGAGGAGAGCGACAAAGCAAACCGTTCCTCCTCAGGAACTCCCGAAGCTCTTCCCCCACTAAAGGTACAAAACTGTGGGTGATAACTGTATGCACCGAAGAACGATGACCTGCCAGTGGATTCTTGATGATGATTGTTAATGGCAAATTCTGCCAGCTGTAAGTAGGATGCCCAATCCTCCTGATTTTCGGAGACAAAACACTTGAGGTAGGTCTCCAAATTCTGATTCACACGCTCGGTCTGTCCATTCAACTGAGGGTAGAAGGCAGAGGAAAAGGACAGCTGCACCCCCAGTCGAGAACAGAATGCCTTCCAGAACTTGGAAACAAACTGAGTCCCCCGATCTGACACCACATCGGAAGGAAACCTGTGATGCTTCACGATCTCATTTATGAACACCTGAGCAAGTGTCTTGGCATTTGGATGTGCAGGTAATGCGACAAAGTGAACCATTTTACTGAACCTATATACAACCACCAAAACCACCGTTTTGCCTGCAGAAACTGGTAGGTCAGTATCCTTGTGTCCAAATGTGTCCATGGCCAACTAGGGATAGGTAGCAGAAGAAGAGTACCAGACTGTAGGGTATGTGAAACCCTAGAACGCGTGCAAATACTACAAGCAGATATGTGTTCAATCACATCCCGATGCAACCCCAGCCACTAAAAATGACGAGAGAGGAGGTCCGCAGTTGCCTTACCACCTGGATGCCCAGCAAGCACAGAGTTATGATGTTCTTTAATTACATTGCGGCGCAGATCAGATGGTACAAATAACCTTCCTGAAGGGCAGGAGGCAGGGGTCTGAGCCTCCAACACCTCACCCTCCAGTTCAGGATACAGTGCCGAAATGAATACCTTTTTCTGTAATATCGGGGCAGGGTTCTCATGGTCACCACCACCAGGGAAGCTCCGGGACAAAGCATCAGCCTTGACATTTTTGACCCCTGGACGAAAAGTGACAACAAAATTGAACCTAGTAAAAACAGGGACCATCTGGCTTGCCCAGGGTTGAGACGTTTAGCTCACTGGAGATATGAAAAGTTCTTATGGTCAGTAATAACAGTAATAGGATGGACAGCCCCCTCCAACCAATGTCGCCATTCTTCGAATGCCAATTTGATCACCAAAAGTTCCCCATCACCCACGTCATAATTTCTCTCAGCCAAAGGCAATTTTTTTCGAAAAGATGGCGCATGGACGTCATTTACCAGGGGATGGACCCTGAGACAACACGGCCCCAACCCCGATATCTGATGCATCAACCTCCACAATAAAGGGTTGAGAAACATCTGGTTGACTGAGTATAGGTGCAGTGGCAAAATGATTTTTTAAGGGAGAAAAAGCCTAGAGGGAGGCATCCGACCATTTGGAAAAATCAGACCCCTTCTTAGTCATGTCAGTAAGGGGTTTCACAATTACAGAGTAATTTTGGATGAATTTCTGGTAGAAATTAGTAAAGCCCAGAAAAAATTGTAGAGCATTCAGGTTCTCGGGATGGTCCCAATCAAGGACTGCACGGATCTTCTCCGGATCCATCCTAAAACCCGAAGATGACAACAAGTACCGCAAAAACTGCACCTCCTGAACAGCTAAAACACATTTTTCCAGTTTGCCATAAAGTTTGTTATCCCTTAATATGTGGAGCACCTGCTTAACATGCCCCCGATGTGTCTCCAAATCAGGTGAGTAAACCAAAATATCGTCCAGATAGACCACCACAAACCTCCCCACCAAATGATGGAAAATATCATTTATGAAATGCTGGAATACCGCAGGTGCATTGGTCAAACTGAAAGGCATAACCAGACTCTCAAAATGCCCTTCAGGGGTATTGAATGCTGTTTCCATTCATCCCCTTCTCTGATTCTAACCAGATTGTAGGCTCCCCTTAAATCCAACTTGGAGAATACCTTAGCTCCTACAACCTTGCTGAACAAATCAGGAATCAGAGGAAGAGGGTATGAATCATGGATGGTAATTTGATTTATTTCCCGGAAATCTAAACAGGGACGTAGACCGCCATCTTTTTTCTTCACAAAGAAGAACCCTGCCGCCACAGGTGAAGATGAGGGTCTGATATGTCCCTTCTCCAGACTTTCCGCAATAAAATCCTTCATGGCTTGTCTCTCAGGGCCAGAAAGATTATACAGTCTGGACTTCGGTAGTTTAGCTTCAGGAGTCAGGTTAACAGGACTGTCATATGCACGATGAGGAGGCAAATCCGGACACCCCCTCTCAGAAAAAACTTCCTCAAAACCAGACAGAAAAGCAGGTAATATTTTCGTAGAGACAGTAGCAAGGGAACTATCTAAACAGTTCTCATGGAAGTAATCTCCCCATTCAATAATCTCCCTGGCTTGCCAATCCACCAAAGGATTATGTTTAACAAACCAAGGAATACCCAAAACAATAGATGTGGGAAGATTGTCAAGGACATAGCAAGGGATTATTTCACAATAAACTGACCCCACCCTCAGTTTTACATTATGTACAATCTGAGTAAATGCTTTTTATGCAAGTGGCGTCGATGATGAAGATGGAAATAGGTTTAGCTAAAGTACAGCAAGCAAGACCATGAGTTTTCACAAACTCAGCATCAACCATGCTGACTCCAGCTCCACTGTCAACAAACACAGAAATTTTCTCGGTTTTTCTTTCTAGCACCACCTCTGCTGTCAGGACAAACCGGGAACTGCAGGTTGGCAACAAATGCACCCCTTGTTTATCCAACTCCAGACTACCAAGAGTTAATCGAGTCTCCTTTTGTTTAGGAATTGAAGGACATTTCCCAATAAAATGTCCCCTTTTCCTACAAAAAAATATGCCTTTTTTCTTGTGAATCTCCGGGGAAATGTATGTTGCAGAGACACCCCCTAACTGCATGGGTTCCTCCACCTCCCACGGTACTGGTTCACCCCCAGACTGCTCCCCTGGCAGAGGTATACAACCCGACAAGAAGGCCCCGGAGAACATGGTCTCACCCGTCTATCCTGAAGGTGTCTATCAAGACATATGGCCAACGACTTGGCAGCCTCCAAGGACTGAGGGGGTTCATATACTGCCAAGGCATCTTTCTACCTTTCAGTAAGACCCTCACAAAATTGACTTCTAAGGGCTGAGTCATTCCATTTGGAATCCGTTGTCCATCTACGGAATTCAGAACTGTACATCTCCACTGCCCGATTCCCCTGCTGAAGGTGACGTAGCCTAGACTCAGCCAAGGTGACTCGGTCTGGGTCATCATAGATGAGAGCCAGAGCCCAAAAAAACCTCTCCACAGACTGGAGACAAACCGAGTCCTGTGGTAAAGAAAACGCTCACGACTGAGGATCTCCCTGAAGTAGAGAGATCACAATTCCAACCCCTTGCTCCTCATTTCCGGAGGAGTAAGGGCGAACTTTAAAATACAATTTGCAGGCCTCCTTGAATACAAAAAACTTGTCCCTACCTCCTGAAAACCTGTCCGGGAGGGCAACCTTGGGTTCAGACCCCCACATTGGTGACCTGTAGCCGCTGATGCTGCTGCTGAACCTCACAGAGGAGGTCATTCAACTCTAGAGACAGACTGCGCAGCCGCTCTGCGAGCTCTGCAACTGAAACCATACCAAGCAGAAAGGAAAAAAAAAGCCCAAAAACACACACAAAAAAACCCAAAGTGTCAGTTTTTTTTTTCCTTTTCAAAATGTGCTCGGCTGGCGATAATGTCACGCAAGGTGTGGGAAAGACTTAGTGCAACACAAAGGGAAGAGGAAAAGGAAGCCCAGACTCTATGGAAAGGGGGGAGTGGAAACCTTCTAGGCTGTTTTACAATCACCCTGTCTCCACTAATGTCCCTGTATTGGCTCTTCACGAATCACCGCACGCGAACCTTGCCCTGTCTTTCCCTGGTGTTTGGCTCTGGCTAGGGAAGGGAGGGTTATGAGCACTAGTTGATCCCTTCTGACGACTAAAGACAACAAGGGGGAACAAACAGGAGAAGATACATAGGCGGATTATAATGAGGGCAATCTGGGCTACCACCCGGGGCCTGGGACTCCAGGGGGCCCATGGCCAGATGGCCCTCATTATAATATGTGCGGCGCCAATGCGGCACACACTGGCAGGCAGAGGCGGGGGGACCCCCGGACCGCTTCCCCAGCAGCTGCGCAGTGCCCCTGCTTCTTCTTCGGCCGGGCCAGCACTGCACCTGTTAACTTCCTTATGTGCTTGTGCTGGCCTGGCCGCGTCACAGCTTGGAGACATGGCCCTGTGCGTGGCTGTGTCTGCTAGTGTGTCGTCACGCAGTGTACACCCTGCACTGCTACTTACCACCGGAGAGGAGCTGGACGACTGGAGCCGAGCCGGGGGATGGTGAGTGAAGTGTGTTCGTGTGTCACAGTGCGTCTGTGTGTGCAGATATTATTGTGTGATGTCTGTTTATATGTATTTTTGTGCTTCAAATGTGTTTATGCGTGTATGTATATGTCTGTATATGTTTGTGTGTGCGTGACTGCGTTCGGCCTCCTCCCGCTGTATCTGGGGGGCGCCGTGCCTCCTCCCGCTGTTTCTGTGGGGTGCCGTGCGGCCTCCTCCCGCTGTATCTGGGGGCGCCGTGCGACCTCCTCCTGCTGTATCTGGGGGGGCACTGTGCGGCCTCCTCTCGCTGTATCTGGGGGGCGTCGTGTGGCCTCCTCCCACTGTATCTGGGGGCGCCATGCTGCCTCCTCCCGCTGTATCTTGGAGGCGCCGTGCGGCCTCCTCCTGCTGTATCTGGGGGGCGCCGTGTGGCCTCCCGCTGTATCTGGGGGGCACCATGCGGCATCCCGCTGTGTATAGATGGCTACGTGCGGCCTCCTGCTGTGTATAGATGGCTATGTGCGGCCTCCTGCTGTGTATAGATGGCTACGTATGGTCCCCTTCTGTGTATAGATGGCTACGTGCGGCTCCCTGCTGTGTATAGATGGCTACGTGCGGCCTCCCACTGTGTATAGATGGCACCGTGCAGCCTCCTCCCGCTGTGTATAGACGGCTACGTGCAGCTCCCTGCTGTGTATAGATGGCGCCGTGTGGCTCCCTACTGTGTATAGATGGCTACGTGCCGCCTCCTGCTGTGTATAGATGGCTACATGCGGCCTCCTGCTGTGTATAGATGGCTACGTGCGGCCCCTTGCTGTGTATAGATGGCTACGTGTAGCCCCCTGCTGTGTATAGATGGCTACGTGCGGCCTCATGCTGTGTATACATGGCTATGTGCGGCCTCCCGCTGTGTAAAGATGGCACCGTGCGGCCTCCCGCTGTATATAGATGGCTACTTGCGGCCTCATGCTGTGTATAGATGGCTACGTGCAGCCTCCTGCTGTGTATAGATGGCTGTGTGCGGCCTCCCACTGTGTATAGATGGCACCGTGCAGCCTCCCGCTGTATATAGATGGCTACATGTGGCCTCCTGCTGTGTATAGATGGCTACGTGCGGCCTCCTGCTGTGTATATATGCTACTTGCGGCCACCTGCTGTGTATGGATGGCTATGTGCGGCCTCCTGCTGTGTATAGATGGCTACGTGCGGCCTCCTGCTGTGTATAGATGGCTACGTGCGGCCTCATGCTGTATATAGATGGCTACATGCGGCCCCCTTCTGTGTATAGATGGCTACGTGCGGCTCCCTGCTGTGTATAAATGGCTACGTGCAGCCTCCCGCTGTGTATAGATTGCACCATGCGGCCTCCTCCCGCTGTGTATAGATGGCTACGTGCAGCTCCCTGCTGTGTATAGATTGCGCCGTGCGGCTCCCTGCTGTGTATAGATGGCTACGTGCAGCCTCCTGTTGTGTATAGATGGCGCCTTGCAGCCTCCAGCTGTGTATAGATGGCTATGTGCGGCCTCCTGCTGTGTATAGATGGCTATGTGTGGCCTCCTGCTGTGTATAGATGGCTACGTGTGGCCCCCTGCTGTGTATAGATGGCTATGTGCGCCCCCCTGCTATGTATAGATGGCTACGTGCGGCCTCATGCTGTGTATAGATGGCTACGTGCGGTCTCCTGCTGTGTATACATGGCTATGTGCGGCCTCCTGCTGTGTATAGATGGCTACATGCGGCCTCCTGCTGCGTATAGATGGCTACGTGCGGCCTCTTGCTGTGTATAGGAGGATTATGTGGCAGCTCATATTTTATGTAGGGTCTCATACTGTATATAGGGGATGTCAGCATACTTAATTGTGCTCAATATTATGTCATGCAATTAATGTAAAAAAATAATTATAATATATTAATATTGTGCCAAATTAATTTCACGTGAACTATCACATGATCTATCAAAGGGGATCATGTGACATCAGGTGTGTGTGTGGGTGGGATCGCGGGGGGGGCATGCCTTCTGAACTGCCCGGGGCCCTTGCTACTCTTAATCCACCCCTGAGAAGATAGTTTAGCTTTTAGTCGACTTCAGAGAGATGAACACCCATCCTCATAGCTCCAGAGAGGATGAAGTAATGCGCTAGCCCCGAGCCTTCACAAAGGGTAATGTGAGTATTGCTGGCACCTCTCTCTGGCAGACTGCAGGTATTTATACACCCAGGCCAGGGTGTTAGTTAGCCAGAGGAAGGTAGCCGCTGGGTCCTAGAGAGACAGTCTCTAAGAAGGTGTCTGTAATGCCAAACGTAGAGATCTCCTGCAACTAACTGCAGGACAACTGTCTGTCACTTCTGACACACCCGTGACAGCAGGAGACTTTTACCTATTTGTTATCGCTGTTTGAGACTAAATAAAAATGTGTTTTATTACCTAATTGCCATAAGGCAAATGATCCCTAGCTAAAGATTTTCTGTTATTAATACATAACTTTTATTTTCCAACTTAATAAAAAAACAATTTGTGCAAGGTTAAAATTACAATAATTGCGTTGGTCACTATATAGCCTTACTGTAAAGCATCCTGGTTTATTGATTTATCATCAGTAGGAGGACTATATTGTCTTTTTCAAGGTGTCACCTATATTCATTGACAATGATCACGTCCACTTGAGGATGTCTCCTACTAGTTTGACGTTGACTTACTGTCAATATTTCCCATATAATATGGGACTAAACAATTGTTATTCAATCTGAAATATCTGTTTCAAATTGATCTATGTATATATCTGGGGTTATTATATCTTTGAGGTCTTTTTCTTTGTGATCTATAGATCGGACCCGTTTCAAAATCGTTTAGATCACTAATATATTTGTTGGTGTTTTCTGTCTTTATCTCCTTTTTGATTGTCTCTAGGCTCCTTTGTAAATTCAATTCAAATTTTCCAAACTCAGGATGTGAGCAGAATTGTTTAATTTCATTAACCTCTTTTTTCAAGTTGTGTATTAATCTGGATTAAGTATTGCCTTTGGTATTCTAGCAAATAATTCAGCATACGTAATGAATTCTCAGTTCGAAGCTGTTGCCCGCCTTTGATAAAGTTAATGTCTTCCCTATGTGCGATAAGGGTAATCTGAATTCGTAAACCTCTATAAACGATATTTTTCTCTAAATATGTCTATTTGCAGGACATGGGTTATAATATGCTAATGTCGGAGGTCCTAGTAGATTCTAAAGTATATTGAATGCCCATGCGCGGCAGGTTCTGCGAGTTCGTCGGTTATAATAGCGATATGTAAGCGCTAAATGTCCTAAGAATACCAGGACCTTCAAGGTAATGAATGCGCAGGCGCAGATATAATCACATGGTCTGAAGGTTCTTTGTCTGAAACAGTTATTATATTTAAATGCATAGATGACATTGGTTCATATGTGTGACATAGTTGGGATGACCTGGAAATAAACTTTAATTGGCCCTTGCATGGCCCCAATTGATTCTGTTGGATGAATACTAATGGATTAATCCTAATGGACCTTCCGATTGGAGAAGTACGTCAGTCCTAGTTAAACATGATTCTACGGGTCGGGGACAACGAATGACATGTTATGGAACCGATAGAATAGATTTTTCCTTTCATCAGGGGTGTGATGTGATTGTCCTTTGTGCCAATACTATTTGTTGGTTAACCTTTATGACAACACAACCTACCTTATATAAGATGGATTAGCTCTGCCCATTGTCATTGTAGCCTCAATCCCCCTGAAGACACCAATTATGGCGAAACATGTGGGGCAGGCAGCTGGTTACGTTTCTTAAAAAGCAATACATATGTTTGGTCTAAGAATAAGCAATAAGTTGTGGTCGGCAGCCACATCAAGCAGAGTGACAATAGAATAATAATCCGTATAGATGAAGCTAATAAGGGTTACTACCAGTGGAGATAGCTAGTCCATACCTTAATGGGACTTGACTGTACATGGATGTGCGTATACATGTGAATGCTTAATATTGACCATCTTGTCAGTACTGTGAGTCAACCAAGAGTTGAATAACAATTGTTTAGTCCCAATGTTATATGGGAAATATGGATATAGGTGACACCTTGAAAAAGACAATATAGTCCTCCTACTGGTGATAAATCAATAAGCCAGGATGCTTTACAGTAACGTTATATAGTGACCAACTTAATTATTGTAATTTTAACCTTGCACAATTTTTTTTTTTATTAAGTTGGAAAATAAAAGTTATGTATTAATAAAAGAGAATCTTTAGTTAGGGATCATTTGCCTTATGGCAATTAGGTAATAAGTTACTAATATCCTATGCTGATTGTAGGAACAGTGCAGGTACATAAAGGTGAGCTTTTATGATCTGTTCCCATAGGGCTGCATAGTGGCCAGTGTTGGTGTGGTGTTATGGCTTTGAGATGATGTGAGCCAGACCCAAAGGGCTTAGCCTGGCCGTGAAGATACTGTTGAGCTGCTGGGTCCTTCCCATGTGTCTATTGAATAGTAGCAGTGAATGTCACCATGCAGGTCTGCACCTAAAAGACTAGCGACTGACTAAATAGAGGTCACGAAAGTGGGCCTATACAATTTGATTAAATGTGTACTAAGAAACGAATATCCATTTTTAGAAGTTTTTGCTTTTAAGCAATAAATATGGTAACAGATAAACAATTTTTAACTTACGGATGTGCAGTCCCATTATGTTTGTGTTGTTTCTGGATTGGTTATTCCCAAGTAAAAAGTTTATTTAGAATAATGAAAGGAAATATAAATGTATGTGTCATTGCTAAAATTGGTGCAATCAGAAAAGAGGAATACAATGATAATAGCATGCTAGCCCCAAGGATCATGGAGACAACATAGAATTGTAGTTTACAGGAAATGCACAAGACATAGTTTGCCAATATTTAATGCAAAATATTTTCCAATTGTGTGGTTTAGCTGCTATGATTCATGTTCCAGCAGTGATGCTACTTCTTCATATTCCTATTTCTAGGGACATCTTTTTAGTTTAGAGAAGTTACAAGAAATTGTCTTTTCATTGCAGTCTGCAAACAAGAATGGATCACTGATTATCTCCTGCTGCGAATATCAAAGCAAAGAACGTCATTTTATATTATAAAAAATTTCTATGAAAGCATAAGTTAATAAAATAATGCTGTGGATGGAATTAAACTGTCGTGTACAGACATAGACATCCATGAATACCACCACTTCTGCCCTCTACCATCCATGGATCAGCATTGTAAACCTTTGATGACATAGGAGTGACACTCAAGATGGTATTGGTTATGTCAATAATCATGTGACCTCTTCCAAAATTTGGTGCAACACTACTCCCGCTCCCCCTGGAGTGATTTTACACTATGTTATGGATCCGGGTGGTGAAACTTCTGTGCTTTGATGCAAGGAGGGACCAGAGGGGCGTGACTAAGTGCCTACTCGGACCGACCCAGGTCACACAGCGGCTTACTCGACTCCGTGAACCAGGGAGGGACCGGGCAGGTGAACCAGGTGCCACTCTGGGACCGACCTTGTGTGAGAGCAGGTGACTCCCACGGGTCAGATGGGAGGAGCTGACCAGTACAGCGGATGACCACGGCATGTAGGCTGGCGGGTGATCCGGGTAGACAAGCAGGCGGGTACAGCAGGTAACTTGGCAGGTGCTCCGGGTAGGCAGGCTGGCGGGCACGGCAGGTAACTGGCAGGTGCTCCGGGTAGGCAGGCTGGCGGGCAGGACTGTTAGACAGACTGGCAGGCAGGACTGTTAGACAGACTGGCGGGCAAGGGATCTGAGGGCTGAGGAGAGTGTTAGCACACAAACAACAACCTTGCACAGGCACCTCCATATTGGAGGAGGTGCTTAATATAGGGGCAGTCCTCCGGCCATTGGCCTGGGACTCTTTAGGACGGCGCGCGTGGTCCCTATAAGAGGGAGGGAGTGCGCGCATGCACGCCCTAAGCACAGTGCCCGGTAACCTGTGCGCAGTGCGCGCCTTAGCAACAGGGGAACAGGAAGACGCCGGACCGGGACCGCAGCGGTGAGGGGAACGGTGTCTCTGCCCGGCGATGCTACACACTACGTATTTAGGTGTATTTTTTGTAAAACATGCAACTTTTTATGCAATACAACAGAAGCATATTCATCATATTATCACACAGCATTATGGGACACATTACACCTACAGAAGCTTTTATCCCATTTTATAGGCATTAACCCCTTCACGCCGTGGCCTTTTTCTCTTTTTGTGCTTTCATTTTTTGCTCCTCTTCTTCTCAGAGCAATAACTTTTTTATTTTTCTGTCAATTTGGCCGTATGAGAGTTTGTTTTTTGCGGGACGAGTTGTACTTTTGAACGACATCATTGGTTTTACTATATCGTGTACTGGAAAATTGGAAAAAAATTCAAAGTGCAGTGAAATTGCAAAAAAAGTGCAATTCCACAATTGTTTTTTTTTTTAACCATGTTCTCTAAATGCTAAAACTGACCTGCCATCATGATTCTCCAGGTCATTAAAAGTTTGCAGATACCAAACATGTATAGGTTCTTTTTTATTTAAGTGGTGAAAAAAATCCAAAGTTTGTTAAAAAAAAAAAAAAAATGGCGCCATTTTCTGAGACCTGTAGCATCTTCATTTTTTGGGATCTGGGGTGGGTGAGGGCTTATTTTTTGCGCGCCGAGCTGACATTTTTATTGATACCATTTTGGGGTAGATACGATGTTTTGATCACCTGTTATTGCATTTTATCGCAATGTTGTGGCAACCAAAAAAACGTAATTCTGGCATTTTGATTAATTATTTTTTTATATTGATAGATTGGGCGATTCTGAAGGTGGCGATACCAAATATGTGTATTTTTGATTTTTTTATTGTTTTATTTGGAATGGGGTGAAAGGGGGTGATTTGAACTTTTATATATTTTTTATATATTTTTAAAAACTTTTTTCTTTCTTTTTTTACATGCTTCAATAGTCTCAATAGACATATGAAGCTGCTATGTGTCACAAAAGTGCTCATCTGAACGCCGACTGCTGGGTGTCGCTCATAGTAGATCGGCTATGACAACCATTGGGATCTCCTGCAGACCCCGGGTTGTCATACTGTAGCGCCCCGAGGGTTCGGTCGCTACAGAGGTATTGCATCTCACCCAGAGGTGTGATATCTCACTTCCAGGTAAGGATGGAGTGTGGCTCAGGACCCTAACACCCACATGCACTACACCACATTTCCGGGGGGCAGGGCGACAATGCTCCCAAGAGTGAGAACAACTGCCCCTGTCCCTGGCTGGAGTGGGGGGAGGGAACACCTAGAAAGGGGGAACCCAGTAGTGTGTGGGTGGGGAGAGTAGATCCAGGGTGCACTGGAAGGAGGAGTATATAAGGTGGGCACCATCTTGGAGTGATAGAAGAAGAAGAAGAAGAGAGAGAGGAGAGAGAGAAGAAGACTGGGAGCAGGGGCTCTGTACGAGCTCTGCTCCGCGGGCAGGCCAAGTCACAAGGCCTGGGCCTGGAGGAGAGGAAAGGAGAGGAGATGAATGGAGGAGGCTCCAGGAGTGGAGTGAAGGGACCCCAGGGGTGCGGACCGGCCAGTCGCCACCGTATGCCCGCCGCTACCAGAGTAGGGGGGTCAGGCCAAGAAAGGGAACCAAATCCCTCATCTAGTGGAGGAGGGCAACCATCCTCAGCTAGTAACTGGAGGAGGTGGCATTGCACGTGTTACGGCCCCTCACTACACCCGTTAGGAAGGCACCATATAGGGCCTAGGGAAACGGAACATACGTTTGCCCGCCAAGGCCCGAGGCAGCTGGACAGAAACGTAGTCAATTGTGGGGTACGACAGGCCAGAGAAAGGACACACGAAGGGGGTTCTGAAAAGCATTCTAAAGGTGCCTGGGAGTTGGCCGAGCCCCTCACCTGGTGAGCACAGTATGACGTGGGCAGCCATTACCTGCAGAAGTGGCTTGGAGTGTAAAACTGTGAGTAAAGACCCTGGACTGCATCACTGGACTCTGAGTCATTACTGTTGCTCCCGCGCACCATCACCCCCACCATCTGCACTCACTGCCCTGAGGCTATACTCCTCCCATGGAGAGTTATACTACCCTCTGCTGCGCACACAACATCAGCCTCAGCGGTCTGCCCCGCAGCGGCGGTTCTCAGTGACCGCAGTCCATGGGTGGCGTAGTCAGACATTTAAACCTTAAAAACCAAGTAAACAGATCCGCCACTGGTTTGACCACCCTGAGCCACAGGACCGAGTCGCCGCCACGGAGACCACAACCCTTAACATTACACAGAGACCCGGCTCCGGGTATTCCCCCACACACGGCCCAGGGGGCACGTCAATACCAACGCATCGGCAACCCTCGGTTATGTGACACTGTGGCGCCCCGAGGGTTCGGTTGCCACAGGGGTATTGCACCTCAACTAGAGGTGTGATATTCCACTCCCAGGTAAGGATGGAGTGTGGACCAGGGCTCAGTTAGCTGCATACGCACAACTGACCATGTCCCTGGCTGGAGAGGGGAGGGGGGAGAGAACCCAGTGATGTAGGAGCAGTAGGGGACGGTTTCTGGAGCATAGGAAGGAGCTCATTGGGTGCAGGTCACCTGAGCTCAGACACAGAGAAGCAGATAAAAGGTGGGAGCCATCTTAGTTCAGTGGTCAATACAGTGGAGAGGTGACAGGGAGCAGGGGCTCTGTAGGAGCTCTGCTCAGAAGGCAGGCCTAGAGAAAAGGCCAGGGCCAGAGAGGAGAAGAAGAGAAGGTGAAGGAAGGAAAGAGGAGAGACAGAGGAGTAGAAAGGCTCCAGAAACAAGAAGGCAGAAGGGACTCTAAGAGAGCAGAACGGACAGCAACCGTTGCAAACCCGCGTTATATCGGGTGAAGGGTCAGGCCGTGGAAGGGTACCGGATTCCCAAGTTGGTGGAGGTAAATCATCCCTCAGCCAAGAACCGGAGGTCGTGATCATTTATTGGTGCGACCCCTTGCTACACCCGCTAGGAAGGCACCACATAGGGTCAGGGAAACTGGTGCCAAGTTTTACCAGAGAAGGCCCGAGGCAGCTGGACAGAAGCGTGGTCACTGGTGGGGCACGAGAGGCCAGAGAAAGGATAGAAGGGGGTCCTGTGCCACACTCCTGAGTTGCCTGGGGGTTGACTGAGCCCCTCACCTGGTGGACGCAGCACGGCTTGGGCAGTCATTGCTGACAGAAGTGACTTGGATATCAACTGTGAGTAAAAGGCCTGAACTGCACCATTGGACTCTGTGTGATTTATGCTGCGCCTGCACCATCACCCCCAGCATCCTATTACACTGCCCTGAGGCTACACTCTTCCCGTGGGGAATTATCCTATCCCTGTGCTGCACACCAACACCAGCCTCAGTGGTCTACCTCGCAGCGGCGGTTATCTCTGACCGCAATCCTCGGGTGGCGTAGTCAGACATTCAAAACACTGATAAATAGACTGCCACAGCATTTGGTCTGACCACCCTGAGCCACGGGATCGGGTTGCCACTACTACCCCCAGCATCGTACAGAAGCCCGGTTCCAGGTGCCCCACGGCCCAAGGGGCGAGCCAACACGAGCACCGATGGGCGGAGTGGCGCTAGTAACTTCCGGCGCGGCGATGTTAAATGCCGCTGACTGAGAGGAATCTCCATCCACCCGCGGCTGTTAGGGGCATATGTCAGCTGTACAGATCAGCTCTCATGTACATATACGGCACATGTCGTGAAGGGATTAAAGGGGTTGTATAATCTTTTTAAATTGGTAAAACTACATGTTAAAACAAGAAAGTTGGAGATTTAACTCTTATTAAAAATCCTCTACCTTCTCAACAATGATATTTTAAATTCTATAGTGTACAGCTCGTTGCTGAAATTACTGGCCACCTCCGCAGTCAATCAGTGGTTGATGGTTTCCTAGGCAAAGAGTGCACACTTGCAAGCTCTTTGCTTCACAGTCCAAAAGCGCTGCTATGAGCCAGCTGGATTGCTGGATCTGACCAGCTTCATTGTCCCTGCACTCTGGAGGACACAAAGCTTCAGCTGATTGCAGCACTGGAAGGTGCACAGTTCTCAGTGCACTATGAATCTTCAGTCCTGCACACACCCATTCCAGCAAGCAGGAAGCTGGCAGCATAGAAGCAGTGCACCCCTAAAGAAAGAAAGAAGATGAAACAACCCTTTAGAGATGGAGTTTGTACCCCCTTTGAAGCTAAAACAACTTCAACTTATCTGGGAAGGCTTTCTATATCATTTTGGAGTGTGGCTGTGGAACTTTGTCCTCACAAATACTCTTCTGGATGAATAGGCAAGACACTGCAGGGACATAATGACCACGATTGCAGAGGTCATGGCCCATGATGGTGAGGGGCCCGCTGATGCCAGCACAAACTGAAACTGGATGTGCGTCCTCGGATGCACATTCAGCTGAAGTGTATTGTGGGTGCAGAAGCCAGCAGCTGACATCAGCATGCAAGTGACTGGGGGCGCATGGCAGTGACGTCATACGCTCCTGTTGCTTGCACGCTGAAGTCAGCTGCCGACTTCAGAAATGGACGCTGCAAGGTGGGGAAGTGGAGGGAAGGTGAGTAGAACTGTTTATGTTTTTCTATGCATTAAAGAACAGTGGCAAAACGGGGGACATATATCAGGATGGGGGACATACAGTGGGTACGGAAAGTATTCAGACCCCTTTACATTTTTCCACTCTTTGTTTCATTGCAGCCATTTGCTCGGGAAGTCAGGGAGCGCAGTGCACGTCACAGGGTCCTGTGACGTGCAGGAGAGGGGGGGAATATGGTAACTAAGCACATAGGCGGGGATTTCGGGAAATAATAAACAGATAGGCGTGGATTTCATGGCGTCCAGGGGACGCCAAGCCTGTGCAAAACGGAGTTTATAAAAACACATTTCTCTGCAATCAAACCTCTACTATGGGCCATACAGGTATGTATAGATTCACTTTTCTATCACCTGTATGCCCATAGTAGAGGTCTAATATCGCCAAGGGGGTGACAGATTCCCTTTAATTCTGTGAAAATGGAACTTAATTTTATTGTTCTGTTTTTTTTGCTGTTACTTTGTTACATTGTGTATAGAAATTGTAATAAATTAGGACCCAATTTAATGTTAAAGTTTATATATCAGTACGGCATTTGTTTTCATCCTGTTAAATAATTTGCACAACTCGGACCAATGTCATCCTGTGACCTTTTAAATGACTAGTATTTATTAACTTGCTACAAATTAAAATGCAAGTGGTCAGGAGGTGCCATTGTCAGGATTGTTACGATGGAATTGTTTACACCAACATTCTTCTGCTTTACGTGTGCAAAGAAAAAAAACTAATAGATTTTCTTATCAATTGCCTGAACTGTTTAACAAACCTGATTCAGTCTCTGGTTTAAACTAGTAATTCTACTAGTAAATAGCTGGGGGTGGGAGGTAAACTAGTGAACTTTTGACATAGCCCTGTACAGTATGCGAGACTCTATAGGTATTAGTAATTGGAATCTGACAATCATCTCACAATCTCTAAAAGTGTGAAATACAATGTTGCACCAGGTCCACTTCCTTCTTGAATACTTACATTGGAGGTCAAAATGAACTGAAGAAAGTTGGACTCAATTTCACAAGTTGTGCTGCTTTTACTAAACGGTAGAGGATTAGCTTGACAATTTGGGGTCTTAGCGTAAACTCCAACAGCCTTAAAGATTGCTCCAGGTGTAGTCTTAAAAGAATCAATTTAATATTAGGTATGAAAACTTTCAAAAAGGATTATACAGCTATTCTTGCATGGATTTTCAAAGTATATACACCAGCCTCATTGGGTTTATGTATGCAGGAAATCTGCTGCACACTTCACTTTAAAAAATGAATTTTTCGGTCATGCATCTGTGACACCCCAGGGGTCTGGTTGCCACAGTAACGTAATGTTATGTCTGAGAGCAGGTGGGAGGTCCTTTAGTCAGGGATCCTGTGCATGCCACACCTCCTGCCCAGTCTTGGGAGGGGAAGAACTTCCCCTATATAAACCTGGGGCTGAGGCAGGGTGAGTGAGTAGAAGAAGAGAAGAAGTAGAGACAGCATAGGAAGAAACAGCAGTTACAAGGAGTCAGGGGCTGGCAGCTGCAGAGTTCGCCCTGACTAAGAAGACTTTTTACCGGACCCGGAGTCCGAGGCTGTGGGGACTAATTCCTGCCCAGCAGCAGAATCCGTCAGGCAGGGGATTTCAGGTCCTCTGGCCCAGAAGCCCAAAGGCACGGTCACACGCGTGGGACCAGCACCGCCATCGTGGAGCGGAAGCCATTAGAAGGCCCCGAGTCACCGGCCATACGGGTGAGCACCACACGGTACACTCAGGGACGTGGGCTACTTACATCAGCTCCTAGCAAGGTAGCCAGAAGAGTACAGTCAGTTTGGGAGGCCTACAACTACGCCTGGCCAGGGGAGATCCCATCTGCTCAAGGACTGACCAGGCCCCATCCGCTAGCAAGTACTCCGGGAGGGTCTTTTGTTGTTACCAGTAAAGACCCTGAACTACACCGTACCGTCTCTGAGTGGTTCCTGCTACCCCCATCATCCACGTCGGCTGCCCTGAGGCCATACCCCTCCCGTTGGGGGTTATACTATCACGCTGCACAATCCCACCATCGGCCTCAGCGGTCTGCCCTGCAGCAGCAGCCCCCTGGCTGCACTCAACGGGTGGCGTAGTCATCAACCATTTACTACTAATGGACTGCCGTCTAGTTTGACTCCCTGGGCACGGACCGGGTCACCGCCACGAGACTACAACCCTCCACAGATCCGGCTCCAGGTAAGCTCCCGCATGCGCAGCGCAGCGCGACACAGGCCCAGGGGCGCGTCAACTTTGGCGTAGTCGGCAGGATTTCGTGCCCGCAACCACCGGGTACTGCGTGCCTGAAAAGCAAAGACTGTTCAAACTTACCAGTGGTGAAGATTCCCGCTATCCGTGGAGGTTTCCCGCCATCCGGCGCCATCTTCTACCTTCTTCCCGCCATCAGTGAAGTTTCCCGCCATCCGGCGCCATCTTCGGCCTTCTTCCCGCCATCCGTGGAGTTTTCCCGCCGTTGGACGCCATCTTGGGGACGCCGCGCGGGAAGAAGAGGGGCGTGGACTCCGAAAGCGCGCGAGAACTGAAGCCCCGCCTCACGTCCGGACGTTGCGTAAGGTCCTGGAAGGAGCCCAGCAGACGCCGACGTCACAGGAGCGCGACGGAAGGTCCTCAACCCTGACGATCCACTGCGGAGCCGCGGCCTACGGAAGAGGATCATCGCAAGGTAGGCCACGGTCCACTAGGTGGGAGGAAGATGTCGGATACGGAGGAGAGCTTCACTGCCTCAACCCCCGCCAGCGCTACCGCTGCTGCAGTTATGCCCTTCACCATGCCCTATATCCCGGGAGCAGCTTGGCTACCCCAGTACTCAGGGGAGTCACATACCCTGCATGACTTTAGAGAAAAGCTGGATAGCCTCTTCCAGGTGTACCCCCTCACAGAAGAGCAAAAAGTGAGCATCCTGGTGGCCCAACTAACCGGGGCAGCCAAAAGAGAAGTAAAATCTTGGCCACCTGGGAGGAGGACTGTCGCAGGGATACTAACCCGGCTGAGGGACACCTTCGATACCCGCACCTCAGCCGAGATCAAGCTTAGATTCTACGGGTGCAAGCAGCGAGCGCATGAGAGTATAAGGGACTATGCACTAAACCTACAAGAGGCCCTGAGGGCCATAAAGCAGACCGACCCTGATGGGGTGGGAAACGAGGACAGGCTGTTGACTGAACAATTTATAGAGGGTTTATATTGCAATGCCCACCGAACCCAGTTGCGGGCAATGGCCTTACAGGATCCCCATCTGGACTTTGCACAGTTCAAGGATAGAGCTATCCGGGTGCTCCGAGAACCAGCACCGGGTGGCGTTGTGACCCACAGGCGCCCAGCTATCACTTACCACCAGGAGGCGGCGCCCTTGTCGACAGGGCCTGTGGGAGCTCATGCGCAGGCTTTGGACAATGACCCGGCTCCAGACCTACACCATCAGGTCCAAGAGCTAGTTAAGAGCGTTGCTGCGCTAACCCGAACTGTGCAGTCTTTACAGGTTTCCACCCCAGGGAAGATCCAGCTGGCATCCGGACCGGAGGACATCCCGTGGCGTCGACCAAGGAGGACCCCACCGGCCAGAGGAAGACCCAGTGACCGATACAGCGAGGACGGACGACCCATCTGCCGCCGCTGCAATCAACCCGGACATATGGAAAGGTACTGTTCTTTAAACGGGCACAACCTGGGGTAGAGGGCCAACCCCCAGGAAAAAGATCACCAGGCCCATCGAACTGGCGCGACAGATATGTGGGAGGACGTCCAGTCTTGCCTGTGGTACTGGATGGCATTCCCATGAGTGCCCTACTGGATACCGGGTCACAGGTCACCACCATCCCGTACGTGCTCTTCAAGCAGTACTGGAATGACTCGGATATTACCCGCTACCCTGACGACGACTTGAGTATCATCGCCAGCAATGGCCAGCCCGTGCCACAGATCGGATTTAAAGAGGTGACCCTCAAAATCGGTAGAGTCGAACTGGCCGCACAGGGACTGATCATTGTAGATATTGATAAACATGAGAGTCACCCAAAAATAACTCTAGGAACTAACGTAATTGAAAATTGTCTTGCAGAGGTGATTTTCCTTTTACAGCAGGTTGCCAAGAACGCCAGCTCCGGCGAGCAGCGGGTGCTCCAGAAAGAGATCCGGGCACTGATGCAACGGCAACAAGTGGAACTCTCCGGCGGTGAGATTGGTAGCGTAAGAATGTGTGACCCTTTTCCTATTGCCATGCCCCCAAAAAGTGAAATGATGATTTGGTGCCGGGCAGCTATTGGTCTGAGAGGTAGAGATTACCAGGCAATGGTAGAACCAGTTTACTCAGACAGTAGGCCCACCATTTTGACAGCACGGGGGGTGGTCAATGTACGCCATGGGAGGGTGCCCGTTCGCATAATAAATATCGGGGAGAGGGAAGTGTACCTGCCCCGGTATGCCACGCTAGCCAAATTATATACCACTAATCAAAATTCTATACAATCTGTGGAACCCTTGCCTCCATCTCACCCGGAGGAAGGTAACGGCTCTAAGAAAGACATGGAGGACTGGTGTCAGCAACTACATCTGGGTACTGACTCCACTCCCTCACATCAGAAACAAGGAGTCTATCGGGTGGTTCAAGAGTATGAGAGAGTGTTTAGTAAACACCCGTTAGACTTCGGGCGAGTCAAGGGGGTAGAACACCGCATCCCCACGGGAGATCATCCTCCCATAAAAGAGAGGTATCGACCCGTACCCCCTGCACATTACCAACACGCCAAGGGGATGCTTAGAGACATGAAGGAGGCTGGGGTAATCCGGGATAGCTGTAGCCCCTGGGCAGCCCCACTAGTTTTAGTCAAAAAGAAAGACAACACCATGAGGATGTGTGTAGATTACCGGAAAATCAACCGTATCACACACAAGGATGCGTACCCCTTACCAAGGATAGAGGAGTCATTGGCTGCTTTAAGATCTGCTAACTTCTTCTCTACCTTGGATCTCACTAGCGGGTACTGGCAGGTTCCTGTAGCAGAGGCGGACCGGGAGAAGACCGCATTCACCACCCCGATGGGACTTAGCGAGTTCACCTGCATGCCGTTCGGACTCTGCAACGCCCCAGGAACCTTCCAACGATTAATGGAGTGCTGTCTGGGCCACAGAAACTTCGAGACGGTCCTGTTGTACCTGGACGATGTCATCGTATACTCCAAAACTTATGAGGACCACCTGAAACACCTGGCGGAGGTGTTCGAAGCTCTGGCGAGTTACGGCCTAAAGGTGAAACCCTCCAAGTGTCACCTCCTGAAACCAAAGGTGCAATACCTGGGACACGTGGTGAGCGCTGACGGAGTGGCTCCCGACCCCGATAAGATCACCGCAATTAAGGGATGGCCAAGCCCCTCCAGCGTAAAAGAAGTGCGGCAGTTCCTAGGGTTGGTAGGCTACTACCGAAGGTTTATTCCCGGTTTCACCAAAAAGGCAGCACCTATGCAGGACCTTCTGATAGGCCAGTCCCGGAAGGCCAAGAACCAGAAGCCGCCCTTCAAATGGGAAAAGCTAGAAGAAGAGTCCTTCCGCCAGCTGAAGATGGCCCTCACGGGGGATGAAATCTTGGCGTACCCGGACTATAGCCAGCCCTTCATCCTCTACACCGACGCCAGTAACATCGGGCTAGGAGCCGTACTGTCCCAGATTCAGCAGGGGAGAGAACGAGTAATCTCCTATGCCAGCCGAAAACTGCGACCCACCGAAAGGAACCCCGAAAATTACAGCTCATTTAAGCTAGAGTTCCTGGCCGTGGTATGGGCAGTCACCGAGCGCTTTAGGCATTACCTCGCTTCTTCCCGGTTCACCGTATACACGGATAACAACCCGTTGACACACCTGGACACGGCAAGACTCGGTGCCCTGGAGCAGAGGTGGATGGCCCGTCTGTCCAACTACGAGTTCACAATCAAATACCGGGCAGGACGCTCCAATACTAACGCGGACGCCCTGTCCAGGATGCCCAACCTGCCGGACGAAGGAGAAGATCCGGAGGGACTGGAAGAAGTTGAACTCCCTGCGTTCCACCGTCATGGGACTATCCAGTATTCCCACCGGGTAAGGGGTAAGCAGGCTGCTACGTTGAACCCCTTACCCCACTACAACTGGGCGGAAACGCAAGACAGCGACCCTGCCGTCCGACTGGTGAAGGAGATGCTGACTCGGCCGGAGGCTCGCCTTGAACCAGACGCTCCGGAGGAAGCCAAACAACTATGGGCGGAGAAGAGTCGACTATTCCTTTACAAGGGGAAGTTGTGCCGCAGAATGGTCAACTCCCGGACGCATGAACTACTCTGGCAAGTAGTGGTGCCCCGAAGAGACGCAGCCATGGTGATGGAGGCATACCACGACGGAGCTGGACACTTCGGGTGGAAAAAGCTGGAGTTCCTGCTGCGCGAGCGGTTCCACTGGGTAGGCATGAGGGGAACCATCGAGAAGTGGTGCAGAGACTGTGGCCCGTGCAATCTGAGAAGGAAGGACCGGGCCAGCCAGAAGACTCCCCTGCAGTCCATCGTCACCCGGCAACCGTTGGAACTGGTAGCCTTGGATCATGTAAAACTGACCCCAAGCAGAAGTGGCTACGTCTACGCGTTAACCATCGTGGATCATTACTCCCGGTTCTTGGTTGTCGTCCCCGTCAAGGACTTAACGGCTCAAACAGCAGCTAGGGCCTTCCAGCAGCACTTCTGCCGTCCACACGGGTACCCGGACCAAGTGCTGACGGACCAGGGACCTGCCTTTGAAGCGGAGGTCTTCCAGGAATTCTGCAATCTGTATGGCTGCCGGAAGATAAGGACGACACCCTACCATCCGCAAACTAATGGACTTTGTGAAAAAATGAACCAGGTGGTAATGGATCTTCTAAAAACATTGCCCCTGGAAGAACGCAGTCTGTGGCCTGAGAAGTTGCCCGATCTGGTGGACCTATACAACCACATCCCGGTAGGTTCCACCAACTGTACCCCGGCTTACCTAATGAGGGCGAGACCTGGTAAGTTACCTGTTGACCTGGAAATGGGAGTCCTGACACCTGAGGACACTTCACCAGAAACAGACTGGGACACAGAGAGGCAGCAGCAGTACCGGAGAGTACAGGAGAGCGTGGAGCGAAGTCTCTGTCAGGCTAGGGAAAGACAAGAGAAGACTTACAACCAGTATGCTCCCGCTGTTCCCCTGGTACCCGGAGAGCAGGTCTTGAAGAGGAAAAGACGGCTCCACAAGTTGGATGACCAGTGGGAGAAGGACCCGTACACCGTACTGCCCTCAAGCCACGAGAACCCGAAGGTCTGTACCATCAGTAAAGACGGAGGGGAAACCACAGCCATTGTATCCCGGGACCACCTGAAGAAGTGTCCCGAACAACTGAGGAACCCTGAAGAGGAACAAGAAGACCATCGACCCGTGGGAGAAAGGGAAGATATGGTTAGTACCGTGCTCGGGGACTTCCCTCGGTCTTGGACTCAAGTCAATGGTGCAGTTGTGGTACCCGTACTCACCTTCCTCCAACCATCATCCCAAGAACCTACGGAGCAACGGGTAGAGCTGGAAGAACAGCCGGTCCAGGAGGCAGAAGACTCCACACAAGTAGAACAGGAGAATCAACCCTCTGCTTATAGTGAGCCTGCCGTACCCCTAGTGAGACAAAGAGCCGGTAGACAGCTGCCCAGTTTACCCTTGACAGCTCCTACACCCTGTAGTTCAGGGCCAGACAGTCAGCTCCGTAGGTCCACTAGGGCCACTAGAGGCCAGTTACCCGCACGTTGGAGGATCTAAATGTTTAAGCTATTTTATAATGTTTACCTGTCTATAGTTGCTTGTGTGTAATTTTGCATTTCTAGTTGTTTTTAGGAATCCTTGGTGGATTTACCGGGAATCCTTGTATATAGTTGGAGCGTAACCCAGGATGGACTAAAGACTGTCAAGGACTCGGGGTAGAACAGACCCCTACCTGGTTACGTCTCCCTGTGTTGGTGAAATGGACACCTTGCTTTCTTCCATCTTTATGTGTTTTCTTATTGTATTATTAATGTTTTGCCTTGTTATGTTTTCTAAATGTGTTTAGTCCCGGAGTACTAAATTTTACTAGGGGGGAATGTGACACCCCAGGGGTCTGGTTGCCACAGTAACGTAATGTTATGTCTGAGAGCAGGTGGGAGGTCCTTTAGTCAGGGATCCTGTGCATGCCACACCTCCTGCCCAGTCTTGGGAGGGGAAGAACTTCCCCTATATAAACCTGGGGCTGAGGCAGGGTGAGTGAGTAGAAGAAGAGAAGAAGTAGAGACAGCATAGGAAGAAACAGCAGTTACAAGGAGTCAGGGGCTGGCAGCTGCAGAGTTCGCCCTGACTAAGAAGACTTTTTACCGGACCCGGAGTCCGAGGCTGTGGGGACTAATTCCTGCCCAGCAGCAGAATCCGTCAGGCAGGGGATTTCAGGTCCTCTGGCCCAGAAGCCCGAAGGCACGGTCACACGCGTGGGACCAGCACCGCCATCGTGGAGCGGAAGCCATTAGAAGGCCCCGAGTCACCGGCCATACGGGTGAGCACCACACGGTACACTCAGGGACGTGGGCTACTTACATCAGCTCCTAGCAAGGTAGCCAGAAGAGTACAGTCAGTTTGGGAGGCCTACAACTACGCCTGGCCAGGGGAGATCCCATCTGCTCAAGGACTGACCAGGCCCCATCCGCTAGCAAGTACTCCGGGAGGGTCTTTTGTTGTTACCAGTAAAGACCCTGAACTACACCGTACCGTCTCTGAGTGGTTCCTGCTACCCCCATCATCCACGTCGGCTGCCCTGAGGCCATACCCCTCCCGTTGGGGGTTATACTATCACGCTGCACAATCCCACCATCGGCCTCAGCGGTCTGCCCTGCAGCAGCAGCCCCCTGGCTGCACTCAACGGGTGGCGTAGTCATCAACCATTTACTACTAATGGACTGCCGTCTAGTTTGACTCCCTGGGCACGGACCGGGTCACCGCCACGAGACTACAACCCTCCACAGATCCGGCTCCGGGTAAGCTCCCGCATGCGCAGCGCAGCGCGACACAGGCCCAGGGGCGCGTCACATCCTCTATCACCCCATTTATATTACTGCTGACAGACCCATGTTTTCTTCATCGGAAGTAAAATAAAGGAACACACAGAGGGATTTGTTGTATAGAGGGAACGGTAGGGAGTTTTCAAGTAAAGCAAATTACAAAAGTGATTACCATATGTTTTAAAAATAGATACTTAGTAGGTTTTAGGTATCGGACAACCTCTTATTTTCGCCAATGGCTGTGTTTCTGATCTATGTTGCCATTTAATAAGCTAAAGTATTTGAATGGTTTCATATACTACATATCCAAATACAATTAAGCTAAAAAAATTCTACACATTCACATGAAGATAAAAAAAGAATGCAAACACAACCTATATGTCAAAATCTTCTGCTGGCGCCTGAAACAAAGAATCTGGCAGCGAAGGGACCTTTCATTATTTGGTTTTCATGTTTGGCTGGTGAGTGAAAAGGACTGAAACTTAATTAAAAGAACGTTGATTAGGACTAGCTTTGCTTGGAGTAAATTTCAGTTACAGAATATTTCTACTATTATTACTTTCTAGAGAGAGCAACACAAGCCTGAGAAGCATATACAGTGACGTGTAAAAGTTTGGGCACCCCAGGTCAAAATTACTGTTATTGTGAACAGTGAAGCAAGTTGAAGATGAAATGATCTCTAAAGGGCTAAAGTTAAAAATGACACATTTCCATTGTATTTTAAGTAAAATATATCTATAATATAACCGGGGTTGCGTGTCTCTGTCTGAAGCCTTTATAGACTGCGCATGTGCGACGCGCAGTCTGGCTCCAGACAGAAGACCGCATCCAGCCGTTACAGGTAAGAGGAGTGTATGGCGCCGGAGATCACAGTATGTGTAGACACTGAACTCCTACCGCGATCTCTGGTGCCATACTTACATACTTACCTAACCGGGAGGAGCGTTGCCGCGGAGGCTCTCTTCGCCGGAGACCGGGGCAGGAGTGAGACGTTGGATCTGTGAATGCACATAGCGCTATCCGGCGCCATTTTACTGAAGACACATTTGCAGTGTGTCTTCAGCAAAATGGCGCCAGACAGCGCGGTATGGGCACACTCGTACTCCGGCACCACACTCCTCCCCCGGCCTCCGGCTGAACAGGACATCACAGCGCTGGAGCACAGGGAAGAGAGGTGAGTATAAGTGTTTATTTTTTTGTATGTGTGTACAGCGTGAAAGGGATGAGGGGGCCCCACATACCAGGATTGGAGGGTGAGGGGGCCACACATACCAGGATTGGGGGGATGAGGGGTACCACACATACCAGGATTGTGGGGTGAGGGGTACCACACATACCAGGATTGTGGGGTGAGGGGACCATGCATACCAGGATTGTGGGGTACCACACATACCAGGATTGGGGGTTGAGGGGACCATGCATCCCAGGATTGGGGGGCGAGGGGACTATGCATACCGGGATTGCGGAGTGAGGGGACCATGTATACCAGGATTGGGGGGTGAGGGGTACCACACATACCAGGATTGGGGGATGAGGGGAGTCAGGGACCATGCATACCAGGATTGGGGGGTGAAGGGACCATGCATACCAGGATTGGGGGGTGAGGGGACTATGCATACCAGGATTGGGGGGTGAGGGGACCATGCATACCAGGATTGGAGGGTGAGGGGTGCCATACATACCAGGATAGGAATGCGGGGTACCATGCATACCAGGATGAGGGATGGGGTGCCATGCTTACCAGGATGAGGGGTACCATGCATACGAGGATAAGGATGAGGGGTGACATGCATACTAGGATGAGGGATTGGGTGCCATGCATACCAGGTTTCTGGGATGAGGAGTGCCATGCATACCAGGATGGGGGTGAGGGAGCCATGCATACCAGGATTGGGGGTGAGGGGTACCATGCATACCAGGATTGGGGATGAGGGGCGACATGCATACCGGGATTGGGGATGAGGGATGCCATGCATACCAGGATTCAGATGAGGGGCCATGCATACCAGGATAGGGATGAGGAGTGCCATGCACACCAGGATGGGGGTGAGGGGTGCCATGCATACCAGGATGTGGGTGAGGGGTTCATGCATACCAGGATGAGGGATACCATACATACCAGGATAGGGATGAGGGATGGGGTATCATGCATACCAGGATAGGGATGATGAGTATGACACATACCAGGATTGGGGATGAGGGGTGCCATGCATACCAGGATTGGGGGTGAGGGGTGCCATGCATACCAAGATTGGGGATGAGGAGTGCCATGCCTTCCAGGATTGGGGTTGAGGGGTGCCATGCATACCAGGATTGGGGATGAGGGGTGCCATGCATACCAGGATTGGGGATGAGGGGTGCCATGCATACCAGGACTGGAGGTGAGGGGTGCCATGCATACCAGGATTGGGGATGAGGGGTGCCATGCATACCAGGATAGGGATGAGGGGTGCCATGCATACCAGGATGGGGATGAGGGGTGCCATGCATACCAGGATAGGATGGTGGGGACAGGATGGGGGCAGCACAAATACCAGGAGGGGGGCAGCACATATCAGTTTGGGAGACCATATACTAATAAAAATGCTCGCCACCCGGGCGTAGAACGGGTTCAATAGCTAGTATATATATATATATATATATATATATATATATATATATATATATACATATATAGATATATATTTGGGCACCCTTGGAGATTTGTGCGCTCAGATAGCTTTGACTAAGATTTCAAACCTTAATTAGGAAAGGCAAGGTGATGCAAATTTTCTAGCTTTATAAAACCCCAGCTTCCTCTAACCTTATGCCAAAAAACAGCAGCCATGGGTTCTTCTAAGCAGCTGCCTAGCACTCTGAAAATGAAAATGGTGGAGGCCCACAAAGCAGGAGAAGGCTATAAGAAGATAGCAAAATGTTTTCAAGTTGCCCTTTCCTCAGTTCGAAATGTAATGAATTAATGGCAGTTATCATGAACAGCGGAGGTCAAAATAAGATCTGGAAGACCAAGCAAAATTTCAGTGAGAGCTGCTCGTAGGATTGCTAGAGAGGCAAATCAGAACCCCTGCTTGACTTCAAAATACCTTCAGAAAGATTTAGCAGACTCTGGAGTTGTGGTACAATGTTCTACTGTTCAGAGACACCTGCACAAATATGGCCTTCATGGAAGAGTCATCAGAAGAAAACCTCTCCTGCGTCCTCACCATAAAATTCAGCATCAGAATTATGCAATAGAACATCTACAAGCCTGATGCATTTTGGAAACAAGTACTGTGGACTGATGAGGTTAAAATAAAACTCTTTGGCCTTAATGATCAAAGGTATGTGTGGAGATAAAAGGGCACAGAATTTCAGAAAAAGAACATCTCGCCAACCATTAAGCATGGGGGTGGATCAATCATGCTTTGGGGTTGTGTTGCAACCAATGGTACGGGGAACATTTCACGGGTAGAGGGAAGAATGGATTCAATGAAATTTCAACAAATTCTTCATGCAAACATAACATCATCTGTAAAAAAAGCTGAAGTTGAAAAGAGGATGGCTTCTTCAAATGGATAATGATCCTAAAGGAACGTCAAAATCCACAATAGATGACCTCAAAAGGTGCAAGCTGAAGGTTTTACAATGGCCCTCACAGTCCCCTGATCTGAACATCATTGAAAATCTGTGGCTAGACCTCAAAATAGCAGTGCATGCAAGACGACCCAGGAATCTCACAGAACTGGAAGAATTTTCCAAGGAAGAATGGATGAAAATCCCTCAAAGAAAAATAGAAAGACTCTTGTCTGGCTACAAAAAGCATTTACAAGCTGTGATACTTTTAAAATGCGGTGCTACTACGTACTAATCATGCAGGGCGCCCAAACCTTTGCATCGGTCCAGTTTCCTTTTTGTAACTTTTAAAATTTAAAAGATGAAAAAAAAAAAAATATATATATATATTGTAAGGCAGCGCTAGTCATCATGCTGGGGGACACTCGCTGCACCGGGTCAATTAAAGCACACCTGCCAAGTTTTCCAGTATTTCACAAACCAGCAGTTTATTTTACTTCATAACTGCTATAACCGACTCCAACTCAGTGGCTCGCCGACATATTACATATAATGTCCAGGAGCCTTTCAAGTGGCAGACAGGCTCACTTGGCTCCAGTTACGGCCTCCAGCAAAGTCACTTATAGAAATTTCCACATCAAGCAGTGTTTTACCTTTGCCGGGTTTTAGCTGCTGCAGACTTGTTCTGCCACCACTGTGGCTTTACGGCTTCCCAGATGGGGGTCTCCAGCCCTCGTTCCTTCAAAGGCTACTGGTATGTGGTCTCACCTCACATCCAGCCTCTGCCTTCCAGGACTCTTGCCTTCCAAGCCTCTGGCCCTCCAAGGCTACTGGGATCGCTTACACCTAAGGATCCAGCCACTGCCTTTCAGGCTTCACCAGGCTTCAATAGGCCTCACTAGGCCTCATACTCTAGCGGTGTCCCACACAGGAACAGGCCTCACACCTTACACACCTGTCTCAAATCTACCAGGGTTTATATATCCTCTAGTGCACAGACAGTACCTGTGCTGATGTCACAGTCATGTGATCAGACCTTCTGTGTGCACAGGACCTATGCGATGTCACAGTCATGTGACCAGTCATCAGAGGGAGGTACATGGTCGGCCAAAACACACCCTGGACCATTTCAGTAATGCCGCAAGCCGCTGCATTACATATCCCCCCCCCTCTGTTCAAACTTGTGGGGTTGAACACATAATATACACAATCACCTTATAACCCACAGCTCACACCGAGACCATGTACTTGACAATTGCGCTGCCCAGCCCCTGGAACATTAGTCATCGACATTAACCCATTCCTTAGGGACCTACCATCTGTCATTGTCACTGACTTCGTCAAGTCACCTTTCCGGGCCGTAACATTGTCAGACCTCCCCCGCTCTCAGTGGTCAGTCGTAACCTTGTCAGACCTCCCACGCTCCCAGCGGTCAGTCATAACCTTGTCAGACCTCCCCTGCTCCCAGCGGTCCATACAGCAGTGTGACTCACACGCCCTGGTATCTAAGGTCCGGTTAGACTCCGTACTGTCCCGTACTCTATTGGGTCGTTTGTATGGGCCACTCAAACCTGAGTTACTGGAGGTTTCACTACCTCTAAACCCACGCCCTCTACTCTCAGGACATCTTGAAAGGTCCCTAACTTCAGCTGTAGCTGTTCTGTTATTTAGGGGGCCCTTTCTCTGTCTGGTCTCACAATTTCTAGACGGCTACCATCTTCTGCTGCTCAGATGATGCTGTCTTTCCACTCGCAGTCTAGCGAGATTCAACTGTTCTATCTCTCGCAGGTAGGTCACTAGGTACTCCATCAGCATGCGTATATATGCAAGACTTTCTTCTGTTCCTACAGTGGAGAATGACACCATGCCGTCTTCATCTGGTATCCAGTCCTGACGATCACGTGGACTGCTTACTTTAATCACACCGGACTTCTTTACCATCATCTGCATGGCTCGGCCATTTCTCCCAATAAGCTTTCTTACCAGAGCCTGAGGCACCCGGATGACCTCTTCATGCAGACTTTGAGCTTTTCTCATAAGCTCCAGTTGTCTAACGGCTTGTTCCGTCTTCAACCAGAGGAACCCCTTCGTGCGAATACATTGCCAGTGCATGTCACTTAGGATAGCCACCCTCTTCACTGTGACTTCGGTTGTGGACAGGACCAGCAGCTGTTTAGCTTCTGAGATCGAGTACACCTTACAGGCTCCCACGGCCTTCTTAAACTCTTCATGCACGGACTCACTGGTGCATTCTTCTCTCAAATCCTCGGGTACATCTATGAGGCACTTGTACTGAGAGGTTTCTGTCTCACCAGTGGCCTCCAAGCGATCATCTAGCTCAGGTTTCAGGGGCAACTGATTTTCAGCTTCTTCACCCTGTATGCTCCCCTGAGCTGACTCACAGCTACAAATTCAAGAATTTTCGTCTTGACCACTTCCATCTCATATTTATGTTCTGTTGACACACTCTTAGCTCTCCTCAGGTCCACCTTCTCATGGTATGAAGGAGTAAGTGCAACTTTTTTTTCCTTTTCCAAGGAGGCCTCGTTCACTGAGTGATACTTTGCCAGGCGACTTTTGAGCCCGAAAACTTCTTCCTCTAGCTCAGCTATTCTCCTCTCAGCAGCCCATCTCTGAAGCTCTTCCTGCTTCAACTGCTCCTTTAACAGTAGAGTTCTCTCAGACCTCTCTGTCTCCAATGCGCCCACTCGGCTCTCAACAGCCAGTCTCTCAAGCTTCTCTTGCTTCAAATGGGCTTGTAGCGACTCCTTGAGCTCCTTGATCTCGGCTCCTACATCCACCGAATCATCCAAGCTCGCATTATTCGAGTAGGTATTTGTTTCATACCTCCCATCTCCAGTGGCCAACTCCTGTCCCTGGTCTGTGGCTTCTCTGATAGACTCCTCCATCTTTTTCCGCTCAGCTTCCATCTTGCTGATTCTTTCCTTAAGTCACGTCTCTGCCCTCTGGAGATTATCACAGAACGTCTGCAGCTCCTTCACCTGAGCTTCCAGACCTAGGGTCTTTCTGCGAAGATCATCATTTTCATCACGGGTGTCCTGCAGAGTGGTCTCAACCACTTGGCGCATGTGCTCTGCATCCGCCTTATCATCCTCTAGTTTTTCTTTAACCCTGAGGAGATCATCATAGTCTCTCTTAATTTGTTGCAGTTCCCCACTGCGTTCACCATATTCCTTCTTGGATTCACACAGCTCCCGGTTGAACTGTTCGCGCAGTCCTTCTAGGTTCTGTTCACGCCCAGAAACTTCATCCTGCAGCGCCTCCTTCTCAAGCTTCAACTGCAAAACCTCCTCCTTGGTTTTGCGGTGGTCCTCCTTAATTTCCTGGAACATTTCCTTCCATTGGTTAATTTCCTCGTTGCTTCCCTCCAGGTCTCGCTGTAAGTTCCTCACAACCTGGTATATTTTCTGCCGTTCAGCCTCTAGGCTCCGCTGGTCTGAGGACACATTCTCCAGGTTTTCCCATAGTTGCTGTACGTCACTCTGACACTGCTGCCTGATAGGCTCCAGCTCTTGGTCATGACTGGCCACCCCCTCTTTCAGGGCTGTCAGATCCTGATCCTTCTGTCTCAGTACTGTACCGGAGGTTGCTACTGGCAACGTCACCTCCTCTTCTGCCTCTAAAGGAGGATCCACACTTGAAACAAAGGCACACAGTACTACATTTTCTTTATTTTCACTTTCAGCAAAGACTACAGGAGCAACCTTTTTGTGGCCCTTGCACCGTTGACGAGGGGGACTCTCTCCCCTCGTCTAGCCCCTCCTGACTGACCTCTCTTTCTACTTTCGTAGTGTCACCGTCAGCTACGGGGTCTGTGTCACTCCCCATGGTTTTGTGGACTAACAGGTCACCTCCCACTTTGACGTCAACCCCTTCTACTGGAGCTACCCCGTTATCAACGGTCAAATCGTCATTTTTAGGCGGTACCAACCCACAACCAGTAACAAATTTTGGTTTTCTATACTCCACGCTCTTGTGAAAATCCGCCCCCTTTTGAGACTCCGCCCCTTTTGGACACCCACACCTGTAGGGGGATTTTTACAAAAAAAAAATCAGCAATAGTCTTAGGACTCAGTTCACAACATCTCTTACCACCTCCCCGGGCATTCTGGGACAATACTGGCGCCCCCGGAGAGTTCACAGAATGGTCTGCTGCCGCCATTCTATACGGTGCCCACAGCTCCTGCCGTTCCTGCACCATGTCCTGTAGACATTTCTCAAATACCTGCTGCAGTTTTAACCGACACTTTAATCGCTCAATAGCTTCATTTTCTTTTGATGCTCCATTCACAGCCATCGCGGTACACTATTCACACTAGACACTTCACCGCTTTCCCCGGAAAAATTTTCGTGGCCCCGCCGAGCCACAGCAAACCAGGTTTGAGTGCGAGGACAATTTTCATAACCCCGCCGAGTTACAGCCAGATGCTTTAATTTTCGTGACCCCGCCGAGCCACAGCAAACCAGGTTTGAGTGCGAAGACAATTTTCGTAACCCCACCGAGTTACAGCAAGATGCTTTAATCTTCGTGACCCCCGCCGAGTCACAGCAAGATGCTTGTATCCACACTCGTCATCCTGTGCCATTGCCCCTAGCAACCGGGCTGCAGTTGCCCCTATCAACCGGGCTGCAGTTGCCCGCATTCTCCAACCACATGTAAGGCAGTGTGAGGCCCTCCCTGAGAAATGGGGTTACTCGGAGCCGGGTCAGTGTAGGTGTCTTGGGGGTTGCAGTTGTGGCCCGGACCCGGTCCGTGCCCAGGGCGGTCACATAAAAGATTTAATGGGCTTTCAGGGTTGAGTGGTATTTTCCGACTACGCCACCTACGGTTTCCGGTGATAGACACCAGCGCTGCTTCAGTCCACTGAGGCCGGTGTTTAAAGGCAGCTTAGATGGGACAGCTCCCTGCAGGCGGAGCAGGCCTCAGGGCAGTGTGATGAGGAATGGTGGGTGCAGTGCCATGCAGGAAATAACAGGCTGAAGCGGGGTGTGAAGTCATCCAGGGTTTTTACTCACATTCAGATGTACTTTAGCCGCAAAGCTTCCCTCTGCTCCTCACGGCGTATTGTGGCCACCAGGAAGGGGTCCAGCACTTTCCAGGTAGATCAGGAGCACCTGTTGAGACCCCTCTGGTGTGTGTTCCTCTCCTTGGTGAGTTCTCCCACTAAGTCTTCTCCTGACTGTATGTGTGGTTAGAACTAGGTGTAAGGCCGGGTCCCACTGGATAAACGCAGGTAGAGAGGTACAGGTGGCGTATGCCGCTCCGTCCGTATCCCTCCTGGGATCCACTAAGCCTCCGGGCTTTTCTGATTGAGACGTGAAGTAACAAAGTCAGATATCGGGGGCCGGTCACCCCTCTTGCAGCAGGAATCCCTCTGACTAGGCCAGAGTAAGAAATATAGGTGGCGTGTGCTGCTCCGTCCGCATCCCCCTGGGATCCTTTTGCCTGTGAAGCCTATCTCCTCTGCTCCCCTCCAGGCCTTCTTAGGTAGGGACCTTGACCGGGTAGAGGCAGTGGTTAACTCTGACCCGCTCCTCGTCTCAAGGCCAGAGAACGAGGACAGTGTATCTTCAATAGGCTGCAGGTTCTAGCAGAAAGCCACAATCAGCGATGAAGGTCACAATCAAAGACCTTGAACCTAAGATGGCTGTAGATTAAATATGAATGAATAAGTGTAACCTAAAAGTGTGTTCTCCACCCTCACGCACTACATGGTTCCCCCTAACTTTGGCCCCCCCCCATCTCCTATATCCCGGGCTGGGGCAGCACCCTGGTGCATTTAGGCCGCCTACAGGACAGGAGTGGTGTAGTGTTGAGTGGTGAAGTAGGGTCCTGAGAAGTGCTCCATCCTTACCTGGAAGAGGAGATACCACACCTCAAGCTGAGGAGCAGTACCCCTGTGGCGACTGAACCCTCAGGGGCGCCACAGCAGCGCTAGTCATCAAGCTGGGGGACACTCGCTGCACCGGGTCAATTAAAGCACACCAGCCACGTTTTCCAGTATTTCACAAACCTGCAGTTTATTTTACTTCATAACTGCTATAACCGACTCCAACTCAGTGGCTCGCCGACATATTAAATATAATGTCCAGGAGCCTTTCAAGTGGCAGACAGGCCCACTTGGCTCCAGTTACGGCCTCCAGCAAAGTCACTTATAGAAATGTCCACATCAAGCTGTGTTTTACCTTTGCCGGGTTTTAGCTGCTGCAGACTTGTTCTGCCACCACTGTGGCTTTACGGCTTCCCAGATGGGGGTCTCCAGCCCTCGTTCCTTCAAAGGCTACTGGTATGTGGTCTCACCTCACATCCAGCCTCTGCCTTCCAGGACTCTTGCCTTCCAAGCCTCTGGCCCTCCAATGCTACTGGGATCGCTTACACCTAAGGATCCAGCCTCCGCCTTTCAGGCTTCACCAGGCTTCAATAGGCCTCACTAGGCCTCACACTCTAGCGGTGTCCCACACGGGAACAAGCCTCACACCTTACACACCTGTCTCAAATCTACCAGGGTTTATATATCCTCTAGTGCACAGACAGTACCTGTGCTAATGTCACAGTCATGTGATCAGACCATCTGTGTGCACAGGACCTGTGCGATGTCACAGTCATGTGACCAGTCACCTGAGAGAGGTACATGGTCGGCCAAAACACACCCTGGACCATTTCAGTAATGCCGCAAGCCGCTGCATTACAATATATATATATATATATATATATATATATATACACATATATACAGTACAGACCAAAAGTTTGGACACACCTTCTCATTTAAAGATTTTTCTGTAATTTCATGACTTTGAAAATTGTACATTCACACTGAAGGCATCAAAACTATGGATTAACACATGTGGAATTATATACTTAACAAAAAAGTGTGAAACAACTGAAAATATGTCTTATATTCTAGGTTCTTCAAAGTAGCCACCTTTAGCTTTGATGACTGCTTTGCACACTCTTGGCATTCTCTTGATGAGCTTCAAGAGGTAGTCACCGGAAATGGTTTTCACTTCACAGGTGTGCCCTGTCAGGTTTAATAAGTGGGATTTCTTGCCTTATAAATGGGGTTGGGACCATCAGTTGTGTTGTGCAGAAGTTAGGTGGATACACAGCTGATAGTCCTGCTGAACAGACTGTTAGAATTTGTATTATGGCAAGAAAAAAGCTGTTAAGTAAAGAAAAACGAGTGGCCATCATTACTTTAAGAAATGAAGGTCAGTCAGTCCGAAAAATTGGGAAAACTTTGAAAGTGTCCCCAAGTGCAGTTGCAGAAACCATCAAGCGCTACAAAGAAACTGGCTCACATGAGGACTGCCCCAGGAAAGGAAGACCAAGAGTCACCTCTGCTTCTTAGGGTAAGTTTATCCGAGTCACCAGCCTCAGAAATCGCAGGTTAACAGCAGCTCAGATTAGAGACCAGGTCAATGCCACACAGAGTTCCAACAGCAGACACATTTCTACAACAACTGTTAAGAGGAGACTTTGTGCAGCAGGCCTTCATGGTAAAATAGCTGCTAGGAAACCGCTGCTAAGGACAGGCAACAAGCAGAAGAGACTTGTTTGGGCTAAATAACACAAGTAATGGACATTAGACCAGTGGAAATCTGTGCTTTGGTCTGATGAGTCCAAATTTGAGATCTTTGGTTCCAACCACCGTGTGTTTGTGCGACGCAGAAAAGGTGAACGGATGGACTCTACATGCCTGGTTCCCACGGAGGAGGAGGTGTGATGGTGTGGGGGTGCTTTGCTGGTGACACTGTTGGGGATTTATTCAAAATTGAAGGCATACTGAACCAACATGGCTACCACAGCATCTTGCAGCGGCATGCTATTCCATTTGGTTTGCGTTTAGTTGGACCATCATTTATTTTTCAACAGGACAATGACCCCAAACACATCTCCAGGCAGTGTAAGGGCTATTTGACCAAGAAGGAGAGTGACGGGGAGCTACGCCAGATGACCTGGCCTCCACAGTCACCAGACCTGAACCCAATCGAGATGGTTTGGGGTGAGCTGGACCGCAGAGTGAAGGCAAAAGGGCCAACAAGTGCTAAGTATCTCTGGGAACTCCTTCAAGATTGTTGGAAGACCATTTCCGGTGACTACCTCTTGAAGCTCATCAAGAGAATGCCACGAGTGTGCAAAGCAGTCATCAAAGCAAAAGGTGGCTACTTTGAAGAACCTAGAATATAAGACATATTTTCAGCTGTTTCACACTTTTTTGTTAAGTATATAATTCCACATGTGTTAATTCATAGTTTTGATGCCTCCAGTGTGAATGTACAATTTTCATAGTCATGAAAAGACAGAAAAATCTTTAAATGAGAAGGTGTGTCCAAACTTTTGGTCTGTACTATATATATATATATATATATATATATATATATATATATATATATATATACAGTGCCTACAAGTAGTATTCAACCCCCTGCAGATTTAGCTGGTTTGATAAGATGCAAATAAGTTAGAGCCTTCAAACTGCAAACAAGAGTAGGTTTTATGAACAGAAGCATAAATCTTACAAACCAAAAAGTTATGTTGCTCAGTTGAATTTTATTAAATTTTAAACATAAAAGTGTGGGTCAATTATTATACAACCCCTATGTTTAATATTTTGTGTAATAACCCTTGTTTGCAATTACAGCTAATAATCGTCTTTTATAAGACCTGATCAGGCCGACACAGGTCTGTGGAGTTATCTTGGCCCACTCCTCCATGAAGATCTTCTCCAAGTTATCTAGGTTCTTTGGGTGTCTCATGTGGACTTTATTCTTGAGCTCCTTTCACAAGTTTTCAATTGGGTTAAGGTCAGGAGACTGACTAGGCCACTCCAACACCTTGACTTTTTCCCTCTTGAACCAGGCCTTGGTTTTCTTGGCTGTGTGCTTTGGGTCGTTGTCTTGTTGGAAGATGAAATTACGACCCATCTTAAGATCCTTGATGGAGGAGCGGAGGTTCTTGGCCAAAATCTCCAGGTAGGCCGTGCTATCCATCTTCCCATGGATGCGGACCAGATGGCCAGGCCCCTTGGCTGAGAAACAGCCCCACAGCATGATGCTGCCACCACCATGCTTGACTGTAGGGATGGTATTCTTGGGGTCGTATGCAGTGCCATCCAGTCTCCAAACGTCACGTGTGTGGTTGGCACCAAAGATCTCGATCTTGGTCTCATCAGACCATAGAACCTTGAACCAGTCTGTCTCAGAGTCCTCCAAGTGATCATGAGCAAACTGTAGACGAGCCTTGACATGACGCTTTGAAAGTAAAGGTACCATACAGGCTCGTCTGGAACGGAGACCATTGCGGTGGAGTACGTTACTTATGGTATTGACAGAAACCAATGTCCCCACTGCCATGAGATCTTCCCGGAGCTCCTTCCTTGTTGTCCTTGGGTTAGCCTTGACTCTTCGGACAAGCCTGGCCTCAGCACGGGAGGACACTTTCAAAGGCTGTCCAGGCCGTGGAAGGCTAACAGTAGTTCCATAAGCCTTCCACTTACGGATGATGCTCCCAACAGTGGAGACAGGTAGGCCCAACTCCTTGGAAAGGGTTTTGTTCCCCTTGCCAGCCTTGTGACCCTCCACGATCTTGTCTCTGATGGCCTTGGAATGCTCCTTTGTCTTTCCCATGTTGACCATGTCTGAGTGCTGTTCACAAGTTTGGGGAGGGTCTTAAATAGTCAGAAAAGGCTGGCAAAAGAGATCTTTAATCAACACATGTGAAGCTCATTATTCTTGGTGCCTGAACTACTTCTTAATACTTTAGGGGGACCAAACAGAATTCTTGTGGTTTGAGGGGTTGAATAATAAATGACACTCTGAATTAACTTTTAACGTTTTAAAAAAAAAAAAAAAAAATTTGCTGCAGTGCATTTCCCACTTCCAGGCGGATCTACAGTACAAATGTCACAATGCCAAGTTAATTCCGCATGTGTCAACCAGCTAAATCTGCAGGGGGTTGAATACTACTTGTAGGCACTGTATATATATATATATATATATATACATATATATATACATATATATATATATATATATATATATATATATACACACACACACACGCACAGGTGCACCTCACTAAATTAGAATACCATCAAAAAGTTTATTTATTTCAGTTCTTCAATACAAAAAGTGAAGCTCATATATTATATAGAGTCATTACAAACAGAGTGATCTATTTTAAGTGTTTATTTCTGTTAATGTTGATGATTATGGCTTACAGCCAATGAAAACACAAAAGTCATTATCTCAGTAAATTAAAATAATTAACAAAAGAAAGGCTCCCTAAGCGTTTAAAGAGGTCCCTTAGTCTGTTTCAGTAGGCTCCACAATCATGGGGAAGACTGCTGACTTGACAGATGTCCAGAAGGCAGTCATTGACACACTCCACAATGTCCCAGAGTTTCAATTTTCATTTGGAAATCAAGGTCCCAGAGTCTGGAGGAAGAGTGGAGAGGACACAATCCAAGCTGCTTGAGGTCTAGTGTGAAGTTTCCACAATCAGTAATGGTTTGGGAAGCCATTTCATCTGCTAGTGTAGGTCCACTGCGTTTTATCAAGACCAAACATTTTTCAAGTTGTTGTTATAAAGTATTCTAATTAAGTGGGATAATGACTTTTGTATTTTCATTGGCTATAAGCCATAATCATCAACATTAACAGAAATAAACACTTGAAATAGATCACTCTGTCTGTAATGACTCTATATATTATATGGGTTTCAATTTTTGTATTGAAGAGCTGAAATAAATTAACTTTTTGATGATATTCTAATTTAGTGATATGCACCTGTGTCTCTCTCTCTCTCTCTCTCTATATATATTGTGTTACACGCACGCCGCTAGGTTCAGATAGGGGCGAGACAGGTTACATGAATTCTTTGGAATTCTGGGGGAACCTTTACTCAGGCTGACAATAGACCATGTGCTGCAGCTTCTCTCAGGCACACAGGGGTATTGACCCTCAGGCACAGACACGAAAGTTGTGTCACTTGCTGACCAGACACACTTGACAAGAGTCCTCATCTTTCTGGCTGACAATACTCTGCACTGTTAGTTCAGGAACTCTACCTGACCTATGCTTAGCTTCACTCCTGACTTGAATCCTTTTCACTTGTAGGGGTGCTTCTGTGAGATACAGAACACACACACCACTTTTCTATTCAGCTCCAGCCAGACAGTAAACAACTTCCCCATAATCTCCCTGGGGCTCTGCTAAAACACTCCCCTTCTCCTGTGACTGTGTTAACCCCTCTAGTTGCTGGATGCTTCTGGAGCACAACACTTCCTGTCTCATGTGCTTGTGTTACTTCTAATAGTTGCTGAATGCTTTTAAAGCAACTGCACTACTTCTACATGTCACAATTGCCTAAAATACAAAGGAAATGTGTCATCTTTAACTTTAGGCCTTTTAGAGATCATTTCATCTTCAACATGCTTAACTGTTCACAATGACAGTAATCCTGACCAGGGATGCCCAAACTCTTACATGCCACTGTACATAGCTGATTGTACACCCATTTTTTTTTATCATACTTTGAAGCCAATTATGTACCAAAAAAAGAAACCTATCAGCCATGTTGGACAATTTTTATTGGTGTATGCCACTGCGATAAATCAGGTGCATCTTCAGACTGCCTGGATTGTACCTAGCCATATACAGTCATGGCCAAAAGTTTTGAGAATGACACCAAAATTATATTTTCACATGATCTGCTGGCCTCTGGTTTTTATTAGTGTTTGCCTGATGTTTATATCACATACAGAAATATAATTGCAATCATATTATGAGTACCAATAGGTTATACTGACAGTTAGAATGAGTTAATGCAGCAAGTCAATATTTGCAGTGTTGCCCCTTCTTCTTTAAGACCTCTGTAATTCTCCCTGGCAGGCTCTCAATCAACTTTTGGACCAATTCCTGACTGATAGCAGTCCATTCTTGCATAATCAATGCTTGCATTTTGCCAGAATTTGTTGGTTTTTGTTTGTCCACCCGTCTCTTGATGATTGAACACAAGTTCTCAATGGGATTAAGATCTGGGGAGTTTCCAGGCCATGGACCCAAAATCTCTATGTTTTGTTCCATGAGCCATTTTGTTATCACCTTTGCTTTATGGCAAGGTGCTCCATCATGCTGGAAAAGGCATTTTTGGGCGCCAAACTGCTCTTGGACGGTTGGGAGAAGTTGCTCTTGGAGGACATTCTGGTACCATTCTTTATTCATGGCTGTGTTTTTAGGCAAGACTGTGAGTGAGCCGATTCCCTTGGCTGAGAAGCAACCCCACACATGAATGGTTTCAGGATGCTTTACAGTTGGCATGAGACAAGACTGGTGGTAGCACTCACCTCTTCTTCTCCGAATAAGCTGTTTTCCAGATGTCCCAAACAATCGAAAAGAGGATTCATCAGAGAAAATGACTTTACCCCAGTCCTCAGCAGTCCACTCCCTGTACCTTTTGCAGAATATCAGTCGGTCCCTGATGTTTTTTCTGGAGAGAAGTGGCTTCTTTGCTGCCCTCCTTGAAACCAGCCCTTGCTCAAAGAGTCTCCGCCTCACAGTGCGTGCAGAAGCACTCACACCAGCCTGCTGCCATTCCTGAGCAAGCTCGGCACTGCTGGTAGTCCGATCCCGCAGCTGAAACAGTTTTAAGATACGGTCCTGGCGCTTGCTGGTCTTTCTTGGGCGCCCTGGAGCCTTTTTGACAACAATGGAAGCTCTCTCCTTGAAGTTCTTGATGATGCGATAGATTGTTGACTGAGGTGCAATCTTTGTAGCTGCGATACTCTTCCCTGTTAGGCCATTTTTGTGCAGTGCAATGATGGCTGCACGTGTTTCTTTAGAGATAACCATGGTTAACTGAAGAGAAACAATGATACCAAGAACCAGCCTCCTTTTAAAGTGTCCAGTGATGTCATTCTTACTTAATCATGACTGATTGATCGCCAGCCCTGTCCTCATCAACACCCACACCTGTGTTAATGGATCAATCACTAAAACGATGTTAGCTGCTCCTTTTAAGGCAGGACTGCAATGATGTTGAAATGTGTTTTGGGGGTTAAAGTTCATTTTCTGGGCAAATATTGACTTTGCAAGTACAGTAATTGCTGTTAAGCTGATCACTCTTTGACATTCAGGAGTATATGCAAATTGCCATTACAAAAAATGAAGCAGTAAACTTTGGAAAAATTACTATTTGTCTCATTCTCAATACTTTTGGCCATGACTGTACAAACGTGATAAAATGGAAGTTCAGCCAACAGCTATTCAGGAGACAGCTATCGCTCCTGATTCTCTTAAACACATGGGCAGTGGCGTACCGCCAATGGCGGCAGGCCACATGACAGGCATGGGGACCGTGAGCCAGGGGGCCCCCCTTCCTGCACAGCCAGCACTGCTGCCCGACCCGCATTCAACTCTATCGACAGATGCCGATACAGTTGAAGGCGATGATGGAAGAGGGAGTGTCATGTGACTCTCCCTCTCTCATCATTCCCCATCATGTCACTTCATCGCACCATGCTGGGTCAGGCAGTGGAGCTCATGAGACACACTGCAGAGACCAAAGCAGCGGGGGAATGAGAAGTGATAAGTGTGTATTTATTTATTTATTTAAATGTGGTGCCCATATTACTGAAGGACTGTAGCCGCGCTATGCCCTATGGGGGCCGCACTATGCCCTATGGGGTCCGCACTATACCCTATGGGGTCTGCACTATGCCCTATGGGGTCCGCACTATGCCCTATGGGGTCCGCACTATGCCCTATGGGGGCCGCACTATGCCCTATGGGGGCCGCACTATGCCCCATGGGAGCCACACTAAGCCATATGGGGGTGCATTATACTGTGTAGAGGACCAAGGGGGGTGCATAATATTGCGTGGAGAACCATGGGGGGTGCATTTTATTGCATGGAGGACCATGGGGAGTGCATTTTATTGCATGGAAGACCATGGGGGATGAATTATACTATATGGAAGGCTATGTGGGGCCATTATAATATTTGGAGGGTTATGTGGGGCCATTATACTGTGTGCAAGCAATTATACAGTGTGAAGGTTTGTGTGGGGGCCATCTTACTGCTTGGAGGGCTAGTGTGGGCCATTATACTGTATGTAGGCCAATTATATTGCATGGAGGGCTGTGGGGGGGGGGTCACAGTTGGGGGATCATACTGTGTTGTGGTCACAATACTTTGCCTTGAAAGTTGAGGTGGGGTACAGTAGGGTCATTATACTGTGCAAGGAGGAATTCACGATAGGGGTATCATACTGTGTTTGGGGGGGCACTTTTGTTGGCATCATACTTTTTATGGGGGCAATGAAAGAGGAATCTAGGACTTCAGCAAGAGGAAAATTATTATGTAAAGGATGGAAAGTTGTGAGATATGCTCTTCAGTGACCCCGACAATTATTGGGGAAGGGGGGGGACTTAGAACTTCTGCTATGGGGCCCCAAGATTTCTATGTACGCCCCTGCACATGGGTACTCACTCCTCACTCAGAAAGAGAGGGGAAAGTCGCTGCCAGATACCTCTGGCAGCAGCTTATCTCCCACAAAAGCAATTAGCCATGGAAACTCTGTCTACCTGGTCCTTCCGTTTCCCAATATCATCTGTTGGGGGAGAGTTGGGAGGCCCCCATAAACATTAGATGCTTGGCCGGTCTTGCCATAATCGACAGATTCAGATTTCATCTAATCTCTTCTCTTTACTATACCAATTGCTCACATAGGCTCAGAAATATGGAGAAGGAGGGTGAGATAAAAATAACAACAGAAACTAAAGAATAAAAAATAGCCAAATTTTGTATCCCTTACCAGTGAAAATCATGCATTTCTCTTGCATTTTTCTGCTTTGGGTGAAGAGGTGATGGAGGTTATTGCTAAATAAGTTTAATTTTCTGCAATCCTCAGCAATTTGGATTGCATAAAATGATACAATGACCAGTGATATTACAGCAAACTGCGTAGGAATAGCTGAACTATTTAACAAAGAAAATTGATGCTTTGGCTTTTTGAAGTACTGATATGTTAGTGGTGTAGACATTTTTTGCTGATGGTAACAAACTGAAAATAGTCTTGAACATATTTTTACAAAAGTTGAAAAATTACACATACAGGGTTGCAAAAAATATGAATCGGTTCATAATAAGTTGTAACAGCTGAAATTGCTTTATACAATTGTGGCGCCTCATTCTCGAAAGAGCCCTTTTAGTTTTGAGTTTACCCTGGGTGATGGGGGACTCGGTGTCGGGTCCTGTGATGGAGAGATGGGATGTAGCCGTGGCCCGGACCCGACCCGTGCTCAGGGCCGTCACATGAAAAGGAAGATGTTGTGGGCTCGTCCAGGTTGAGTGGCTTATTTAATGACTACGCCACCTGTGGTGCCTGGTGAAGGGTCACAGGCGGAAGTAGTGGTGCGGGGAGTACGGGCACCGCGTCGCATGGTATGGCGCATAATGAACAGTCCGGAGGCCATAGGGGTGAACTTCTAAGGCTTTACTCACTTAGAGATGACAGCGGGAAGGCGACTCCCTGCTCCCCGCGGAGTCCTGCGGCCACCAGGGACGGGGGTCCGACTACCTCCGAGAGAGTCCAGTGTTCGGTAGCGACCCTACACCAGAGTGTTCCTGCACTACAGACTTCACCCTATTCCGTCTGTGCGTGTGTAGATAGGCCGGGTCTCCCTCTGAGCTCCTCTCAGGACTAGGGCACGGGTGGCAATTCCTCTCCATCCGATGCCCGATGGGATCCTCAGGGCCTAACCGTAACCGGGCTTTCCCGTCCAGGACATAGAGTACAAGGTCGGGTGTCAGGGGCCGATACCCCTCTTGCAGCCGGAATCCCTCTGAATAGATCAGGTAGGCGAGGACAGGTGGCGTACTCCGCTCCGTCTGCATCCTCCCCGGGACCCATTTGCTGGGAAGCCAAACTCTAGAGCTCCCGGGCCTTCTTGATCCTGGTCTTTGGCCGGGTTGAGACATTCCTTGTCTGCAACCTACCTCTCGTCCCAAGGCCAGGGTACGAGGGCTGTGTCCCTTGCCGATGCAGGCCCACACAGGATCTGCGCTCCAGGAGGGAGGTCACATTACACACAGTAGTTGACAGCAACCAAGACCGCTTGACAGAAAAAGACCGCCAGAGACCAAGATCAAAGATGGCTTTCTATTAAATATGAAATTTAAAGTGTAACTAACTTGTAAGTCCTCCACCCTCACCCACTAACTGGTTCCTAAAACTTTGTGTTCCCCAGTCTCCCTGTAACCAGGGGAGCAGCACCTAGTGCATAATAGCCCCCTCTGGTGGAGAAGTGTGGTGTTGGATGCAAAAGGTAGGTCACAACTATCACACTGGCCTTACCTCAGAGGAGGAACACTACACTCCATTTCAGAAGTGCAGCATTCCTGTGGCGGTCGAACCCTCAGAGGCGCCACACAATTAGTTTGTACTTTTTGCAGAAATATTAATACTATATTATATATAATGAGTTGCCCCCTTTAGGATTAAAACTTCATATGTCAGGATATAATTAGCATTATCTTTTTATGATACAGCTGGTGAAATAAGTATTGAGCATGTCACGTAAATATATTTCTAAAGGTGTTATTGACATGAAATTCTCATCAGATGTCGGTAACAACTCATCCAATCCACAGAGGTAAAGAAATCAAACCATAAATTAAGTTATGTGTAATAATGAGAAATGACAGTGAAAAAGTATTGAACACATGAAGAAAGAGGGGTGCAAAAAGCCATGTAATTAGAAAGCAATCCTGCTACTTAGTGAAAAATAATTTCAGGTGTTTTAATTGATGGCCTATAAAAAGTTTTCTCATTATCAAGGTGCCACAGCCACACAAAAACATCTCATGATGGGTAAAACCAGTGAGATGTCTCAAGACCTTTGCAACCTTATTGTTGCAAAATATTCTTATGGCATTGGTTACAGAAGAATTTCTAAACTACTGAAGGTTCTAATGAGCACTGTTGGGGCCATAATCCGGAAGTAGAAAGAACATCATTTCACCATAAACCGGCCACGACCAGGTGCTCCCCACAAGATTTCAGATAGAGGAATGAAAAGAATTTTCAGAAGAGTTGTCCAAGAGCCTAGGACCAACCGTGGAGAGCTACAGAATGAATGGGAATCAACAGGTACAATTGTTTCAAAGAAAACAATATTTAATTCACTTAACCTCCGTGGCCTGTATGTACATTCACCACACTACATTCCATTGCTGAGCAAAAAGCATGTTCAAGCACGTTTACAGTTTGCTCAAAAACATTTAGAAAAGCCTGTGAAATCATGGGAGAATACTATCTGGTCAGATGAGACCAAAATTCAACTCTTTGGATACCAACAGTGAAATTTGGAGGTAGGAACATCATGGTTTGGGGCTGTTTTTCAGCATATGGCGCTGGCGATCTTCATATAGTTGAAGGAAGGATGAAGGGACAAATGTTCTGAGACATTCTTAAAAAAAATCTGCTGCCATCTACCAGGATGATAAAGATGAAACAAGGGTGGACATTTCAGCAAGACAATGATCTCAACCACACAGCCAAGGAAACTCTCAATTGGTTTCAGAGAAAGAAATAAAGCTGCTAGAATGGCCGAGCCAATCACCTGATCTGAATCCAATAGAAAATGTATGGAAGGAACTAAAGCTCAAGGTTCATAGTAGAAGCCCACGGGACCTTCAGGATTTGAAGCGTATTTTGTGTGGAAGTTGTCATGATTCCTCTGCTCAGTGTGTCGTAGATGCAGTGAGTGACAGCTCAGTCGTCCAATGTAGTGCAGGGGCGTGCTGAGCTGTAGCTATCTACCAATCATAGAATTTGCTTGGTGATGGTTGTGTGCCTTGTATTCCTGTCCTCTGTTTGTTGATATATTGCTGCCTGACCTTGGTCCTCGTTCTGACCATCCATTTGCCTAGCCCCTTTCCTATGATCCACTATCTTCCTGGTATTCTGACTATGCCTTTGTCTTTCCCCCTTTAGTTAACAAGTTCTCTCTTGGTATCTGACCTGAAAGTTTGACTACCCTGGCTCACGGATAGTCCAAAAGTAGTGACTAGCGTCACAGAAAAATGGGCCAAAATCACACCTGAGCAATGCATGCGACTAGTTTCTCAAACGTCTTGAAGCTGTCATCGCCAACAAAGGCTTTTGAACAAATCATTTATTAAATTTCAGTAACCGTGTTCAATACTTTTTTCCTTTGTCATTTCTCATTACTAGACATAACTTAATTTATGGACAGGGCATCTATGGTTTGATTTCATTGCTTGTGTGGATTGGATTTGCTGTTACCGACATCTGGTGAGAATTACATGTCAATAGCACCTGTAGAAATATATTTACTTAGAAAATTAGTGACGTGTTCAATACTTATTTCTCCTGCTGTATGACTTCAATGGTATTCTGCTGCATAACTATTTTTCTGATTATTTTCTGTACTTTAGAAAAATTTCAAATAAACGGTTATCATGAGCCAGACAGGGAATTATAAAGGATAGACATAAGTCGGTAGGCGTCCAATACTCAGCACCTCCATGGTCAGCTGATTGCAGCTCTGGTGGTATCTCAATGTAAATAGTGAATGGAGTTAGAACAGCCAAGCTCTGTTCACGGTGAAGTGGTTATTGCCGAGGACTGCAGCTTCTATTCAATTGAAACTAAGATGAAAACAGCTGAATGGTACAGTCCCAGCTGTTGGACCCCTATTGATCTGATATTATTAACCTATTCATTCTTATTTTGATTTTACTTTCAGTAAGGACTGAGAAAAGTCAACCATGTCCTCCTCTCTGACCTTGGAAGTCTGAGCCAGGGGACCTTCTGCCCAAATGTTCTGCAACTGTTTTCCGACACACTTGGGGCCATGTCCCCCTCCTCCTCCTTAAGGTGCGTGATCAAGCATTGCTAGAAACACTCGTTTGACAATAATCTTGCAGTGCTAACAGGCTGCCCATCACCCTATAAACAAGCAAAATGCTCGATCATAGGATGAAATGATTTTTAAGCACATTTAAAAATCATTGTGTGTAAACAGGATTTGCACTGCAGAGAATAATAGCAGCCTATGTAGACAGACTTTTAAAGGATATCTTTAAGCAGGATTTGGTTATGGAATCTGAGAGCTGCATGATGTAGGTGCAGAGCGCCTGATTCCAGTGATGCATCACTTACTGGGCTGCTTGGTGAAGTTTTGATAGAATTTCTGTTATCTCTGCTGCAGATCTAGCAGTTTTCTGAATGCTAAGCTGTGTGTTACCCCGCACAACACTGATTTGCAGCTTCCTCTGTACACTGTGCATTGTCGGCTAGCTGCCAATCGGTAGTGGGGGCGGGTTACACAGATTAGCTAGTCTGGCTTGCACATGGGACCTAGTCCTCTAGTGATAATCTCCTGCTAATAAAACACTGATTGTATTGAAACTACAGAAAACTGCTGAGCAAGTGACACATTCATAGAATCAAGGTCTCTGCCACTACATTATGCGGTTCTAAAATTACATAGCAAAAAACAGCTGACCGATTCTCTTTAAATAACTGACTATCGTTAAATATTAACCGATTGGCAGTCGCTGGTTGGTCTGGGTAAACAGACCCTTACTATCCTGTATGTGGTTTTAAGACAACTTGCTTCAGTAGAAGTCACCCTGTGGTGCTCTGTGTGTAATATGACAAAGGATCACTAGTAAGAACTAGAACCGATCAGCAGAAAATTCTTCTTTATGTGGCGCCCCTGAGGGTTCAGTCGCCAAAGAGGTACTGCATCTCACCCAGAGGTGTGGTATCTCACTCTCAGGTAAGGAAGGAGTACTGCCCGGGACCCAAACAACTGCATCCAACACTACACTACTCCAGACCAGCAGGAGGGGCAAGATGCATCGCTTTTCCTGCTGAGCCCTGTCCCTGCTGGAGTGGGGGGAACCAAAGTAGGGGGAACCATGTAGTGGGTGTGGGTGGAGGAAGCAGTTGAGGGGAGTACTTGTCAGGAGTAGTATAAAGAGGGAAGCCATCTTGAGTCAGAGAGTTCAGACTGAGGAGAGAGTGGAAGGAGCAGAGGCTCTGCCGGAGCTCTGCTCCAGAGGAGGGCCTAGCCAGAGAGGCCCAAGACTGAGAGAGCGAGAGGAGCATGAGAAAGGCTCCAGGAACGAAGAAGGGATCCCAGGGGTACGGGCAGTGCTGGAGGCCAAATCTGCCAGGCAGTGGAGGGATCAGGTCGCACAGAGGGGACCGGTCCCTAAACTAGCAAAGTTTTTCAAGTCACAACTAGGTAACCGGAGGCTGTAGTATTTCAGGTACTGCAGCCAAAAGCCACATCTAATCACCAGAAAGGTGGCCATAGAGGGCCCAGGGGATAGAGAAGCCGTCACCCGACAAGGCCCGCGGCCACTGGCCTGAGACACTAGGTGTGAGGCGCAGAGAGACGGCCAGAAGGAACACACAGAAGGGGGTCCCGTTATGTACTCCGGAGAGACCTGAGAGTTGGCTGAACCCGTCCCTGAGTAAGCACAGGACGACGTGGGGAGTTACTCTAGTACTGGTAACTGGAAGTCTACAAATCGTGTGTAAAATCCCTGAAAACTGCACCCCACTGTCTCTGTGATTATTATCTGCGCCATCACCTGCACTACAAGGCCCAGCATCACTTATTTCACCACAACATCTACACTGCCCTGGAGCTAAGCTCTACCTGTGGAGAGCCAAACCACCTCGGCTGCATTAACATCAGCTCCAGAGGACCTGCTCCGCAGCGGCGGCTCCCCATAGCCGCACACCACAGGTGGCATCACAAACTTTGAGCACAAAACCTTTATTCCCTTTTTTATAAAGACCCCTTTTATTGACCGCCCTGGGTCATGGACCGGGTCACCGCCACTGTGACGTCTCCCTTAGCAATGACCGGCCCGACACCGAGTACCCCACGGCCCAAGGGGTGCGTCATTTACTGTTCAGGATTTCTAAAATACTTGCTGTTTCAGTATCATGCAAAAAAATCTGAAAACTAACAAGAGGGCAAATTGTTAATTTCTTGTTTCATTTAAACATTGTTATATTATAGTTTAGTGTTTGATATGACAAGTGTATCTAATCTTCCAAGTACTATTATTATTATTATTATTATTTGTCCATATTTGTCAACATTACCAAGACAAAGAAATCAATGGGTTGTTAAACTGATCAGTAAGATTCAGCTTCTGAAATGGGAGAGAAAAGAATGCAATGTAAGAATGCTAATGTGAACTCAGCGTAACAGAAAAGATATTGCCATTTTCTTAGCCTCGTCAGCTAAAAGCAAGCGCTGCAAAAGCAAAAAGGGTTGAGAAGAAGCTGTAGTGATGTCATTCTCATTCATCAATGCACAGAATGAAGGCACTGAAAATAGTACTTGCATTCTCCTGACAGTCACAAGGAATTTGTCTTGCTTTCCTCAGTTACAACCAATCACTCTCACTTTCAGGCCAGGTTCAGATGGGCGTATGAGAAATGATCATCTAAAAAATAGATGATTTTCATCCGTATATCCTTTTTTTTATGTCCGGATGACATGCATGGTTTTATACGTAAGGATTTAAAAAAAAATTCTAGTTTCCTAAGAAAAAGGATGCAATACAGATGTTTTTTTGTGGGCACCCAGAGACTTAAAGGGGTTTTCCCATGAAAAAGTACATTTTAATCAACAGATCTTGGAATAATAATAACTTCCACAATTGGATGTGTTTAAATAAAATGTCCCTGTGCTGAGATAATCTTATAAATGTGCCCCTGCTGTGTACTGTGTAATGGCTGTCTCTGACCGTGCAGGAACATGGTCTGATCATACCACATCTCGTGGGCAGCTGTGATCCCATGCTGTCCTGTCTGTATACTCTTTTGCTTCCTCCCCTGCCCAGGAGATGTGGTATGCTCAGACCATGTTCCTGCACAGTCAGACACAGTCATTACACAGTTGTCAGGCAAGGTGTGGGAAAGACTAAGTGCAACAAAAAGAGAAGAGGGAAAAGGAGCCCAGACTCTAGGGAAAGGGGGGAATGGAGACCTCTTAGTCTGATCTAGTGTCACCCTGTCTCCACTAACGTCCCTATATTGGTTCTTCACCAATCGCCGCATGCGTACCTCGTCCTTTCTTTTCCTGGCGTTAGGCTCAGGGAAGGGAGGGGATGAGCGCTAGTCGATCCCCACTGAACACTAAAGACAACAAGGGAGGACAAAGAAGGGAAAATCACTTAGCTTTAGTCGACTCCAGAAAAATGCACACATGTCCTCTAGCAGTAGAGAAGAAGAAGTACTGCTCTTGCTCAAGCATTTACAAGGAGTAATGAATATTGCTGGCACCTCCCTCTTCCCCACAGCAGGTACTTATACACCCAGGTCAGGTTGTTAATTAGCCAGAGGAAGATAGCCTCTGGATCCTAGAGATACAAGTTCTAAGAAGTTGTCTGTAATGCTAAACGAAGAGATCTCCTGCAACCAACTGCAGGGCGATTGTCTGTCACTTCTGACACACCCGTGACAACAGTACACAGCAGGGGCACATTTATAAGATTATCTCAGCACAGGAACATTTTATTTAAACATCCAATTGTGGAAGTCATTATTATTCCAAGATCTATTGATTAAAATGAACTATTGTTCTTGGGAAAACCCCTTTAAATGGGGGATGTTTCATAAATGATTTTCTCATATGAAAAGAAAAAAGTCTCCTACAAGTTGCAATGTTAAAAATGGAAAGCACACAGATGGCATCTGTGTGCTGTCTGTGATTTTCATTCATGGACCTATAGGCTTGTATGGGTTATTTTGATATTTGGTATAAAACCGTTCATGTCTTTTGATTTCTTTTCATGGTTATGTGAACAGCATAATAGACTAAGGCTGTGTGCCCACGATGAGTTTTTGATGCTGCGTATTTTCGCTGAGCAATAAACGCTGCGTGTTTACAGTTCCTGCAAAGTGGATGGGATGTATAGAAATCTCCCGCCCGCTGTGCTTTTTTTTTTTTTTTACTCACCGTAAACTGACCTGCGGTGCTTGTTTCAAGACGGCAATATGCCAGTGTCTCTTGCTGGTACGCTGAGTTATATGTTCAGATGTTTCCCACAGACTTGTGTTAGATGCGGAAAATCCGCAGGTAAAAAACACACATTCGTTTTTAGTGCGTTTCTGTGAAGGAACCGTATCAAAAACGCATGTAATCTGCACATGACTATCAATAAAATGTTGTCAGAGCTAAATACCAGAAAATATAAAAAACAAAGCAGCTTTGTTTAAAACACGACACAGTAAAAAGAGACAAAAAAACACACAGCGCCAAAAATGCAATGAAAAAACTCAAGTAAAGAAAATTTACTATAAAAAAATCTGCAACATCAGAAATTCACCGAAAGTTCATGGTGGGAATGTAGCTTAATGGGTACATGTTCTATAAGTGAAAAAACACAAACACAATACGTACGTCAAGATCGGACCAGACATCCTTGATGAGCCCTTACATACAGACAGAAAAAGGAATTTGTATGTTAATTAAAAAAAAAAATGCCACAAAAAAACTATATAAAAAAAGTAATGAAATCATGGGATTTTATACAAGCCAGGAGGAAGGAAGCCTAACGTGTGTTTTCTGCTTTCACTTCTATTGACCGGTGCCTGCTGCCCTTTAACTTTCACTCCACACGTTAGGCAGTCTGAACCAGTACAGAGTACATTATATTCTAGAACAGGAGCACACGCCTGTTGGGATACACAAGCTACTAGACAACACCAGTTTGTACCTGGTATTTGTCATCATCACTTTTCTAACACATTATTCCTGATTTTTATTTCCAGTCATTTAGACATCAGTTTTTCACATACGAGTTCTTTCCATGGATAGAGCTCATACATATTTTAGTCTATGGGGGTGTTCACATGTGTGTGCGTTATTTGCAGACCAAATAGTCGGCACCAAATCATGTAGTCATGTCCGAGCCACGCATCAAACTCACCAGTGCATGTCTATAAAATACCAGACAGCAACATTTATGCCTTCTGTAAGCTTTTCCATTTATCACTGACTGGAGAAGTTTGTGAAACCTCAGTTGTTTTTTTTTGCATACAAGAAAACCTGATGAAACGAGGATGTTAAAATCTGACACTGACCAAACGCTGATGAAAATCATATACAGAATACTAATAAAAAGCGGCAATTTTTTTTGCGTATGACAAAAATCACTGATGTCTGAATGAGTCTTTTTTAGGGGAATGACACCCAAGGGCAATGTGAGGTGTGACCATTTTGATTGATATCCTCTAATGATGCGTGACCGTGCTCAGATCAGGTGTTATCCGAGCACGCTTGGGTGCTAACCAAGTATCTTCGGCGTGCTCGCGAAATAGGTTTGCGTCGCCGTGGCTGCATGATTTGCGGCTGTTTGACATCCGTGAGACATGCAGGGATTGCCTGATAAACAGGCAATCCCTGCATGTGTTGCGACTGTCTAACAGCCGCGAGACATGCAGTAGCGGCGACGCAAACCTATTTTGTGAGCATGCCAAAGATACTCGGTTAGAACCCAAGCGTGCTAGGATAACACCTGATCCGAGCACTTTCGCGCATCACTAGTATCCTCCTCTTTTGTATATTTGTATACTGTTAGGTATGAAGTGAAAAGATTTATCTATGGTCAAAGCACATTAGCAAGTTGACTTAAGGGGTTGTCCAGGTTTGGAACTCTGTGACTGCAGACTTGTGAATCCACACAACGCAGACGTTGCACATTGCCAGGTTTCTCCTGTGTAGGACCGGGAGGTCACGTGACTGCAAGTATGCGATATGCATATATCTGGACATATTACGACTAGACGTGCGTATTCTTGCTGTATTCACTTAGATTGAGCAGGACTGCGCATGTCCAGTCGGAATATGATCGAGAGTATTAATATCATATACATGTGGTCACATGACCTCCCGCTTTCTGCACAGATACCGGATAATTCTGACAGCACACCATGTGTGTGCTGTGAGGACTCACAAGTCTGCAGTTACAAAGTGACTGCAAACTTTTGTGCTAGACTTGGACAACCCCTTCTATGTGCCCACAAAGCAGAAATGCTCCGGATTTTTTCCTGAGTGTTTCTGCATCTCCCTGGCAGAAAAAACGCATGCGTATTGTACATGCGTTTTCCTGCCAGGGACATGCGGATGTGAAGTGTTCTTCACATGCATTTCTGCATGTGGGTTGACAAGCGCTTTCCAAGCGATTTTTAGCATCACTTGGAAAGTGCTTGTCAACTTGGTCACACTATATAAATCCATGCAAACGGCATGGATTTATATACTGTGACCTTAAAGAATGTTTAAAAATAAAAATAAATCTATACTCACCTTCTGATGGCCCCAGGAGTCTTTATTCGCTCTGTCCTTGCTTGCCGGCAGCTCGCGGTACACTACACTGAAGGACCTGCCGTCACATGACTATGACGTCAGCGCAAGTCCTTCAGTCCACCGCGAGCTGCCGGCAAGGGAGGAGAAGTGCAGCAGGGGCCATCAGAAGGTAAATATGATATTTATTTTTTATTTTATTCTTTTTTTTACAGGTTCTATGGTACCCGGGTCTGGAGGAGAGTACCATCCGCACATTGAATTGCATGGATTCCGCATGTACAGATGCAGTGATGCGGAATTCAATGAAAGTCAATGGCGGCGAAAACGCAGCGCTTCCGCAAAATAATTGGTAGTGCTGCGTTTTTTTTCCGCAATGATAACCCGCAGCGGAAATTTCCGCAGCATGTGGATTATCATTGGGGAACATGGCTGCCCTTCTAAAATGCATTTTTTAAGTGTTTCTGCAGCGGAATTGTCGCTGCGGAAATGCTTAAAAAATGCATTATGGGCACACAGCCTTAAGGTGCATTTACACTGCAAGATTATCGCGAACAAGCTTTCCTAGGCACGCTCGTCTCATGATAATCTTAAGGCCCAGTCACACTTAGCGACGCTGCAACGATCCCGACAACGATACGACCTGTCAGGGATCGTTGCTGCGTCGCTATGTGGTCGCTGGTGAGCTGTCAAACAGGCAGGCTCACCAACGATCAGGGGAGCAGCGACATCGTGGAAAGAATCTTTCCACGATGTCCTGCTCCTGGTTACCAGCCTGCTGCTGAAGCAGGAGCAGGCTGGTAACCATGGTAAACATCGGGTTACTAGGGGCACACGCGCTCCTAGTAACCCGTTGTTTACCATGGTTACCACTCTGCTACAGTGAGCGGGAGGTTACCGCTCACTTTAGCAGGCTCGTAACCATGATAAACAACGGGTTACTAGGTGTGCGTGTGCCCCTAGTAACCCGAAGTTTATCATGGTTACCAGCCTGATCGCTGCTCCCGCTGGTCACACACAGCGATGTGTGCTGACCAGCGGGAGAGCAAAGACCAAAAAATGGTCCAGGACACTTTGCAGCGATCAGCGACCTCACAGCAGGGGCCTGATCGTTGCAAAGTGTCACACATAGCGACATCGCTGGTGAGGTCGCTGTTGCGTCACCAAAACCGTGACTCAGCAGCGATCTCGCTAGCGATCTCGCTATGTGAGACGGGGGCTTTACAGTCTAAACAGGCTGCCGATCATCCCATGAATGAGTAAAATGTTCTTTCATCGGTTAATTGATCCTTTCGTTTACACAAAAGATCATCGTTATCAGCAGCACATTGTTCTGTGTAAACAAGATCTGCGCTGCCGAGAACAATGGTGGTCTATGTGCACTGAATGATCGTTAAGTGCAATCTACCTCTGTAAAAAGGCTATTAAAACACTGGCCAATCGGTAAAGGTTTACTGACCGGCGGTCATTTAGTTAAGCTGGTCAGTCTATGTAAATGTGTAAATGGATCTTCAGAATTTCCCAACCAATTGCAAAATACATGATTCACACACAAACGTGCTGCCCAAGCGTGGTCTCCCACAGATCCAAGGATCCAAGGATCAAAAAGACTTTTCTTCTATCTGGATCCTTATTTAACCCCTTTACACCAGAAGGCTGTTTGCACGTTAATGACCAGGCCAATTTTTACAACTCTGACCGCTGTCACTTTATGAGGTAATAACTCTGGAACGCTTCAACGGATCCCCCTGATTCTGAGATTGTTTTTTTCGTGACATATTGTACTTCATGATAGTGGTAACATCTATTTGATATGACTAGCATTTGTTTGTGAAAAAAACGGAAATTTGGTGAAAATTTTGAAAATTTCGCAATTTTCAAAATTTGAATTTTCATGCCCTTAAATCAGAGAGATATGTCACACAAAATAATGAATAATTAACATTTCCCACATGTCTACTTTACATCAGCACAATTTTGGAACCCACATTTTTATTTGTTAGGGAGTTATAAGAGTTAAAAGTTGACCAGCAATTTCTCATTTTTACAACACAATTTACAAAACCATTTTTTAGGGACCACATCACATTTCAAGTGACTTTGAGGGGCCTTTATGACAGAAAATACCCAAAAGTGACACCATTCTAAAAACTGCACCCCTCAAGGTGCTCAAAACCACATTCAAGAAGTTTATTAACCCTTCAAGTGCATTTATTTGATAAGTGCTGAAAATGTTTTACTCTGATTAACTGGTAATCAAATGAATTGGGTGGTCTTCAGCATTATGACAGCACACATCATATCAGTAAAACTTCAGTATGACATCATTAAAGGGAATCTGTCACAAGGTTTTTGCTACTCCACCTGAGAGCAGAATGATGTAGGGGCAAAGACTCTGATTCCAGCGATCTGTCACTTATTTTGATAAAATCACTATTTTCCCTGCTGTAGATCCACTAGTTCTCTGAATGCTGAGCTCTGTATTACACTGCCAACACCACTGATTGGCATCGTTCTGTGTACCCTGTGCATAGGCAGGAAGCTGCCAATCAGTTGTGGGGGTGGGATTATATAGAACTCATGAATACATGAGGACTACAAGGCAGCAGGTTTATTAGTCCTCTAGTAATAATCTACTGATAAAACTTTGATTATATCAAAACTACAGTAAGCAGCCTAGTAAGTGACACATTGCTGGAATCAGGGTTTATGTCCATACACTATGCTGCTCTCAGCTTAGATGGCAAAAACCTGGAGACAGTTTCCCTTTAATAATCCGGTTAATTCAGGATTGAACAACAACAATACTTCTGAACTACATTTTATAAAGGAATTTTCTGGAATTTAATGAATACTTGGCATTTGTCTCCAGAATTGTCAGATAGCCTGGTGATGTTATACTGCATTCTGAATACTCCATGTACCTGCAGGTCTCTCTCCCATATTCCCAGGGTAAAGGCTGTCAATATTCGGAGTATCCGTGAGGAATAAGGGTCTCAGAGTTTATGATTCAATATGTAAGTCTATAACCTAATCTCTGTGACTTTAAGAGAATAACTACATTATACTGACTTTATTGTCCCCAAAACTAAACCAACCCTTTTAGATTGTGATGCATTTTCCAGCGGAAGAAATGACAAATACTCTCTGCGAATCAAGATATTCTCAGGATTCTGTACAGCTCCTCATCCACCTCCACAGCCTGTCCTTCCTTAAAAACAAAATACCATAGAGAAGGTTGGCCATTTTCAGTTGGAAATACTGAATTCTCAATTCTGAGGATAAGGGTTCATACTCATCTGCGTTTAAAACGGACAAGTGCAATCCAATAAAAAATCTAATTGCTCTCTGACTAGTGTTAGTCAATAATAATGTGTTCATCTGTGATTTTTTTTCTCAGCTCGGATCGCATGTTGTGAGTGGCCGTGTATAGCGGACAAGATTCGTCAATGCAAGTCAATGGATGCGAGAAAAAAATCGCACAGTACACGGACCATGCGTGTGCCGTGCAATTTTTATGCACCCATCTCATAGGAAACCCAACATTTCATCAGCCAAGTGCAGTAAAATCACTGCGTCAACCGGCAGAATAGAATACATATAGATAGAATAAAAGAAAAAGATGGAGTGGGATCCCCCATATTATTCTTAACCAGCTGAGGGAACGCGGACAGCTGGGGGCTGATGTTTATAGTGTAGGAAAGGGGTAATAAAAATCGATCTTCCCAGGCTTTTAATATCAGATCACAGCTGTCTACTTAGCCTTTACTGGTTATTAAAAATTGGGGACCCCACCAAAAAAATGACGTGGGGTCCCCCCTATTTTTAATAACCTCCAAAGGCTAGGCAGACGGCTGATATGATTAGTCTGGGAAGGGGCCATGGATATTGGCCCCCTCCCAGACTAAGAACATAAGCCCTCAGCCGCCGAAGAAATGGAGCATCCATTAAATGTGCCAATTCTGGTGCTTAGCTTTAGCTCTTCCCACTTGCCCTGGTGCAGTGGCAAGTAGGGTAATAGTAACATCAAGCCCAGGGGTTAGTAATGGAGAGGCGTCTATAAAACACCCCCATTACTAACCCCATAGTGAAATTTAATATCTAACAAAAATATGGGGGAGGTCAAGCTATTTTTTCTTTAATTTATTTATTACTTAAATACATGTACAGTAAGCTACACACGCAAAGCTCTGATTAAATATCTCACTCACATATTTCTAACTATATATTTATCTATATTTCTATTAAAGATTCTTTACTTAGAAAACTATCTTTAAATGACACACAGAATTACTGAATGTAAAAGGTAATGTTAAAAACACATTGCATACCCATGTCATACAATGTCATACTGATGCTTTTTGCTAAAAATCGCATTACACTAACAAGACACTCGTTTGACTTTTCAGGAACAACATCAGACCGGTTTTATAAACGTAGATGAGTGTGAGCCCACAATCTGTATTCAGTGATTCAGTATTACTGAGATAGGAGATGGCAGCTGCTATGGACATAATTCTATGTAAATAGGAGGTGGAGGAGCTACAGGCAGAGCTCCCTCCTCCTAGCTACATAGGATCTTATCAGTAGCAGCTGCCATCTCCTATCTCAGTAATGAGAAAGTCTTCACTGAATTCAGATTTTACCTCAGAATTGAGAATTTTGGAAATGACTGATCAATTCTGGCAGAGAAAGAAGACAATTTCTCTAATAAGATATATTACAAAGTTTATTATTTTCATGTGCATTTTTGATTTATGGAATAAAAATTAAACTAATGGTTATCCTTTAACTCCCAAAATGCAGCAGCATTAACATAGCTCAGCATTCCTCACATGATAAGCTCCTTGTTCATGTCTGTGATCTAGGAAACTGTCACTCACACACGGTTTGCCCATCCTTCATCAGACAGAGCTTACTGAGGTGCTGGCTTTCCTTCATTATGGGTCAGTTGCAGAGGTCATAATATGTGGTGAGCAGGAGCCATGAGTGCTGGCTAGCTAGCAGATGGGCAGTGGAAACATCTTGAATTGTGTGCTGCACCCAATTATAGAGGGTAAATCGCCTCTTTGACCTCCTCGGGTCCCTTTGAGAAGAGATAGAAGCTGGGGAAGGGGAAAAAAGCACGCTGCCTGAAGTATTTGTGGCAGATAAATTCCAGGTGAGCAGAGCTGCGCAAAAGTGTGGAGAACTACACAGGATAGCCGTCCATAATCTTACAATGAGGAGTAGTTTAGTCTCCGTACCAGGGACAGCTGTACTGAGAACCAGTGGGCCTCAGCACACGTTGCAGATTTGTTGCGATTTTTTCTACTCAGATTTGTCACAAAACCTGAAGGGTTTCCTGATGCCAGCAAAGTGAATGAGATTCTTGAAGTCTCATGCACACGTTGCTTATTTTTCTTTGCAGAATTGGTGCAGATTTAAATCTGCAGGATGTCTATTCTTTCAGTGTTTTTGCTGCAGATTTCACTAAAACGAATGAGTGGGGAAAAATCGACACCAAAAAAGTATGTAAAAAAATGCATCAAAAATAAGACTATTTTACGCAGCGTTTTTCTTGCCAAGAGGTGCCGAAACGCTGCAGAAATTTCTGCACAAAATACTTATCGTGCGCACATACCCTTCACGTGTGCACATACCTTGTCATATTGGATACAGGTTTTGGGCTTTGAGCAGAAGAGTCAGACTTTCAAGGAGATTGAAACCGATGAAAGGACTACCTTGAGATATAGTGATAGGTAGGCAATGGACTGCTGGGACTATCGAGATATACCAGTAGTGTGAGGAGGCCTCACTTGAGTGAGACCACTGTGCAGTGAAAAATGAGTGTGAGAGTTGTCCTCACTAATACCGGGAAAGTGAGAGCGCTGCAATGCCAGGGTACGGGTAGTGCAAGCCCAGGGGCTCCGAAGAATCCGCAAAGTGGAAGAGGCCACATAAGTGCTCTAGGAGTGTTGAAGTTTGAAATCTTTAAAGCAGCAGTGCCTATGTATTGGAAGGCTGTAAATAGCTGTTTCTATCATTTGGTTTCTTGACGTGGAGCCAGTGTAGACTCGGTTCACTACAGAAGAGCAGTGCCATCCTGTCTCTCCCCCTCTTTACACAACGTCTAATAAATTACTACACAATTAATATTTAGATTAGTGGTAGTCTCAAACGTCGGGTGCCCGATTTCCTGTGGTGCCCCCTTCATCAGGAGAGTTGTACAAGTCAGCAATAAATCCAAGGTACCGTAAATGTTTGTAATGGATTTTTTTTAAAAACTTGATTAAAGACCCCTCAGTCTTGTAGAAGTAATATACCTCTCTCTATTATAAGAAATCTAATGAGAATATTATCTCATCTTTCATTTACATTCATAACATCTGAATCAAAGGCGGACACAGACCCAAAAGGGCCGTTGTGCAAGAAGAGTATATGGGCCCTTTACAGTCCAATAGCTCATTATAATGCAAAATGTCACCTGCTTTGGAGGTGGTAGTGGGCCCCTTACCTCTTGGGCCCTTGTGAAGATGCACAGGTTGCACCAATGATATGCCCCCCCCAGTTCTGAATACCTTAAATGAGAAATTTGCATTGCACTGTATTTCCTTTTCAGAACCGGTGATGCCCCCTTTGTACACAGCCAGATACTTCTCCTGTTCAGTATATTTCAGGAGTTTGAATAGTTGGAATGTAGCAGACGAGATTGTAGTCACTTGGAAGAAACACTGATGCAGGATCTGCATAATATGGGACTACTGTGATACAATGAGTAGCGAAATAGCTACACCTACTGGGCAATGTGTGGTACTGTAGGATGGCTGTAGCTTTTGTACATTAGTGATGGGCAGTCCGGCTCTTTTTGGTAAAATGTATTATTTGGCTCCACTCCCCCTAAGTCATCTACATGGGCGTGTAAGTCATAAGAAGCTGAATAATATGATACATTGATATCTGAAATCTGATGTCTTATTCCAAAGAAATTTGTGTTTTTCTTATATATAAATGTGCTGTGTATAAATGAGCTATGAGCAGAACATAGATATCCCAGAGAATCTAATCTGCCATCAGATTATTAATAAAAGGGGGATTTACTGCTGTGAGACATGTAACTAAGAGTGCTTTCCAATTGCGTTCGGTGGCACCGTCGGGCCATACATCCGAACCCACCCGCAAAAGAGGATTTGGACGTATGCGCCGACGGAGCTATAGACTGTAATGATGTAGACAGAGTGAAAGCGCGCTCTGACGTGCATAATTTTCAGGAATGCGTTGGTGTCTGCCTCCAGTACTGATGTAGACTTTGAAATACAGGCAAGAAACCTTAGAGAAAGATTCCATGAAGGAGGGTATAGTCACAGGTCCATTAAAAGAGCATATCATAGGTGAAACATGCATCCAGACACCAATTACTCTAAGTAGGACTCCCTCACCCTCAAACTAAGTACGCTTCATTACCAACTTCCATTCACCAGCACAAAAGATGAGGAATAGTTTGAATAAATTCTGGATGATTCTTATGACAGATAACACCATATCTCAATAATTGCCAAAAACACCGAGGATCACATATCGTCAATCCAAAAATCTCCAAGATCATTTGGTAACTAGTCACTATATTAATAAAGAATCAACCTTTTTGGATCAGCCTCGCCCAAGAGTGCGGCAATTGCGTGGCTTGTCCAAGCATCTAGAGGGCTTCTTCTTTCAGCGACTCAACTGGGTCAAAAAATTTCAAGTTAAACATCACATCACATGCACAACAAAAGCAGTGATCTACTACTTATCCATGCCAGAAAACCAATTTTGGACTTACAACAAGGCAATTAAAAATCAGAGTATGAGAATATGTGAATGGGATCATAGCATCTAGATTGGAAGATAATATATCATCACTCAAGGTGATCCAAAACTCTGATCCATCTCTGTTTAAGGTGAGAGGGATCGATATGATATTTCCCAATGTACAAGGGGGAAAAATTAGCCAGAAACTAGCCCAAATGGAAACTAAATGGATCTGGACTCTCAAGACAGTCAAAGCATTGGGATTAAATGAAAACAATAGCTTTGCTCCGTTCCTTTGACCACCATACCATCTAGGATACAATTATTTGTTTTTAGTGTGTTTTATTGTTTTGTATGTATATTGCGTGATTTTAATTAGTATAGATTCTTATCTACTTATTTTTTATTTATTTATGTTTTTCATTCTTCCAGCCTTTTCAGTATTAATAATCCTGTGGTAGTTTCACAGACCCATTGCCCTCTCCGACTAGAATATTTCCTATGAAGTAACAAAGGATACAAAAAAGACCAGATCCTATCCCTCTTTTTTCCGCAGTGTGTTCTTTCCGATATATGGACCGTTTCATGAAATTTCCATCATTAAATCCATTTGCTGCTTTCTCCACTGTAGCATCGGCGTCTCTGCCTCCTGCCGGGCAGAGATGCCGTTCCCCTCACCGCCGCGGTCCAGGTCCGGTGTCTTCCCGCTCCCCTGCTGCTGTGGCACGCACCGCGCGCAGCTTCCCGGGATCTCTACTTAGGGCGTGCGCGCTCCCTCCCTCTTAAAGGGGCCGCACGCACCGTCCTATAGAGTCCCCGGCCAATGGCCAGAGGACTACCCCTATATAAGGCACCTTCTCCAAGATGGAGGTGCCTGTGCAAGGTTGTTGTTCCGTGTGCTAAACACTAGCTCCAGCCCTCAGGTCCCGCTACCTGTCAGTCCTGCCTGCCAGCCTGTCTGCCAGTCCAGCCCGCCAGCCTGTCTAACAGTTCTGTCCTCCAGTCTGTCTACAGTTGTGCCCGCCAGCCTGCTTACTTGGAGCACCTGCCTGTTACCTGTCGTACCCGCCAGCCAGCCTACCCGGAGCACCTGCTAGTTACCTGCCGTGCCCGCCTGCTTACCTACCCAGAGCACCTGTCTGGCTATCTGCCGAACCAGCCGGCTTATCTACCCGGACCACCCATTAGCCTTCCTGCCGTGCTCATCCGCTGTACCGGTCAGTTCCTGCCATCTGACCTGTGGGAGTCACCTGCTCTCACACAAGGTCGGTTCCAGAGTGGCATCTGTTCCACCTGCCCGGTCCCTCCCTGGTTCACGGAGTCGACTAAGCCGCTGTGTGACCTTGGTCGGGCTGAGTAGGCACTTAGTCACGCCCCTCTGGTCCCTCCTTGCACCGAAGCACAGAGGTTCCACCACCCGGACCCGTAACATCCACTATGTCACATAACTCAATATTTGTTTTATATCTATTTTATATAGCATGTATTACAACCATTTATGCATTATTACTATTATTTATTTTATTTTTTATATTAATTAGAATTTTTTGTGTTATTTCCATTCTTATTTTTATTATTTTGTTTAATGACATTTCATACATTATTATTATTTGTATTTATTATACACATATTTATTTGTTTTTATCTTCTTTACACATAATTATTCATATTATTTACCATATTTTATTTATTCATGTATTATCTATCACTTTTAACACATATTAATTTATATATGGTTCCGTAAATCTTTCATATATACGATACTTCACTCATACTAAGTTTACACACACACATATTATCCTTACTATTTTTTTCCCGTTTTGTGTGCAAACACCATATATATATACACATACCGTACAGACCAAAAGTTTGGACACACCTTCTCATTTAAAGATTTTTCTGTATTTTCATGACTATGAAAATTGTACATTCACACTGAATGCATCAAAACTATGAATTAACACATGTGGAATTATATAATTAACAAAAAAGTGTGAAACAACTGAAAATATGTCTTATACTCTAGGTTCTTCAAAGTAGCCACCTTTTGCTTTGATGACTGCTTTGCACACTCTTGGCATTCTCTTGATGAGCTTCAAGAGGTAGTCACCAGAAATGTTTTTCACTTCACAGGTGTGCCCTGTCAGGTTTAATAAGTGGGATTTCTTGCCTTATAAATGGGGTTGGGACCATCAGTTGTGTTGTGCAGAAGTCTGGTGGACACACAGCTGATAGTCCAACTGAATAGATGTAGCATCGGTGTCTCTGCCCCCTACCAGGCAGAGACGCCGTGCTTCTCACCTCCCCGCTCCCCGCGCGGCGTCCTCCTGCGCTCCTCTTCCATCCTAAGGAGTCCCCGGCCAATAGCCGAGGGTCCTCCCATACATAAGGCACCTCCTCCAAAATGGAGGTGCCCGAGAAAAAGTTGTTGCACAGTATACTTACCTCTGCTTCAGCCCTCAGGTCCAGTTGCCAGCCTGACTACTGTTCGCGGCCGCCAGTCTGACTACTCTCCAACCCGACAGTCTGCCTTCCGTTCTACCCGCCAGTCTGTCTATGGGCAAGCCCGCCTGCTTACCAGGAAGCTCCTGCCAGTTACCTGCCAGCTACCTGCCGTGCCTGCTAGTGTGGCGCCCCTGAGGGTTCGACCGCCACAGGAATGCTGCACTTCTTTAATGGAGTGTGGAGTTCCTCCTCCGAGGTAAGGCCGGTGTGATGGTAGTGACCTAACCTTTTGCATCCAACACCACATTTCCACCAGAGGGAGCTATTATGCACTAGGTGCTGCTCCCCTGGTTACAGGGAGACTGGGGAACACAAAGTGGTAGGAACCAGTTAGTGGGAGTGGGTGGAGGAACAGTTAGTTAGTTACACTTCTAATTTCATATTTAATAGTATGCTATCTTTGTTCTTGGTTCTTCGTTGGTCTTTCTACTGGTTCTCTTTGGTCTAGCCTTTGCTAGTCTTTCGGCTGTCAAAAGACTGTGTGTTAATGTGACTTCCCTCCGGGAGCGCAGATCCTGTGTGGGCCTGCACCGGTATGGGACACAGCCCTCGTACCCCGATCTTTGGGACGAGAGGTAGGTTGCAGGCAAGGAATGTCTCAACCCGGCCAAGGACCAGGATCAAGAAGGCCCGGGAGCTGTAGAGTGTAGCTCCCTAGCAAATGGGTCCCGGGGAGGATGCAGACGGAGCGGAGCACGCCACCTGTCCTCGCCTACCTGATCTATTCAGAGGGATTCTGGCTGCAAGAGGGGTACCGGCCCCCGACACCCGACCTGGTACTCTATGTCCTGGACGGGAAAGCCCAGTTAGGCCCTGAGGATCCCGCCGGGCCTCGGATGTAGAGGAATTGCCACCCGAGCCCTACACCTGAGAGGAGCTCAGAGGGAGACCTGGCCTATCTACTACACACGCACAGACGGGAAAGGGTGAAGTCTGTAGTGCAGGAACACTCTGGTGTAGGGTCGCTACCGAACACTGGACTTCCTCGGAGGTAACATAGTAACGTAGTAACATAGTTTGTAAAGCCGAATAAAGACTTGCGTCCATCAAGTTCGACCTGTTAGTTCTGTAATTGCTAAAGTTGATCCAGAGGAGGGCAAAAACCCCAAATGATTTGGCCAATCTTCACCTGAGGAAAAATTCCCTCCCGACTCTGAAACCAGCAGTCAGAATAAATCCCTGTATCAACCTACTATTTTATTTCATTTTTAAGTATATGCTGAAATCTGCCTGGTATCTAGAAATGCATCCAGTCCCCGCTTGAACTGGTGTAGTGAATCCGACATTACCGTCTCCTCACTCAGTGAATTCCATATTGTCACTGCTCTTACCGTAAAGAACCCCTTCCTATGCTGGTGCTGAAACCTTTTCTCTTCCAGTCTTAGTGAGTGCCCTCTTGTTACCGTCATATCCCTCCTTTTGAACAAATCCCGGGCAAGATCTCTATACTGTCCCCTAACATATTTGTACACATTCAACCTTCTCTTTTCCAGGCTGAATAGTCCTAGTTTTGCCAACCTCTCTGGGTATTGCAGTCCCTCCATTCCCTTTATTAATTTTGTTGCCCTCCTTTGTACCTTTTCAAGCTCATTTATATCCTTTCTATATATTGGGGCCCATAGCTGAGCACAGTATTCCAAGTGTGGTCTGACCAGTGCTTTGTACAGTGGAAGAACAATGTTCTCATCCTTTGCAGCTATACCTCTTCTGATACATCCCATTACCCTGTTTGCCCTTACAGCAGCGGCCTGACTTTGGGCACTCCAATTTAGTTTGCTATCAATCAAGATGTCCAAGTCCTTCTCCATCTCTGAATTCCCCAATGATTTCCCATTCAGTGAGTACTGGTGACTTCCATTTTTCCTTCCCATATGTATGACCTTACATTTCTCCTCGTTAAACCTCATTTGCCATTTAATGCTCCACCTACCCAGCTTATCCAAATCCCTCTGTAGGTCTGCACTGTCCTCTTTTGTATTAATTGTTTTACATAACTTTGTGTCATCTGCAAATATTGATATTTTACTATTTAACCCATTGACTATGTCGTTAATAAAGATATTAAATAACATTGGGCCTAGTACAGACCCCTGTGGTACCCCACTAGTGACGCTTACCCAATCTGAGTATATTCCATTTATAACCACCCTCTGCCTTCTATCCTTTAGCCAGTTAGCTACCCACTTGCAGACATTTTCCCCCAGCCCCATCATTCTCATTTTGTATACCAACCTATTATGTGGCACGCTATCGAACGCTTTTGAGAAGTCGAGATACACGACATCCACTGGTTCCCCCTGATCTACTCGAGAGCTAACCTCCTCGTAGAAGTCAATCAGGTTTGTTTGGCAGGAGCGATTCCTCATGAATCCATGTTGGTTCGGGATTAAAAGATTATTAGCATCAAGATGCTCCGTAATTGCCTCTTTAATGAAGCTTAGGTAGACGGACCCCTTGCGCTGCTTAAGAGAACTGTGAGTAAAGCCTTGGAAATTCATCCCTATGGCCTCCGGACTGTTCATTACGCGCCATACCACGCGACGCAGTACCCGTACTCCCACACTACTACCCCCCCCCTCCTTCCTGCTTTTGCCTGCCCTGAGGCCACGCTCCGCCTGTGGGGAGCAGCGAGAACTCTAGCCGCCATGACATCGGGCCTCAGCGGACTGTAGCGGCGCTGGTGGCGCATCACCAGACACCACAGGTGGCATAGTCGACAATTACCACTCAACTCGGAAATCCCTAACATCATTTTTAATGTGACGGCCCTGGGCACGGAACGGGTCCATGCCACGGCTGCATCCCCCTCAACATCTGACCCGGCTCCGAGTATCCCCCATCTTCCCAGGGCAGGGCTGCGAGCGTCACATCTCTGGCGTAGTCGGCAGGATATCGTGCCCGCAGCAACGGAGAAGAGTGCCCATTGCTATCGGGTACTGTGTGCCTAACACCTTGAACTGTTGTTTTTACACTTAAAATGGCGCCTGCCCAAGAATAACAGGCGCCATGGTGCTGTGAAAAGACTGTCTTTGTACACCTCCCATCATGGGCTGGGCTCCCGCTTGGCGCCAAAAATGTGGACTGCCCCTTCCATCAGAGACTGTCCGCGGGGTAATGCCCGTCAAATTGGATGGGCCGAACGAAGGCGGGCCTGTCAGCATTCCGCCCAATAACCGCCCCGAAAGAGAAGGAAGAAGAAGCAAAGCAACAGGGTGCGGCCATTGGAGTCGGAGCTTGGCAGTCAACGGAGGCAGACATGGATGTCTCTGGGGAGCGAGACCATGCAACCACTGAACCCGGTTCAGGCCCTTCACCCGGCAGAGAGCATGGCGGCAGCGTACTGACATTTTTCCACATGGAAGCTCCGGGACTTGCAAGGAGACAGAAAGAGGCCCAGGAGGCGGCGACGGCAGCGTGGAAAGCGGAGATGCTGCAACGTATCCGAGACCGCCGCCGAGGAGTGGAGGTTCCAGGACTAGTAGACTCGGAGGTCGAAGTGGAGAGTGACCTAGCGGCAGGTGAGTCTGCAACCCCTGCCCCAGCTGCAGAGCCAACAGAGACTATCCTGGACCTCATGGCGGAGTACATAGTCCCCCACGCGGTCACCTGGGAGCAAGCGCTAGCTCCTGAGCTGCAATCGGCAGCCATCGGTGGGGACCTGCGCTGTCGCGAAAGCTCAGAAATGGAGGTGCCTGGAGCTGCGGAGGAGGCTACCGGCTCCAACCCGGATTGGTCCGCATCATCCGAGGACTTGCAGCAACCCGTCCTCACCCCGTTAGCTGCACCAGCGGTGACCTGGCCCGAGGCCGAGGAGTGGGCCTGGGAAAACCAGGGGGGCGACCTAATGGGCTTCCCGCGGAAGACCCGATCGGAAGCGCGAAGGAGGAGCCAATGGTGCAGCGACCAAATCTTCCAGCTAGCACGGGAGCAACGTCGACTGGAGCAACGCTGCGAGTGCCTCAAGGTCAAGACCAAGGCTGCGAGGACTCGGGCGCGTCAGGAGGAGGCCACCCGTCCCAGTCCCCGATATGAAGGCCAGATCATACGTTTTCACCATGGAGAGGGCTGGGGGTTTATCCGGTGTCCCATGTTCCAGGATGATGTGTTCGTCAGCCGGCGGGACGTCGAGCCGCGCCTTAAGAAGGGACACCCCGGCCGGAACCTTTTCCCTGGCGATGCTGTGACTTTCACTCGCCACCAGGGGGAGCGGGGGTGGTACATCCTGGACGTCCGCAAAGTGTCTGGGAGTGACGCCACCCCGCCTTCAGCCTCAGGTGACCGGCTAGCCTCTGTCGGGAGGAATGAGCCTTTCCCTCCACGACAGCCTCAAGTCTAAAGCAGCCCCCGGCTGCTGTTGTTGTTTAAGGTTTAAATAATTGCTGCTATTTTTGTGTTTTTTTTCCTATATACAGAGACTTTGGTCCCTGCGGACTATGGCAGGCGGCGGACTGCATTGTAGATAGTTATGCATCTATTTAGGTGCTTCCTATTGGTTTTATACAAAACCGTGCCTTCCTTCTACCTCAGATCTCAGAAGCAAAACCTGTCTGGAGTGGCTTGTGTGGGGGTCCAGCTCCGGATCTTCATGCCCTGCAGCCACCCCAGGGCCCACGTAGAGGGTTTAGGGCAGGTCCCTCTTGCTACTGAACTGACCGTCGTCACCTTTAAGCAGTCCGCTGCCTTGATCAAAAAGTCTCTTGTCTTAATTTATACTTTTTGCACTTTTATATATTTGTACTTTTATAATTTTATACTTTTGCACTTTTGTATTCTCATAACCGTTATGCAACGTTACAAGAAACGTGCCTCCCATAAAGGGATGATAGTTTTACTTGTTGTTATAAAAATAATTTTCCTGGGTGTTGCTTCCTTTGCAGCCCGCGGACGTGCTGTGTTTTACCAGGGGGGAATGTGGCGCCCCTGAGGGTTCGACCGCCACAGGAATGCTGCACTTCTTTAATGGAGTGTGGAGTTCCTCCTCTGAGGTAAGGCCGGTGTGATGGTAGTGACCTAACCTTTTGCATTCAACACCACATTTCCACCAGAGGGAGCTATTATGCACTAGGTGCTGCTCCCCTGGTTACAGGGAGACTGGGGAACACAAAGTGGTAGGAACCAGTTAGTGGGAGTGGGTGGAGGAACAGTTAGTTAGTTACACTTCTAATTTCATATTTAATAGTATGCTATCTTTGTTCTTGGTTCTTCGTTGGTCTTTCTACTGGTTCTCTTTGGTCTAGCCTTTGCTAGTCTTTCGGCTGTCAAAAGACTGTGTGTTAATGTGACTTCCCTCCGGGAGCGCAGATCCTGTGTGGGCCTGCACCGGTATGGGACACAGCCCTCGTACCCCGATCTTTGGGACGAGAGGTAGGTTGCAGGCAAGGAATGTCTCAACCCGGCCAAGGACCAGGATCAAGAAGGCCCGGGAGCTGTAGAGTGTGGCTCCCTAGCAAATGGGTCCCGGGGAGGATGCAGATGGAGCGAAGCACGCCACCTGTCCTCGCCTACCTGATCTATTCAGAGGGATTCCGGCTGCAAGAGGGGTACCGGCCCCCGACACCCGACCTGGTACTCTATGTCCTGGACGGTAAAGCCCGGTAAGGCCCTGAGGATCCCGCCGGGCCTCGGATGGAGAGGAATTGCCACCCGAGCCCTACACCTGAGAGGAGCTCAGAGGGAGACCTGGCCTATCTACTACACACGCACAGACGGGAAAGGGTGAAGTCTGTAGTGCAGGAACACTCTGGTGTAGGGTCGCTACCGAACACTGGACTTCCTCGGAGGTAGACGTACCCCCGTCCCTGGTGGCCGCAGGACTCCGCGAGGAGCAGGGAGAAGCCTTGCGCTGCTTAAGAGAACTGTGAGTAAAGCCTTGGAAATTCATCCCTATGGCCTTCGGACTGTTCATTACGCGCCATACCACGCAACGCAGTACCCGTACTCCCACACTACTACTCCCCCCCCCTCCATCCTGCTTTTGCCTGCCCTGAGGCCACGCTCCGCCTCTGGGGAGCAGCGAGAACTCTAGCCGCCATGACACCGGGCCTCAGCGGACTGTAGCGGCGCTGGTGGCGCATAACCAGACACCACAGGTGGCGTAGTCGACAATTACCACTCAACCCGGAAAGCCCTAACATCATTTTTAATGTGACGGCCCTGGGCACGGAACGGGTCCAGGCCACGGCTGCATCCCCCTCAACATCTGACCCGGCTCCGAGTATCCCCCATCCTCCCAGGGCAGGGCTGCGAGCGTCACACTAGCCCGCTCACCTGGGAGCACTCGCCTGTTACCTGCCTGTTCCTGCCCATTACCTGCCTGCTACCTGCCGTGCCTGCTAGCTCGCTCACCTGGGAGCACTCGCCTGTTACCTGCCTGTTACCTGATAGCCTACCTGGAGGCTCCTGCGGTCACTTGCCGTGACCACCCGCCTGCTAACCTAGAGACTTCAACCTGCTCTGCCGTCATGTGCCGTGACCACCCGTCAACTATCCAGAGACTTCTGCCTGCCTGTTGTGCCCATCCGCTATACCGGTCAGTCCCAGTCTGCTGACCCATGGGAGCCACCTGCTCTCTTACAAGGTCGTCCCCAGAGTAGCACCTGGTCCCTCTGCTCGGTCCCTCCCTGGTCACGGAGTCGTTAGCCGTCATACGACCAGGGTCGGTCTGAGTTGATACTTAGTCACGCCCCTCTGGGTCCCTCCTTGCACCGCGGCACAGAGGTTCCACCACCCAGATCCGTAACAGTTTGCTCAGGCCATGGAACCCGGTGGCCCCCAGATCCCCGCAATCTCCGACCTGCACCAGGAGGTCTTACGTCAGAGAGCTCAACAGGAGTCGGTCCTGTCCTACCTGCGGTCTGTTAACTCTCACCTAGGTGCATTATCCGATCCGTCTGTGTCCTTCTCTGGTCAGGCAGCACCTACTTCCGCGGCCCCACAACCTAGTCCTATTATGGCGTCCGGCTATGGATCCCGGCTCTCCGCACTTCCACGTTTTGCTGGCAACCCCGCCTTAGCTCGGGTTTTCATAAACCAGTGCACCCTGCACTTTGAACTCTTGGCACATCAGTTCATCTCCGACCGGGCCAAGGTGGCATTCATCATGTCCCATCTCACTGGGGAGGCACTGGCATGGCTAAATCCCCTGTGGGAGAGAGGGGATCCCCTGGTGTCCGACCTATCGTCTTTCCTCGCTGCTTTCCGGAAAGTCTTCAATGAACCAGGACGAAAATCCTCTTCAGCCTCCTCTCTGCTACGTCTCCGCCAAGAGAGTCTCACCGTGGGCCAATATGCCATACGGTTCCGTACCCTCGCTTCTGAGCTTGCCTGGGATAACGAGGCTCTGGTGTCCGTCTTCTGGGAGGGTCTTTCGGGTCGTATTAAGGATGAGCTAGCCGGTCAGGACATTCCTACCACCCTGGATGACCTGGTCTCACTCGCTACCCGGATTGACATCCGGTTCCAAGAATGCACCAAAGAGACCACCCGGGAGAGAAAATTCCTCCGCCTTGCTCCTACTTTCCAGAGACCTGCCTCTCAACCAGTCACTCCCCGGGCGCACTCGCCCGAACCCATGCAGATCGACCAGACCAAGATGGTCAAATCTCGCCAAGAGTCACGTCGAGCCGAGGGGAGCTGTTTCTATTGTGGCAGTAAAGAGCACCTGATCCGTTCCTGCCCGGAGAGGCCAGGAAACTTCAGTGTCTAGGACCGCTCTGAGAGGTCGTCCTAGGCAAAAGTAAGCCCTCTCCATCCCTGACTTTTTCTGTCTCTTTCTCCTGGGGAGAGAACCGTCTCTTTGAAATTGCTCATCTTGATTCTGGAGCTGCTGGAAACCTCATTTCCCAGTCCCTGGTAGAGAGATACCAAATTCCCACCAAACCTCTGGCTGAACCATTGTCCGTCGCCTCCGTGGATGGAAGACTCCTTCCGGTGACCATCCTGCTCGTCACTGAGCCCCTAACCCTGCAGGTGGGAATGCTGCACTCGGAGAAAATCTCCTTCCACGTGCTGTCCGGACTCTCTCACTCCCTATTGCTAGGTCTACCCTGGCTCCAGACACATGAACCCATGCTGAATTGGCAATCCGGTGAAGTACTCCGGTGGGGGCAGTACTGCCATAGGACCTGCCTGATTCCGGTTCGCCCGACTTGTCCTCCACCTACCCCAGCTAATTTTCCCGGTCTACCGGCTCCTTACTGGTCCTACGCGGATGTCTTCGATAAAAAGGAAGCAGAGACACTGCCACCTCATAGGCCATATGATTCCCCGATCGACCTGGTACCTGGCGCCACTCCACCCCGTGGGCGTATTTACCCATTGTCGGCGGCCGAAACCCGGGCCATGTCTGAGTACATTGAGGAGAATCTGGCTAGGGGATTCATCCGGAAATCTACCTCCCCGGCTGGAGCCGGATTCTTATTTGTCAAAAAGAAGGATGGCTCGCTACGCCCCTGTATTGATTATAGAGGACTCAATCAGATCACGGTAAAAAACAAATATCCCCTGCTGCTTATCTCCGAGTTGTTTGATCGCCTTAAGGGCGCCAAGATCTTTTCCAAGCTGGATCTACGTGGAGCGTATAACCTGGTCTGAATCCGTCAAGGAGATGAGTGGAAGACGGCATTCAATACCCGGGACGGTCACTATGAGTACCATGTGATGCCCTTCGGTCTCTGCAATGCTCCCGCTGTCTTACAAGAATTGGTCAACGACATCTTCCATGATCTTCTTTACTCCTGCGTGGTGGTATACCTGGACGATATCTTGGTCTTCTCTCCGGATCTTCCCACACACCGGAGGGATGTTCGTCAGGTCCTGCTTAGGCTCAGGCAGAACCACCTCTATGCAAAATACGAGAAGTGCCTCTTCGAGCAGACCTCTCTTCCATTCCTGGGCTATGTTATCTCCCAGACAGGCCTACGAATAGATCCTGAGAAGCTCTCTGCTGTCCTAAAGTGGCCCCATCCAGAGGGGTTGAAGGCGATTCGGCGATTCCTGGGCTTCGCCAACTACTATCGTCTCTTCATCCCGCACTTCTCTTCTCGGACTGCTCCCATATCTGCACTCACCCATAAGGGAGCAAATCCCAAGGAATGGTCACCCGAGGCTGAGGAGGCCTTCCTTTCCTTAAAGCAAGCCTTCTCCTCGGCCCCAGTGCTGCACCGTCTGGATTGCATCAAACAGTTCTACCTGGAGGTTGATGCTTCCTCCTCCGGAGCGGTGCTCACCCAAAAGTCTTCTTCCGGGAGAATGGTAACCTGCAGCTTCTTCTCCAAACTCTTCTCCTCCTCGGAGCGCAACTACTCTATAGGAGACCGAGAACTGTTAGCCGTTAAATTGGCGCTGGAGGAGTGGCGTTACCTGCTTGAAGGGGCTCTATACCCGGTGATCATTTATACGGATCACAAAAACCTGGCATATCTCCAGAATGCCCAAAGACTCAACCCGCTCCAGGCCCGGTGGTCTTTGTTCTTCGCCCGCTTCGACTTCGTCCTACACTTCCGCCCGGCGGACAAGAATGTCAAAGTCGACGCCTTGTCCCAATCCTTCCTGTCCTCCGATCAAGAGGAGGAGCCTATGCACATCATCGACCCCTCCAAAGTGATGAATGTGGCCCCCTTGGATCTGACTCGTCTTCCACCCGGTAAGACGTTTGTAGCAGTACCAGATCGTGTGAAGGTTCTTCGCTGGGGTCATTCATCTAGACTAGCCGGCCATGCTGGCCAAAAGAAGACCTTCCAGCTCATCACCCGGCATTACTGGTGGCCTACCCTGCGCAAGGATGTGGTCGACTTCGTCTCAGCCTGTTCGTCCTGTGCCCGCAACAAAGTTCCCAGACATCTACCAGCCGGTCATCTCCTGCCTCTTCCCGTACCTGATGCTCCGTGGCAACACATTGCTATGGACTTTATTACAGATCTCCCTGTCTCTGCCGGTTGTACAGTCATTTGGGTGGTCGCCGACCGCTTTTCTAAAATGGCTCACATCATTCCCCTGCCTGGTCTCCCATCTGCATCAGTACTAGCTAAGGACTTCTTTCTCCACATCTTCCGTCTCCATGGCCTACCCCTCCACATCGTGTCGGATCGAGGGGCTCAGTTCACCTCTCGTTTCTGGTGAGCTACGTGTAAGCTGCTAGATGTCACCCTGGATTTCTCCTCCGCTTATCATCCACAGTCCAATGGTCAAGTGGCGCGGATCAACCAGATCCTTACCAGCTACCTCCGGCACTTTGTTAATGCTCACCATACTGATTGGGTGGATCTCCTGCCATGGGCCGAATTCTCCTACAACAACTATGAGAGCGAATCATCTTCCAAGTCTCCGTTCTTTATAGTCTATGGTCAACATCCCCGGATTCCGTTTCCCGTCTCCGCTTCTGTGGACAACCCTGCCGCGGAGTCTCTGGTCAGCGAATTTTCCACCATTTGGGAGAGTACTAGGTCCGCACTTCTTCAGTCCTCCGAGCGGATGAAGAGACATGCTGACAAGAGACTTCTGGATCCGCCTCAATTCCGTCCGGGAGACAAGGTTTGGCTCTCCTCCAAACATGTTCGGCTCAAAATACCCTCCTATAAGTTGGTTCCTCAGTTCATCGGTCCATTTGAAGTCCTTAAGCAAATCAATCCAGTGGCCTACAAGTTAAAACTCCCAGCCACCTTACGGATTCCCAACTCCTTCCACGTATTTCTCCTCAAACCAGTTGTCTTTAACTCTTTTTCCAACAATCCAGGTTCTTCCCCTGCTCCGGTTCTGCTGAGGACGTGTTTGAGGTAGAGAATATTCTGGCCACCAAGAGGGTAAGAGGTAAAACCTTTTTTCTGGTGGATTGGAAGGGGTTTGGCCCAGAGGAGAGAACGTGGGAACCCAGGGAGAACATCTCTGCTGAGGACGTGTTTGAGGTAGAGAATATTCTGGCCACCAAGAGGGTAAGAGGTAAAACCTTTTTTCTGGTGGATTGGAAGGGGTTTGGCCCAGAGGAGAGAACGTGGGAACCCAGGGAGAACATCCATGCCCCGCTTCTCCTTGAAAAATTTCTTTCTGGCCTAAAAAAGAGGGGGCGTAAAGGGGGGCGTACTGTACCATCGGCGTCTCTGACCCCTACCAGGCAGAGACGCCGTCCTTCTCACCTAGAATCATAGAATCATAGAATGGTAGAGTTGGAAGGGACCTCCTGGGTCATCTGGTCCAACCCCCTGCTCAAAGCAGGATTCACTAGATCATCTCAGACAGATGTCTGTCCAGCCTCTGTTTGAAGACGTCCATTGAAGGGGAACTCACCACCTCTCGTGGCAGCCTGTTCCACTCATTAATCACCCTAACTGTCAAAAAGTTTTTTCTAATATCTAATCTGTGTCTCCTCCCATTTAGTTTCATCCCATTGCTTCTAGTCTTTCCTTGTGCAAATGAGAATAAAGATGATCCTTCTACAATGTGACAGCCCTTGACATATTTGTAGACAGCTTTTAAGTCTCCTCTCAGTCTTCTTTTTTGCAAGCTAAACATTCCCAAATCCTGCAACCGTTCCTCATAGGACATGGTTTGCAGACCAGTCACCATTCTGGTCGCTCTTCTCTGAACTTGCTCCAGTTTGTCTATGTCTTTTTTAAAATGTGGTGCCCAAAACTGTACACAGTATTCCAGATGAGGTCTGACCAAAGAGGAGTAAAGACCGATAATGACTTCACGTGATCTAGACTGTATGCTTCTGTTAATACATCCCAGAATTGTATTTGCCTTTTTTGCTGCTGCATCACACTGTTGACTCATGTTCAGTCTATGATCTATTAGTATACCTAAGTCTTTTTCACATGTACTGTTGCTTAGCTCTATTCCTCCCATTCTGTATATGCTTTTTTCATTTTTATTGCCCAGATGTAGTACTTTGCATTTTTCCCTGTTAAAAACCATTCTGTTGGTTGCTGCCCACTGCTCCAGTTTATTTAGGTCTTTTTGAATCCTCTCTCTCTCTTCTCTAGTATTAGCTATCCCTCCTAGCTTTGTGTCATCAGCAAATTTAATCAGTTTACCCTCAATTCCTTCATCTAAATCATTGATAAAGATGTTGAACAATACAGGTCCCAGGACGGAGCCCTGTGGTACCCCACTTGAGACATTCATCCAGCTGGATGTGAAGCCATTTACAACCACCCTTTGAGTCCGATCACTAAGCCAGTTATGAATCCACCTAACAGTTGCCTGGTCCATTGCATACTTGGTCATTTTTTCAATAAGGATGGTGTGAGATACTTTGTCAAATGCTTTGCTGAAGTCAAGATATATTATATCTACAGCATTTCCCTGATCCACCCAGTCAGTGATTCTGTCATAGAAGGAAATTAAGTTAGTCTGACATGACTTGTTAGTTACAAACCCATGCTGACTCTGGTTAATCACTTCATTCTTATCCATGTACTTACATACATGTTGTTTAATAATTTGTTCAAAGATCTTTCCTGGTATAGAAGTCAGACTCACCGGCCTATAGTTCCCTGGGTCCACCTTCTTCCCCTTTTTGAAGATAGGAACAACATTTGCTCTTCTCCAGTCTTCTGGGACTTCTCCTGTTCTCCAAGAATTTTCAAAGATTATGGAGAGTGGTTCTAAAATTTCTTCTACGATCTCCTTCAGTACTCTGGGGTGTAATTCATCTGGACCTGGAGACTTGAACTCATTTATGTTAGCTAAATATTCCCTCACAATCTTTCTGTTTACAGATAACTTGGATTCCTCTATTCCTTTAAAAGGACAGTGAAGATCAGTTGATGTTACATTTTCTTTCTGAGAGAAAACAGATGCAAAATAGGAATTAAAAAGTTCGGCCTTCTCAACATCCTCTCTTACCATTTCTCCATTTTCATCCTGTAAAAATCCTATAGCATCTTTGACTTTTCTTTTACTTTTGACATACCCCCAAAATCCTTTTTTATTGCTTTTGACATCTCTTGCAAGCCTTAATTCATTGTCAGCTTTAGCTAACCTGATACGTGCCCTGCAGGATCTGCAGACTGCATTATAATCTTCTTTAGATATGCCTCCCTCTTTCCATTTAATAAATATTTCTTTCTTTCTTTTTAGCATGTGTTTAAGTTCTGTGTTCATCCATCCTGGTTTCCTTAAATGCTTCCCATTCTTCCTACTTTTCGGGATTGTTAACGATTGTGCTTTGAGAATCTCATTTTTAAAAATTTCCCATCCTTCCTGGACATTTTTGTCCTTAAGGACATCCAGCCATTGGATCCCTCCTATTCTCTTTCTGAGTCTCTTAAAATCTGCCTTTCTAAAATCTAACCTTGAAGTCTGAGTCTTCACATGTCTTCCTCCTCTAGTTATCCAAAATTCTATAATAGCATGATCGCTGCCTCCTAGGGTCCCAGCCACCTTTACCTCCTCAACCATTTCCTCCCTGTTTATAAGGATTAGATCCAAAGTAGCAGATCCCCTTGTTTTCTCCCCTACCTTTTGGAAGATAAAGTTGTCAGCAAGAGAGGATAAGAATTTGCTTGACCTGTTAGCTTTACTTGAGAGAGATTCCCAACAAATGTCTGGATAGTTGAAATCTCCCATGACCACTACGTCATATTTTTTGGAGAACTTGGTCATTTGATACATAAAGAGTTCATCCATATCTTCAGCTTGCCCAGGTGGCCTGTAGTAAATGCCTACAATGGTGTCCTTTCCGTTGTTCTCTCCTTGTATTCTTACCCAAACAGTTTCCACAGAACTCCCAGTCTCTGAAGCTTCAATCTCTGTGCAGATATTCGCTTTTCTAACATACAATGCGACACCTCCTCCTCGTTTATCAATTCTGTTTCTTGCAAATAAGTTGTAGCCTTTTAGCCTTTTATTCCAATCATGTGTATCGTCCCACCAAGTTTCAGTGATTCCAATGACATCATATTTCTTTTCCTGCATTAGTAGTTCCAATTCTCCTTGTTTGTTGCCCATGCTTTGTGCATTTGTATAAAAACATTTTAGTTTGTGATTGGTTTCTCTTCCTCCCATATTTTTATTATTTAAATTGTTTTGTCTTTGTTCTTCCTTTCCACTTCCAGTAGCAGAGATCTCAATAGTATTTGTCAGCTGTATGGCTTTTTCTGGCCTTTTGCTTCCCTTCCCACATTGTTCTAGTTTAAAGCTCTTCTGATGAGTGTAGCAAGGCGACTTCCAAATACATGTTTTCCAGTCTTGGTAAGGTGCACCCCATCTCTAGCAAGTAGTCCATCGTATAGGTAATTCATTCCGTGATCCAGAAATCCAAATCCTTGTTGACGGCACCATCGACGTAGCCAGTTGTTCACCTGTAGAATCTTATTCCACCTCATTGTTCCATGGCCATCCACTGGGAGGATGGATGAGAAGACCACCTGCGCTCCCAATTCTTTCACTTTCTTGCCTAAGTCTTCAAAGTCACTGCAGATGGTTTCCAGGTCCTTTCTTGCGGTGTCATTTGTCCCCACATGTATTAGCAGGAATGGGTAGTGATCTGTAGGTCTGAAGAGTCTTGATATCCTGTCAGACACATCTTTAATTTTTGCTCCTGGAAGACAGCACATTTCTCTTGAGGTTATGTCTGGTCTGCAGATAGCGGCCTCTGTTCCTCTTAACAGGGAATCCCCCATGACCACCACTCTCCGTTTTTTCTTCACAACATTCTTCTTTCTCCATCCAGGAGGATTCTGAGGGCTTACAAGGTTCTTCATTGCTGGCAAAGTCTTATTTTGCAGTATTTCTTCATGGTTCTCCTGCGTGAGAGCCTGGTACTGGTTCCTGAGCAGTATGGGTGCTGACTGCCTCTCGATCCTCCTGCTTCTGTGGGTCACATGCTTCCATTCCTCTGTTTCGTCAGGTGCAGTTCGAATTTCTTCTCTTTCTGAATCATGAAGAGATAATTCTGCTCTGTCTAAGAACTCTTCACCTTCCTTAATGATTTTCAAGGTAGTTAACCTCTCTTCTAGATTTCGCAACTTTTCCTCCAACAGGGACACAAGCTTGCATTTCTGGCATGTGAAGTTTGGTTTTTCCACTGGCAAGTCTGTGAACATGTAGCAGGATATGCAGCTCACCAAATGGCTCCTGGACTCTTCCATGTTCTTATTGTTAATGTTCTGAAAACAGTGAAAAAAGCTTAAAAAAAAAAGCTTGTCCTCTTTTCAGCTCCAACAGCCAAAATCCAGTGTTCTTTGAGCTCGCGGAGACTCTTCACTTACCCCAAAATGCAGTGGGAATATGCAAATTATCTCCTCAGGACTCCTCCCCTGGTTTTCCTCCCCGCTCCCCGCGCGGTGTCCTCCTGCGCTCCTCTTCCTGCTGCTGCCGGCGCGCGCAGCTTCCCGGGCACTGTGCTTAGGGCGCGTGCGCGCGCTCCCTCTCTCTTAAAGCGGCCGCGCACACCGTCCTAAGGAGTCCCCGGCCAATAGCCGAGGGTCCTCCCATATATAAGGCACCTCCTCCAAAATGGAGGTGCCCGAGCAAAAGTTGTTGCACAGTATTCTTACCTCTGCTTCAGCCCTCAGGTCCAGTTGCCAGCCTGACTACTGTTCCAGTCCGCCAGTCTGACTACTCTCCTGCCCGACAGTCTGCCTTACGTTCTACCCGCCAGTCTGTCTATGAGCAAGCCCGCCTGCTTACCAGGAAGCTCCTGCCAGTTACCTGCCAGCTACCTGCTGTGCCTGCTAGCCCGCTCACCTGGGAGCACTCGCCTGTTACCTGCCTGTTCCTGCCCATTACCTGCCTGCTACCTGGCGTGCCTGCTAGCACACTCACCTGGGAGCACTCGCCTGTTACCTGCCTGTTACCTGATAGCCTACCTGGAGGCTCCTGCGGTCACTTGCCGTGACCACCCGCCTGCTAACCTAGAGACTTCAACCTGCTCTGCGGTCACGTGCCGTGACCACCCGTCAACTATCCAGAGACTTCTGCCTGCCTGTTGTGTCCATCCGCTATACCGGTCAATCTCAGTCTGCTGACCCGTGGGAGCCACCTGCTCTCTTACAAGGTCGTCCCCAGAGTAGCAACTGGTCCCTCTGCTCGGTCCCTCCCTGGTCACAGAGTCGTTAGCCACCGTACGACCAGGGTCGGTCTGAGTTGATACTTAGTCACGCCCCTCTGGGTCCCTCCTTGCACCGCGGCACAGAGGTTCCACCACCCGGATCCGTAACAATAGACTGTTAGAATTTGTATTATGGCAAGAAAAAAGCAGCTAAGTAAAGAAAAAACGAGTGGACTACATTACTTTAAGAAATGAAGGTCAGTCAGTGCGAAAAATTGGGCAAACTTTGAAAGTGTCCCCAAGTGCAGTTGCAAAAACCATCAAGCGCTACAAAGAAACTGGCTCACATGAGGACCGCCCCAGAAAAGGAAGACCAAGAGTCACCTCTTCTTCTGAGGATAAGTTTATCCGAGTCACCAGCCTCAGAAATCGCAGGTTAACAGCAGCTCAGATTAGAGACCAGGTCAATGCCACACAGAGTTCTAGCAGCAGACACATCTCTTCAACAACTGTTGAGAGGAGACTTCGTGCAGCAGGCCTTCATTGCAATATAGCTGCTAGGAAACCACTGCTAAGGACAGGCAACAAGCAGAAAAGACTTGTTTGGGCTAAAGAACACAAGGAATGGACATTAGACCAGTGGAAATCTGTGCTTTGGTCTGATGAGTCCAAATTTGAGATCTTTTGTTCCAACCACCGTGTCTTTGTGTGACGCAGAAAACATAGTAACATAGTTTTTAAGGTTGAAGGAAGACTAAGTCCATCTAGTTCAACCCATAGCCTAACATGTTGATCCAGAGGAAGGCAAAAAAAACCCATGTGGCAAACACTAAGCTCCACATTGGGGAAAAAAATTCCTTCCCGACTCCATACGACAATCAGACTACTTCCCTGGATCAACGCCCTATCAAGGAATCTAGTATTTATAACCTGTAATATTATACTTTTCAAGAAAGGCATCCATGCCCTTCTTAAATTTTAACAGTGAATCACTCATTACAACATCATGCGGCAGAGAGTTCATAGTCTCACTGCTCTTACAGTAAAGAATCCCCGTCTGTGATTATGATTAAACCTTCTTTCCTCCAGATGTAGAAGATGCCCCCTTGTCCCCGTCTCAGGCCTCAGAGTAAAAAGATCAGTAGACAGGTCTTTGCACTGTCCCCTCATATACTTGTACATAGTAATAAGATCACCCCTAAGCCTTCTTTTTTCCACAGTAAATAACCCCAAGTGTAATAACCTGTCTTGGTATTGCAGACCCCCCAGTCCTCTAATAACCTTGGTCGCTCTTCTCTGCACCCACTCTAGTTCAGCTATGTCTTTCTTATACACCGGAGACCAGAACTGTACACAGTATTCTAAGTATGGTCGCACTAATGACTTGTATAGAGGTAAAATTATGTTCTCCTCATGAGCATCTATGCCTCTTTTAATGCATCCCATTATTTTATTTGCCTTTGCAGCAGCTGCCTGACACTGGCCACTAAACGGTTTAATCATAATCACAGACGGGGATTCTTTACTGTAAGAGCAGTGAGACTATGGAACTCTCTGCCACATGATGTTGTAATGAGTGATTCACTGTTAAAATTTAAGAAGGGCATGGATGCCTTTCTTGAAAAGTATAATATTACAGGTTATAAATACTAGATTCCTTCATAGGGCGTTGATCCAGGGAACTAGTCTGATTGTCGTATTGAGTCGGAAAGGAATTTTTTTCCCCAATGTGGAGCTTAGTGTTTGCCACATGGGGTTTTTTTTTGCCTTCCTCTGGATCAACATGTTAGGCTATGGGTTGAACTAGATGGACTTAGTCTTCCTTCAACCTTAAAAACTATGTTACTATGTTACTATGTTACTAATACACCCAGGTCTTTTTCAGTTACAGTTTTGCCCAGTGTTTTACAATTAAGCATATGATTATACATTTTATTTCCTCTGCCCAAGTGCATTACCTTACATTTATCCCCATTAAAGCTCATTTGCCATTTATCAGCCCAAGCTTCTAGCTTACATAGATCCTCCTGTAATATAAAATTGTCCTCCTCTGTATTGATTACCCTGCAGAGTTTAGTGTCATCTGCAAATATTGAAATATTACTCTGTATGCCCCCTACAAGGTCATTAATAAATATGTTAAAAAGAAGGGGGCCCAATACTGACCCCTATGGTACCCCACTGTTAACTGAGACCCAGTCTGAGTGTTTTCCATTAATAACCACCCTTTGTTTCCTATCACTGAGCCAATTCTTAACCCACATATGTTATGCACACGCCCGGGCTGAGCGGCGTGTGCGTGTGATTGTAGTGATTCCACTGGACCATGAACCGGAGAGTGCCTGGAGGGGCGTGACTAAGTATCTGGCCGATCTGACCAAGATGGCACGACGGCATACGACGCCAGTGCACCAGGGAGAAACCGGGCAGAGGGACCAGGTGCTACTCCAGGTCAAACTCCGGACACGGGGGTTGACCCACACAGGGATTACTGGATCAGGCTGGTTAGGCTGGCGCACAGACTGGAGGGTATAGGCAGGCACGACTGGTATGCAGGCAGGCGGGTAAAGGCAAGCGCAGCTAGAGTGCAGACAGGGAGGCACTAGCAGGTAGGAACACAGGCGGGATAGGACCCAGTACACACTGGGACTCAGGAACAGGCAGGTTAGGCTGGCACAGACTGGTGGATATAAGCAAACACGGCAGGTATGCAGATGGGTGGATACAGGCGAGTATGCAGGCAGGGAGGTACTGGCCGAAAGGACGGGCTGGAGCACAGAAAGGTTAAGACCCAGTACAGACTGGGTCACAGAACCGCAGATGCGGTAGACAACCACAGCAGAGAGGGAACGCCCGAAGCGGTGGGCAAGAACAGAGCAGGACGGGGCTGCAGGAGCAGCGAGCACAAGCAGGGCAGGACAGGACTGCCGGAGCAGCGGGCACAAGCAGGGCAGGACAGGACTGCCGGAGCAGCGGGCAGAAGCAGGGCAGGACAGGACTGCCGGAGCAGCGGGCAGAAGCAGGGCAGGACAGGACTGCCGGAGCAGCGGGCAGAAGCAGGGCAGGACAGGACTGCCGGAGCAGCGGGCAGAAGCAGGGCAGGACAGGACTGCCGGAGCAGCGGGCAGAAGCAGGGCAGGACAGGACTGCCGGAGCGGCGGGCAGAAGCAGGGCAGGACAGGACTGCCGGAGCGGCGGGCAGAAGCAGGGCAGGACAGGACTGCGGGAGCAGCGGGCAGAAGCAGGGCAGGACAGGACTGCCGGAGCAGTGGGCAGAAGCAGGGCAGGCTAGAACCGCCGGAGCGGTAAGCAAAGGAGTCAGAGCAGACTAGAACCGCCGGAGCGGTGAGCAAAGGAGTCAGAGCAGGCTAGAACCACCGGAGCGGTGAGCAAAGGAGTCAGAGCAGGCTAGAACCACCGGAGCGGTGAGCAAAGGAGTCAGAGCAGGCTAGGCTGAGTAGGGGGGACAGGGCTCTGTTCACATGGAACAGACAGGAAGGGAAAGGCAGAGCCAGACACCCAGAGGGTACTAGCAGAGAAGTAGCGAGTGGACCACAAACTCACAAACGGGAGTACAGAGACAACAAGCAGGAGTTAGGTACGAGTTCAGACTCTGCAGAAAAAGGAAGGGAACGGACATAGAGGCAAAACAGGTAAAGGATAGGAGAGAGTTCAGACTGGAACTGAGTGTACGGAGGAGACCGACACTGCAGCGGAATACAGGAGCGGGTCTGGGAATACGGCCCCCAGAGAGGCAGGACGAACAGGCAAGGTGCGTGTTCAGACAGGACAGACAAGATACAGGAGCAGGTCTAGGTAATCGGCCCCTAGAAGGCAGGAGGAACAGGCTAGGAGCGTGTTCAGACAGGTCAGACAAGATACAGGAACGGGTCTAGGTAATCGGCCCCTAGAAGGCAGGAGGAACAGGCTAGGAGCGTGTTCAGACAGGCCTGGAAATACAGCCTCCAGGATAGGCAGACAAGAGAACACAGAACGGGACCTGGCACCTTCAGAGTGCAAGCACACACTGAATGAAACACTATGTCAGGCAGGGATAGATGGGAGCAGCTGAGCTATATACCAGGTGACAGACAGCAATAGGCTGAGGACGCACAAGGGGTGTGACCCACAGCAGGTACAAAAAGCAGGAAGTGATCGGGCGCCGCCCTTAAGCAGCAGAAACAGACACAAACAGACAGCATGGAGGGAAGCCAGAGAGACATTCTGGACAGGAGATCAAGTGCGCGCTCTTGCACAGTGGGAGATGGACCACTATGCAAGGACGCCGCCAGGTATGTTACAACATACATATATTTTCCCCTATCCCCATTGTTCTCATTTTATGTATCAACCTTTTGTGTGGAACCGTATCAAAAGCTTTTGAAAAGTCCATATACACAACATCCACTGCATTTCCTTGGTCCAGTCCAGAACTTGCCTCCTCATAAAAACTGATCAGATTAGTTTGACAGGAATGGTCCCTCGTAAACCCATGTTGATATTGGGTCATGAGGTTATTCTTCTTCAGATACTCTATTATAGCATCTTTTAGGAAACCTTCCAGGATTTTACCCACAGTAGAGGTTAAGCTTACCGGCCTATAATTTCCAAGTTCAGTTTTTGTCCCCTTTTTGAATATTGGCACCACATTTGCTATACGCCAGTCCTGTGGTACAGACCCTGTTATTATGGAATCTTTAAAGATTAAAAATAATGGTCTATCTATGACGTTACTTAATTCCTGCAGTACTCGCGGGTGTATCCCATTCGGGCCCGGGGATTTGTCAACTTTAGTGATTTTTAGACGCCGCCGTACTTCCTGCTGGGTTAAGCAAGTGACATTTAATGGAGAATTTTTGTTATCACTAATCATGTTTTCTGTCATGTGATTTTCTTGTGTAAATACGGTTGAAAAAAAATCATTTAGCATATTGGCTTTTTCCTCATCCTCATCCACCATTTCACCCAGACTATTTTTAAGGGGGCCAACACTATCATTTTTTAGTTTTTTACTATTTATGTAGTTAAAGAATATTTTGGGGTTATTTTTACTTTCTCTGGCAATGATTCTCTCTGCCTCAATCTTTGCTGCCTTGATTTGTTTTTTACATAATTTATTTAATTTTCTATATTTATTTAATGCCTCATCACTACCTACTTGCTTTAGTTCTCTAAATGCTTTCTTTTTGTCACTTATTGCGCCCCTTACAGTTCTATTTAGCCATAGTGGTTTCCTCCTATTTCTAGCATGTTTATTCCCAAAGGGTATATATTGTGCACAGGTCCTATTCCGGATGTTAATAAATGTCTCCCATTTGCTTTGTGTAGCTTTATGTCTCAGGATATCGTCCCAGTTTATTGCACTAAAATCATCTCTCAACCGTTGGAAATTTGCCTTCCTGAAGTTTAGTGTCCTTGTAACCCCTCTACTACACATCTTATTAAAGGTTACATGAAAACATATTATTTTGTGATCACTATTACCCAAGTGACCCCCAACTCGCATATTTGATATGCGGTCTGGCCTATTGGTTAATATTAGGTCTAACAGTGCCCCCCTTCTTGTTGGGTCCTGAACCAGTTGTGAAAGGTAATTGTTTCTCTTAGTTGTCAAAAACCTATTACCTTTGCTTGAACTACATGTTTCTGTCCCCCAATGTATTTCAGGGTAGTTGAAGTCTCCCATAATAATGACTTCTCCTTGAGTCGCTGCTTCATCTATTTGCTTTACGAGGATATTCTCCGCTACTTCCATTATTTTTGGAGACTTATAACAAACCCCTATCAGTAATTTATTATTTTTTCCCCCTCCCCTTATCTCCACCCACAGGGACTCTACATTTTCATTAGATTCACATATATCCTCCCGCAAGACAGGTTTTAAGGATGATTTTACATATAAACACACACACCCCCCTCGCTTGTTTGTACGGTCATTTCTGAACAGACTATAGCCCTGTAAATTAACTGCCCAGTCATGGCTCTCGTCCAGCCACGTCTCAGATATCCCTACCATGTCATAATTATTTTCCAACAAAATTAATTCTAATTCCTCCATTTTGTTGGTGAGGCTTCTGGCATTAGTGTACATGCATTTTATGTATCTCTCTGTACCTCTATTCCTTCTTACTTTATTGACTGTTCTAACCCCACCCCCAATTTCTTTATTTGTGCCCAGGTCACTATCTGCACTATCTTCCCCACCTATAAAATGAATACCCTCCCCCCAATCCCTAGTTTAAACACTTCTCCAACCTTCTAGCCATTTTCTCCCCCAGCACAGCTGCACCCTCCCCATTAAGGTGCTGCCCAGTCGGCCCAGTTCTCCAGGAACCCAAATCCCTCCTTCCTACACCAGTTCTTGAGCCACCTATTTATGTCCCTAATCTTCCGTTGCCTCTCTGGCGTGGCACGTGGTACCGGTAGTATTTCAGAGAATACCACCTTGGAGGTCCTTGCTTTCAGCTTGCAGCCTAATTCCCTGAAATCATCTTTAAGGACCTTCCACCTACATTTAACTTTTTTATTTGTGCCAATGTGTACCATGACTGTTGGGCCCTGACCAGCCCCTCCCAGTAATCTGTCAACCCGATCAGCGATGTGCTGGACTCGAGCGCCAGGTAGGCAGCACACTGTTCGACGATCCCTGTCTTTGTGACAGATTGCCCTATCTGTTCCCCTAATAATTGAGTCCCCCACTACCAGCACCTGCCTGGCCTGCCCTACTCTCCTATTTCCCTCTTTACTGGAGCTGACACTCCTCCGGCTTTCAGGGGACTTGCCTTGCTGCAGTAGTGCTACCCCTGTACCGTCACTCCCCTCATCTGCCAACTTTGCAAACTTATTGGGGTGTGCCAGATCAGGACTAGCCTCCTTGGCACTCTTCCCTCTACCCCCCTTCTAACTGTCACCCAACTAGCGACCTCACTGTCCTGCAGCTCCCGATTACCACCTTCCCCCACATCTACCCCAGTGAGCTGCTGCTCAGTGAGCAGCAGACTCCTTTCCATGTTGTCAATGGATCTCAGTGTTGCCAGCTGCTCATTTAGATCCAGTATCTGGGCTTCCAACCGCACAACGTGCACACATCTCGCACAATGCACTTTTGGAAGTGCATTGAGGTGAAGGGTGCATTGCTGGAAAAGGGAAAAAAAAAACAAAAAAACAACTCTTTAAATCTCTTAATTTGCGAGTGTGAACGAGCTGAGTGTGACCGGAGCGTAAGTGCGAACGAAAGTAAGTGTGTGACTTGTTTTTCAGTGAAGAGGTATTTGGGAATCCTGCAGAAAATACCTGTGTGAATTGCGGTGAGTGCTGCATTGTGACCTGCTGAGTGCTTTTATACCTGTTTAGATGTATTGGGCTTTTTAAAACCTATTTTCTCACTACAGTTTTAGTTTCTTAGTTTACTACCTGTGTATTTAAGGGTTAACTACATTGCACTAAAATCCTGAGGTGTAGCTTTACTCACAAGGGGTTAATTAAGGGGAAGGGGTTATAATTAAGGGTTTATAAGGGGCAGCTGGTTGGGCATCCAGTCCTTTGGAAGTGCATTGAGGTGAAGGGTGCATTGCTGGAAAAGGAAAAAAAAAAAAAACTCTTTAAATCTCTTAATTTGTGAGTGTGAATGAGCTGAGTGAGACCGGAGCATAAGTGCGAACGAAAGTAAGTGTGTGACTTGTTTTTCAGTGACTTGGATTCAGGGAGTTTGGAAGGGAGGACTTTGGACTGAATTGCTGTCTGTATTTCATTAATTCTTTACTTTTATTTTTACTTAACATTCTGTCTATTGCAATCCCCATTAGGAAATGAGCTCCATTATTGATAATGCTATCCAGTGTACATCTTGCCACATGTATGCATTCCTTGAACAGCCGGTCGTGGTTGCTTACTGCAAAAAAGGTGAACGGATGGACTCTACATGCCTGGTTCCCACCATGAAGCATGGAGGAGGAGGTGTGATGGTGTGGGGGTGCTTTGCTGGTGACACTGTTGGGGATTTATTCAAAATTGAAGGCATACTGAACTAGCATGGCTACCACAGCATCTTGCAGCGGCATGCTATTCCATCCGGTTTGCGTTTAGTTGGACCATCATTTATTTTTCAACAGGACAATGACCCCAAACACACCTCCAAGCTGTGTAAGGGCTATTTGACCAAGAACGAGAGTGATGGGGTGCCACGCCAGATGACCTGGCCTCCACAGTCACCAGACCTGAACCCAATCGAGATGGTTTGGGATGAGCTGGACCGCAGAGTGAAGGAAAAAGGGCCAACAAGTGCTAAGCATCTCTGGGAACTCCTTCAAGATTGTTGGAAGACCATTTCCGGTGACTACCTCTTGAAGCTCATCATGAGAATGCCAAGAGTGTGCAAAGCAGTCATCAAAGCAAAAGATGGCTACTTTGAAGAACCTAGAATATAAGACATATTTTCAGTTGTTTCACACTTTTTTGTTAAGTATATAATTCCACATGGGTTAATTCAGAGTTCTGATGCCTTCAGTGTGAATGTACAATTTTCATAGTCATGAAAATACAGAAAAATCTTTAAATGAGAAGGTGTGTCCAAACTTTTGGTCTGTACTGTATGTATATATATGTTTATTACATGCATATAATTCTGCTTTGCAAATGCAATCTACACACTTGTAATTTGTACCTTATTACTTTTTGCTTCTTTTCATATACATTTCCATATGTATTATTTTATTTTCATTTTTGCACTATATTACTTATTGCTCTCTATCTTGCACAATGTGTGATTTTGCGCTGTTGATATATTTCAACATAATCCATATTTATTTGCAATCATCACTTTAGTCCATTACCTTTAGAAACACTATTATACTTACCTACATTGCCATCTTGTGGTATCCTTTTAAATTACGATACCACCTTATACAGGATTTTACATAGCATCATACACACTCTCATCATCCAATGGACGAGGTGAGGTAGTATGCGTGCGCACACTGCGCTCTGCTGGCTTACGTCTCCGGCATCCTCCGTTTCCCAGGCATCAGGGTCATTTGACAGTGACGTTGCGGGTAACGTGACGTGGGGCTTGCAGAACCTCTTGTGGGCGCATGCGTCAATCCATGCCATACCTCTCCTATTGACTAAGTTACATATATACCTGTATATACACTGCTCAAAAAATAAAGGGAAGACTTAAAAAACACAATGTAACTCCAAGTCAATAACACTTCTGTGAAATCTACCTGTCCAGTTATGAAGCAACACTGATTGTGAATCAATTTCTCCTGCTGTTGTGCAAATGGAACAGACAACTGGTAGAAATGATAGGCAATTAGCAAGATACCCCCTATAAAGGAAAGGTTCTGCAGGTGGTGACCACAGACCATTTCTCTGTTCTCATCCTTTTTGGCTACTTTTTCATTTTGCCATTGCTCTCACCCATAGAGGTACAGTAGCAGGAGGCGGTGTCTACAGTACAACCCACAGAAGTTGCGCTGGTAGTGCATTTTAGCCAGGATGCCACATCAGTGTGAGCTGTGGCAGGAAGGGTAGCTGTGTCTGTCAGCACAGTGTCCAGAGCATGGAGCAGATACCAGGAGATGTGGAGGGAGCCATAGGAAGGCAACAACCCAGCAGCAGGACCGTTACCCCCTCCTTTGTGCAAGGAGGAACAGGAGGAGCACTGCCAGAGCCCTGCAAAATGACCTCCAGCAGGCCACACATGTGCATGTGTCTGCACAAACGGTTAGAAACCGACTCCATGAGGGTGGTATGAGGGCCTGACGTCCACAGATGGGGGTTGTGCTCACAGCCCAACACCGTGTAGGACGCTTCGCATTTGCCACAGAACACCAGGATTGGCAAAGTCGCCACTGGCGCCCTGTGCTCTTCACAGATGAAAGCAGGTTCACACTGAGCACATGTGACAGACGTGACAGAGTCTGGAGATGCCGTGGAGAGCGATCTGCTGCCTGCAACATCCTTCAGCATGACCGGTTTGGCAGTGGGTCAGTAATGGTGTGGGGTGGCATTTCTTTGGAGGGCCGCACAGCCCTCCATGTGCTCGCCAGAGGTAGCCTGACTGCCATTAGGTACCGAGATGAGATCCTCAGACCCTTTGTGAGACCATATGCTGGTGCGGTTGGCCCTGGGTTCCTCCTAATGCAGGATAATGTCAGACCTCATGTGGCTGGAGTGTGTCAGCAGTTCCTGCAAGATGAAGGTGACTCGCCCCCTGGGCCGTGGGGCACTCGGGACCAGACTTCAGGGCAATGCTGGGAGTAGTAGTGGCGACCTGGTCCTGTGCCTCAGGGTGGTCAGACCAGTGGTAGTCTATAATGTGCTGTAGGTAATGTCCGACTACGCCACCCGTGGATTGCGGCTATTATGAACCGCCGCTGCAAGGCAGACTGCTGAGGCTGATGGTGTTTGCAGCTGAGGTAGTGTTACTCCCCACGGGAAGAGTGCAGCCCCAGGGCAGTGTAGAGGATGGTGGGGGTGATGGTGCAGAGAGTCCCAGTGCCGTTAGTGCTGGAGGAGCAAGGAGTACACAGACAACGTACTGCAGTCCAATAACTTTTACTCACAGTTCATATGCTCCGGGTCACTTCAGCGCAAACAGTGACCACCCAAGCCGTGCGGTGTCCACCAGGTGAGGGACTCGGTCAACCTCCAGGCACTTCAGGAGTATGGTTCAGAGCTCCTTCCTATCCTTCCTTCGGCTCATGCCCCACCAGTGACCAAGCTTTTGTCCAGCTCCCGCGGGTCTATGCGGGCAAACGTGGGCCCCGTTTCCCGCTACCCTATATGGTATGCCTTCCTAGCAAGGTTTAGCAAGGGGTCGCACCAAGTGATGGTCGCGACCTCCGGTTCTTGGCTGAAGATTATTAGCTTCCACCAAATTGTGATCCGGTACCCTCTTCTTGCCCGACCGGTCACCCGATTCACATTGGTCCTTAGGGTCCCTTCCACCTTCTTGTTCCTGAGCCCTTCTGTTTCTTGGCCACTTCTTTCCCATTTCCTGTTCCTTCTCTTCTCTGTTCCTTCTCCTCTCAGGCCCCGGCCTTTTCTCTAGGCCTGCCTCTGAGCAGAGCTCCTACAGAGCCTCTGCTCCCTGTCTTCTCTTCTCTCTGTACTTCACCCAGAACTAAGGTGGTGCCCACCTTTTATACTTCCCTCTAGAACTTGAGCCCAGGTGACCAGCAACCAATGGGCTCCTACCTACGCTCAGGAACCGTCCCCTTCTGCTCCTACATCACAGGGTTTTCCTCCCCCCTCCCCACTCCAGCCAGGGACATGGTCTGTCGTGCCTGCATTACTATTTAAGTGGGAGCACCGTTGAGCTGTCCCCTGGAAATGGGGTGTGTGTGCTGCATGCAGCTACCTGAGCCCTGGTCCATACTCCATCCTTACCCGGGAGTGGAATATCACACCTCTGGCAGAGGTGCAATACCTCTGTAGCGATCGAGCACTCGGGGCGTTACAAAGGCATTGAAGCTATGGACTGGCCCTCCCGTTCCCCAGACCTGAATCCGATTGAGCACATCTGGGACATCATGTCTCGCTCCATCCACCAACGTCTCGTAGCACGACAGACTGTCCAGGAGGTTGCGGATGCTTTAGTCCAGGTCTGGGAGGAGATCCCACAGGAGACCATCCGCAACCTCATCAGGAGCATGCCCAGGCGTTGTACGGAGGTCATACAGGCACGTGGAGGCCACACACAATACTGAGCCTCATTTTGACTTGTTTTAAGGACATTACAGGAAAGTTGGAGCAGCCTGTAGTGTGTTTTTCCACTTTAATTTTGGGGGTGACTCCAAATCCAGGCCTCCATTGGTTAATAAATTTGATTTCCATTGATTATTTTTGTGCGATTTTGTTGTCAGCACATTCAACTTTGTACAGAACAAAGTATTCAATGAGGATATTTCATTCATTCAGATCTAGGATGTGTTATTTGAGTGTTCCCTTTATTTTTTTGAGCAGTGTATATACCCTCCTCATTCTAGATGCACTAACCCCCTTACGAAGGTATGCCAAAACGTGCGTAAGGGTGGGTGCATATCAGCTGCAACATTCATCTACCAAGGTATTTCTGCAATTCACTTAGTATATGCTTATTAGCTGTGTTTGGTCTCTTAGCCATAACCATTGAACACGCAATATTCCTGCATTTACTGCATTTACACACATATGACAGAGGTATTATTCTGTACATGCATTTTATTATAGAAATACATTTAGCTGATGTTAATTATAAAATGTATCTCTGACATTTATTTTATCAGCATTATATATGCTTGGTTGCACAGGCACTTTATTGATTATTTATTTATTTATTTTACTCACTTATATAGCGCCATTAATTCCACAGCGCTTTACAGACATTATGGACACTGTCCCCATTGGGGCTCACAATCTAAATTCCCTATCAGTATGTCTTTTTGGAATGTGGGAGGAAACCGGAGAACCCGAAGGAAACCCACGCAAACACGGGGAAAACATACAAACTCCTTGCGTGCTGCCCTATTATACCAAGTACCCTCTTGGTCAAATAGCCCTTACACAGCCTGGAGGTGTGTTTGGGGTCATTGTCCTGTTGAAAAATAAATGATGGTCCAACTAAACGCAAACCGGATGGAATAGCATGCCGCTGCAAGATGCTGTGGTAGCCATGCTGGTTCAGTATGCCTTCAATTTTGAATAAATCCCCAACAGTGTCACCAGCAAAGCACCCTCACACCATCACACCTCCTCCTCCATGCTTCACGGTGGGAACCAGGCATATAGAGTCCATCCGTTCACCTTTTCTGAGTCGCACAAAGACACGGTGGTTGGAACCAAAGATCTCAAATTTGGACTCATCAGACCAAAGCACAGATTTCCACTGGTCTAATGTCCATTCCTTGTGTTCTTTAGCCCAAACAAGTCTCTTCTGCTTGTTGCATGTCCTTAGCAGTGGTTTCCTACCAGCTATTTTACCATGAAGGCCTACTGCACAAAGTCTCCTCTTAACAGTTGTTGTAGAGATGTGTCTGCTGCTAGAACTCTGTGTGGCATTGACCTGGTCTTTAATCTGAGCTGCTGTTAACCTGCGATTTCTGAGGCTGGTGACTCGGATAAACATCCTCAGAAGCAGAGGTGACTCTTGGACTTCCTTTCCTGTGGCGGTCCTCATGTGAGCCAGTTTCTTTGCAGTGCTTGATGGTTTTTGCAACTGCATTTGGGGACACTTTCAAAGTTTTCCCAATATTTCGCACTGACTGACCTTCATTTCTTAAAGTAATAATGGCCATTGCTTTTTTCTTGCCATAATACAAATTCTAACAGTCTATTCAGTAGGACTATCAGCTGTGTATCCACCTGACTTCTGCACAACACAACTGATGGTCCCAACCCCATTTATAAGGCAAGAAATCCCACTTATTAAACCTGACAGGGCACACCTGTGAAGTGAAAACCATTTTCGGTGACTACCTCTTGAAGCTCATCAAGAGAATGCCAAGAGTGTGCAAAGCAGTCATCAAAGCAAAAGGTGGCTACTTTGAAGAACCTAGAATATAAGACATATTTTCAGTTGTTTCACACTTTTTTGTTAAGTATATAATTCCACATGTGTTAATTCATAGTTTTGATGCCTGCAGTGTGAATGTACAATTTTCATAGTCATGAAAATACAGAAAAATCTTTAAATGAGAAGGTGTGTCCAAACCTTTGGTCTGTACTGTATATATATATATATATATATATATATATATATATATATATATATATATATATACTATACAGTTGTGCTCAAAAGTTTACATACCCTGGCAGAATTTTTCCTTTCTTGGCCTTGTTTCAGTGAATATGATTGATAACAAAAAACTTTTTCTCCACTCATGGTTATTGGTTGGGTGAAGCTATTTATTGTCAAACTTCTGTGCTTTCTCTTTTTAAATCTTAATGACAACCAAATACATCCAAATGACCCTGATGAAAAGTTCACATACCCTGGTAATTTTGGCCTGATAACATGCACAGAATTTGACACAAATGGGTTTGAATGGCTACTAAAGGTAACATCCTCACCTGTGATGTGTTTGCTTCTAATCAGTGTGTGTGCATAAAAGCTGAGTGAGTATCTGGGATCCCAACAAACTCTTGCATCTTTCATCCAGCCACTGACGTTTCTAGATTGTGAGTCATGGGGAAGGCAAAAGAATTGTCAACGGATCTACGGGAAAAGGTAGCTGAACTGTATAACACAGGAAAGGGATACAAAAAAATATCCAAGGAATTGATAATGCTAGTCAGCAGCATTCAAACTGTGATTAACAAATGGAAAATCAGGGGCTCTGTAAAAACCAAAACAACGGTCAGGTAGACCAACAAAAATTTCGGCAACGACTGCCAGGAAAATTGTTCGGGATGCAAAGAAAAATCCACAAATAACATCAGCTGAAATTCAGGTCTCTCTGAAAACTAGCGGTGAGGCTGTTTCAAGATGCACAATAAGGAGGCACTTGAAGAAAAATGGGCTGCATGGTCAAGTCGCCATAATAAAGCCATAACTGTGCAAATACCACAAAGTATCTCACCTACAATACGCCAAACAGCACAGAGACAAGCCTCAAAACTTCTGGAGCAAGATAATTTGGAGTGATGGGACCAAAATTTAACTTTTTGGCCACAACCATAAACGTTACATTTGGAGAGAGGTCAACAAGGCCTATGATGAAAGGAACACCATTCCTACAGTAAAGCACGGAGGTGGATCGCTGATGTTTTGGGGATGTGTGAGCTACAAAGGCACAGGAAACTTGGTAAAAGTTGAAGGAAAGATGAATGCAGCACGTTAACTGCAAATACTGGAGGCAAATTTGCACTCATCAGCCCAGAAGCTGCGCATGGGACGTACTTGGACGTTCCAACATGACCACGATTCAAAACACAAGGCCAAGTCGATCTGTCATTGGATGCAGCAGACCAAAGTGAAGGTTCTGGAGTGGCCATCTCAGCCTCCTGACCTCAATATCATTGAGCCACTCTGGAGAGATCTCAAGCGCGCAGCTCATGCTAGACAGCCCAGGAATTTACAGGAACTGGAGGCTTTTTGCCAAGAAGAATTGGCAGCTTCACCATCTGAGAAAATAAAGAACCTCATCCACAACTACCACAAAAGACTTCAAGCTGTCATTGATGTTAGAGGGGGCAATACACGGTATTAAGAACTGGGGTATGTGAACTTTTGATCAGGGTCGTTTGGATGTTTTTTGTTGTCATTAAGATTTAAAAAGAGAAAACACAGTAGTTTGACAATAAATGGCTTCACCCAACCAATAACCATGAGTGGAGAAAAAGTTTTTTTGTTATCATTCATATTCTCTGAAACAAGGCCAAGAAAGGAAAAATGCTGCCGGTGTATGTAAACTTTTGAGCAGAACTGAATATATACCACATCACAAACAGCTATTTTGCAATTTCGCAAAAAGTTTTTTTGCAGTCCAATATCTTATAGGATTTTTGCAATTTAACACAATTTTTGTCATATTTTCATACAAATCCTTTGTATCACATGGTACTACCCTGTGGTTTGTTTGTATTTAAATTTTGTTTGCAGCAACATTTTATATTATTTTTGTGTACATTTTATACAATATGGATTTTTGATATGCACCTTCTTTTCAGCACTTTTTGCATAACCACTGTATATTTGTTCAATAAATAAATATTTTTAATCACATCAGTGACCATAATCTCGGTTCTCCCGTCATTTTCTGTCTATAAAGCTGCACTTGCACGGTACTGCAGTTGCAGATTGTAGTTATTAGGGCCTTCAGCAGGCCCCCGGCTGCCATGCTAACCGAGCAGTTTCAATTACTATGTGTGACACAGATGCCTTAACATTAATCATTATTTGATTATTTAGGTAGTGATATCTAATAATAATAAATACATAGCAAAAGTAAATTGGGAGTTTGCATCCAGGTCTTGGGTGGATGGAAAGAAAAATTTACAATAAAGAAATGTTATCATTAGACCCCTTTAAAAAAATATGCAAATGTACAGTCACTTGGAAATAGATATGTAGTAAATTAGTGCCTCCCAATTTATTTTGGCTATGTAATTTACCATGCAAATAGACAGCTGTGGCGCCCCTGAGGGTTCGACCGCCACAGGAATGCTGCACTTCTTTAATGGAGTGTAGTGTTCCTCCTCTGAGGTAAGGCCGGTGTGATGGTAGTGACCTGCCTTTTGCATCCAACACCACATTCCACCAGAGGGAGCTAGTATGCACTAGGTGCTGCTCCCCTGGTTACAGGGAGACTGGGGAACACAAAGTGGTAGGAACCAGTTAGTGGGAGTGGGTGGAGGAACAGTTAGTTAGTTACACTTCTAATTTCATATTTAATAGTATGCCATCTTTGATCTTGGTTCTTCGTTGGTCTTTCTACTGGTTCTTTTTGGTCTAGCCTTTGCTAGTCTGTCGGCTGTCACTGTGCTGTCAAAATACTGTGTGTAATGTGACTTCCCTCCGGGAGCGCAGATCCTGTGTGGGCCTGCACCGGCATGGGACACAGCCCTCGTACCCCGATCTTTGGGACGAGAGGAAGGTTGCAGACGTAGGAAGAAGGCCCGGGAGCTTTAGAGTGCGGCTCCCTAGCAAATGGGTCCCAGGGAGGATGCAGACGGAGTGGAGTACGCCACCTGTCCTCGCCTACCTGATCTATTCATAGAATCATAGAATCATAGAATGGTAGAGTTGGAAGGGACCTCCTGGGTCATCTGGTCCAACCCCCTGCTCAAAGCAGGATTCACTAGATCATCTCAGACAGATGTCTGTCCAGCCTCTGTTTGAAGACGTCCATTGAAGGGGAACTCACCACCTCTCGTGGCAGCCTGTTCCACTCATTAATCACCCTAACTGTCAAAAAGTTTTTTCTAATATCTAATCTGTGTCTCCTCCCATTTAGTTTCATCCCATTGCTTCTAGTCTTTCCTTGTGCAAATGAGAATAAAGATGATCCTTCTACAATGTGACAGCCCTTGACATATTTGTAGACAGCTATTAAGTCTCCTCTCAGTCTTCTTTTTTGCAAGCTAAACATTCCCAAATCCTGCAACCGTTCCTCATAGGACATGGTTTGCAGACCAGTCACCATTCTGGTCGCTCTTCTCTGAACTTGCTCCAGTTTGTCTATGTCTTTTTTAAAATGTGGTGCCCAAAACTGTACACAGTATTCCAGATGAGGTCTGACCAAAGAGGAGTAAAGACCGATAATGACTTTACGTGATCTAGACTGTATGCTTCTGTTAATACATCCCAGAATTGTATTTGCCTTTTTTGCTGCTGCATCACACTGTTGACTCATGTTCAGTCTATGATCTATTAGTATACCTAAGTCTTTTTCACATGTACTGTTGCTTAGCTCTATTCCTCCCATTCTGTATATGTTTTTTTCATTTTTATTGCCCAGATGTAGTACTTTGCATTTTTCCCTGTTAAAAAACATTCTGTTGGTTGCTGCCCACTGCTCCAGTTTATTTAGGTCTTTTTGAATCCTCTCTCTCTCTTCTCTAGTATTAGCTATCCCTCCTAGCTTTGTGTCATCAGCAAATTTAATCAGTTTACCCTCAATTCCTTCATCTAAATCATTGATAAAGATGTTGAACAATACAGGTCCCAGGACGGAGCCCTGTGGTACCCCACTTGAGACATTCATCCAGCTGGATGTGAAGCCATTTACAACCACCCTTTGAGTCCGATCACTAAGCCAGTTATGAATCCACCTAACAGTTGCCTGGTCCATTGCATACTTGGTCATTTTTTCAATAAGGATGGTGTGAGATACTTTGTCAAATGCTTTGCTGAAGTCAAGATATACTATATCTACAGCATTTCCCTGATCCACCCAGTCAGTGATTCTGTCATAGAAGGAAATTAAGTTAGTCTGACATGACTTGTTAGTTACAAACCCATGCTGACTCTGGTTAATCACTTCATTCTTATCCATGTACTTACATACATGTTGTTTAATAATTTGTTCAAAGATCTTTCCTGGTATAGAAGTCAGACTCACCGGCCTATAGTTCCCTGGGTCCACCTTCTTCCCCTTTTTGAAGATAGGAACAACATTTGCTCTTCTCCAGTCTTCTGGGACTTCTCCTGTTCTCCAAGAATTTTCAAAGATTATGGAGAGTGGTTCTAAAATTTCTTCTACGATCTCCTTCAGTACTCTGGGGTGTAATTCATCTGGACCTGGAGACTTGAACTCATTTATGTTAGCTAAATATTCCCTCACAATCTTTCTGTTTACAGATAACTTGGATTCCTCTATTCCTTTAAAAGGACAGTGAAGATCAGTTGATGTTACATTTTCTTTCTGAGAGAAAACAGATGCAAAATAGGAATTAAAAAGTTTGGCCTTCTCAACATCCTCTCTTACCATTTCTCCATTTTCATCCTGTAAAAATCCTATAGCATCTTTGACTTTTCTTTTACTTCTGACATACCCCCAAAATCCTTTTTTATTGCTTTTGACATCTCTTGCAAGCCTTAATTCATTGTCAGCTTTAGCTAACCTGATACGTGCCCTGCAGGATCTGCAGACTGCATTATAATCTTCTTTAGATATGCCTCCCTCTTTCCATTTAATAAACATTTCTTTCTTTCTTTTTAGCATGTGTTTAAGTTCTGTGTTCATCCATCCTGGTTTCCTTAAATGCTTCCCATTCTTCCTACTTTTCGGGATTGTTAACGATTGTGCTTTGAGAATCTCATTTTTAAAAATTTCCCATCCTTCCTGGACATTTTTGTCCTTAAGGACATCCAGCCATTGGATCCCTCCTATTCTCTTTCTGAGTCTCTTAAAATCTGCCTTTCTAAAATCTAACCTTGAAGTTTGAGTCTTCACATGTCTTCCTCCTCTAGTTATCCAAAATTCTATAATAGCATGATCGCTGCTTCCTAGGGTCCCAGCCACCTTTACCTCCTCAACCATTTCCTCCCTGTTTATAAGGATTAGATCCAAAGTAGCAGATCCCCTTGTTTTCTCCCCTACCTTTTGGAAGATAAAGTTGTCAGCAAGAGAGGATAAGAATTTGCTGGACCTGTTAGTTTTACTTGAGAGAGATTCCCAACAAATGTCTGGATAGTTGAAATCTCCCATGACCACTACGTCATATTTTTTGGAGAACTTGGTCATTTGATACATAAAGAGTTCATCCATATCTTCAGCTTGCCCAGGTGGCCTGTAGTAAATGCCTACAATGGTGTCCTTTCCGTTGTTCTCTCCTTGTATTCTTACCCAAACAGTTTCCACAGAACTCCCAGTCTCTGAAGCTTCAATCTCTGTGCAGATATACGCTTTTCTAACATACAATGCAACACCTCCTCCTCGTTTATCAAGTCTGTTTCTTGCAAATAAGTTGTATCCTTTTAGCCTTTTATTCCAATCATGTGTATCGTCCCACCAAGTTTCAGTGATTCCAATGACATCATATTCCTTTTCCTGCATTAGTAGTTCCAATTCTCCTTGTTTGTTGCCCATGCTTTGTGCATTTGTATAAAAACATTTTAGTTTGTGATTGGTTTCTCTTCCTCCCATATTTTTATTATTTAAATTGTTTTGTCTTTGTTCTTCCTTTCCACTTCCAGTAGCAGAGATCTCAATAGTATTTGTCAGCTGTATGGCTTTTTCTGGCCTTTTGCTTCCCTTCCCACATTGTTCTAGTTTAAAGCTCTTCTGATGAGTGTAGCAAGGCGACTTCCAAATACATGTTTTCCAGTCTTTGTAAGGTGCACCCCATCTCTAGCAAGTAGTCCATCGTATAGGTAATTCATTCCGTGATCCAGAAATCCAAATCCTTGTTGACGGCACCATCGACGTAGCCAGTTGTTCACCTGTAGAATCTTATTCCACCTCATTGTTCCATGGCCATCCACTGGGATGATGGATGAGAAGACCACCTGCGCTCCCAATTCTTTCACTTTCTTGCCTAAGTCTTCAAAGTCACTGCAGATGGTTTCCAGGTCCTTTCTTGCGGTGTCATTTGTCCCCACATGTATTAGCAGGAATGGGTAGTGATCTGTAGGTCTGAAGAGTCTTGATATCCTGTCAGACACATCTTTAATGTTTGCTCCTGGAAGACAGCACATTTCTCTTGAGGTTATATCTGGTCTGTAGATAGCGGCCTCTGTTCCTCTTAACAGGGAATCCCCCATGACCACCACTCTCCGTTTTTTCTTCACAACATTCTTCTTTCTCCATCCAGGAGGATTCTGAGGGCTTACAAGGTTATTCATTGCTGGCAAAGTCTTATTTTGCTGTATTTCTTCATGGTTCTCCTGCGTGAGAGCCTGGTACTGGTTCCTGAGCAGTATGGGTGCTGACTGCCTCTCGATCCTCCGGCTTCTGTGGGTCACATGCTTCCATTCCTCTGTTTCGTCAGGTGCAGTTCGAATTTCTTCTCTTTCTGAATCATGAAGAGATAATTCTGCTCTGTCTAAGAACTCTTCACCTTCCTTAATGATTTTCAAGGTAGTTAACCTCTCTTCTAGATTTCGCAACTTTTCCTCCAACAGGGACACAAGCTTGCATTTCTGGCATGTGAAGTTTGGCTTTTCCACTGGCAAGTCTGTGAACATGTAGCAGGATATGCAGCTCACCAAATGGCTCCTGGACTCTTCCATGTTCTTATTGTTAATGTTCTGAAAACAGTGAAAGAAGCTTAAAAAAAAAAGCTTCAAATGCCTACCGGCGCGCGGTTTACCAATGTCCTCTTTTCAGCTCCAACAGCCAAAATCCAGTGTTCTTTGAGCTCGCGGAGACTCTTCACTTACCCCAAAATGCAGTGGGAATATGCAAATTATCTCCTCAGGACTCCTCCCCTGGTTTACCGATGTCCTCTTTTGAGCTCCAACAGCCAAAATCCAGTGTTCTTTGAGCTCGCGGAGACTCTTCACTTACCCCAAAATGCAGTGGGAATATGCAAATTATCTCCTCAGGACTCCTCCCCTGGTTTACCGATGTCCTCTTTTGAGCTCCAACAGCCAAAATCCAGTGTTCTTTGAGCTCGCGGAGACTCTTCACTTACCCCAAAATGCAGTGGGAATATGCAAATTATCTCCTCAGGACTCCTCCCCTGGTTTAGAGGGATTCCGGCTGCGAGAGGGGTACCGGCCCCCGACACCCGACCTTGTACTCTACGTCCAGGACGGGAAAGCCCGGTTAGGCCCTGAGGATCCCGCCGGGCTTCGGATGGAGAGGAATTGCCACCCGAGCCCTACACCTGAGAGGAGCTCAGAGGGAGACCCGGCCTATCTACACACGCACAGACGGGAAAGGGTGAAGTCTGTAGTGCAGGAACACTCTGGTGTAGGGTCGCTACCGAACACTGGACTTCCCCGGAGGTAGTCGGACCCCCGTCCCTGGTGGCTGCAGGACTCCGCGAGGAGCAGGGAGTCGCCTTCCCGCTAATACATCTGAGTGAGTAAAGCCTTGGAAGTTCACCCCTATGGCCTCCGGACTGTTCATTACGCACCATACCACGCGACGCGGTGCCCATACTCTCCCACGCTACTGCTACCCCCCTTCATCCTGTTTTGCCTGCCTGAGGCCACGCTCCGCCTGTGGGGAGCAGTGAGAACTCTAGCCGCCATGACACCGGGCCTCAGCGGACTGCTAGCGGCGCTGGTGGCTCATCACCAGACACCACAGGTGGCGCAGTCGACAAATACCACTCAACCCTGAAAGCCCTTACATCCTTTTTAATGTGACGGCCCTGGGCACGGAACGGGTCCAGGCCACGGCTGCATCTCCCCCTTAAACATCTGATCCGGTTCCGAGTACCCCATCTTCCCAGGGCAGGGCTGCGAGCGTCACACAGCGTGTCTGAAACTCTTAACACATCAGGATGACAATTAGATTGTCAGATATTAAAAGTAAAACACACCTGTAGTTTGTGTGCTAAATAGGCATAATTTAAAAAAAATAATATTCCTATAGGGATTTGAATCCTGACACTGTAGCTTCAGAGGCTGATGCCTTACCATTGAGATATCCAGTCAAGTGTTAGCAGCTAGCAGCTTTTCTTGTCTTATGAGATAAACCATGAAAATACTCAGAGTGACTAAAAGTCATTGTGATTCTGATTCTGATGTTTGAAGAAAGTCATACATCAGACTCACACATCAAAATCAAACATCATTTGAATTTGGCTTGCTTGCAGTCTGTGCATAAGTCTCAATGAGTTTCAGACAGATTTGCACTGAAAATCATATAACCAAATAGAACTATGAGGCTGCTTCAACTGAGTTTGTATCTCAGTGGTTAGTGCACTGGCTTCAAAACACAGAATTTGGGGTTCAAGTCCCATCAGCGAACAGTGACTTTTTTTTTTGTTATTATTACAGTTGTAAAAGTCACTTATCAAAGTCACTTGTCAGGATCACTTTGTCGCAGAGTGCATCTTCTTATAGTCACCACTGTACTTATGAGAGCTTCAATCAGCAAGATATCTTGAGTAAACAGTATTTACTTCATACTGGATAAACATGAGATACAATTCAGTGTCACACAGTCCATGTGCTGCTGACATAACACATTCAGGAAACAAAGAAAAAACAGGAAGTAAAAACAACCAACAATTGAGAGCTTTCCTCCCACCATTGCAGCAAGCATATTACTTGACACACTATCGCCATCTGCTGTCTGGTTAGTATAAAGTCCTCCTTTCACATAATACGTCCTAATCTGTTGCATATGCCAACCCACTTGTCAGACAGGGTATTTAGCCTCAAACTGACATCATTCTGATGTTTGATTTTGATATCTGATCATGTCCTAAAATGGTCACTATAGGGCAGAGACAATATAGATATCATATAGGATTATAGCTAGAAAATTCTCTAGCCATTTTTACCAGCCATCTAGTGGGTAAAACAGGAATACCATGGTAGTCTTTACAAGGTAAAACTGGTAACAAAATATACATAAAGTGCTATAAACAGCACATAATTATACGGTCTCATATAAATAAATGGGGTTCAATATGTAGGTAGTCCACGTGTAAGTAATCAATTTAAAACCAGTATTAATCCCTGTAATGGGAGATGTAAATATGGTATAAGGCAGAGAAGGTTGCAGAGAATAGGAAGCAAATAAATGGTACTTAATAAGGGCTGTGTGGTAAACTTACCCTTTGTTTCTATGCTATGTACCATTTATTTGCTTCTGATTTTTTTTCACACGTGGACTTTCCTCATTAATGTTAGTCTATGGAGAAATTCCACATGCGGACCCGCAAGAGAAATTGACGTGCTGCGGTCCTGAAAGATGAGCCGCATGTCAGTTTCCGCGGGTGATCCGCAGGTGCCCAGAAACGCATAGTGGACATGGGATTTCTAGAAATCCATCCACTATGCTGTAACATCTGGCCAATGCGGGTTTGATGGTGCATAGCACGCAGCATTTCCTGATCGTGGGCATGTACCTTGTAAAGACTACCATGGTATTCCTGTTTTACCCACTAGATGGTGCTACTGGTAAATTCTTTGTCTAGATAATTTTCTATAGAAAAAATAGTAGAGACAGCACTCCAAAATTAGATGGTTTATTAGCTCAACAGGAGCTGTGGCCACGTTTCAAGCAAATAGCAGAGTATACAGGTGAGTTATATATCAGATCATCCATTCAAAGGACAATTACATTGTAAAGTGCAAAAAGAGAAAAGTGCATATAAACATACAATACATATACATAGATATATCATAATAGATAATTTCCTAGCTATAATCCTATATGATATCTATATTGTCTCTGCCCTGTAGTATTGAGTCTTCACATGTAACTTGGGAACTAGAAAGATTTATTAGCATATGTAATCAAAAGATACCACCATTATTACTTGTATAAATTCTCCATTTTTATGTTGGTTTAACATGTTGTATAAGTAAAGATTTAACATTTTTTTTACTTTCAAGTGACCCGAGGGATCAGGTCCTTTAGCCCACTGGGATTTAGCTATAACCGAATTGGGATCGGCCTCCATGTCGACAAAGCCCTTCCTGGTTGGATTCACACATGTGCGTTCGGGGACAAATCACGTCTGCGGTGTTGACGCTGCCGCGGCCATGTTTAGTGAGTCAGTCGCTGGTTTTGTGTTTGCTTTCAGTTGTTATTTTTTCCCTTTCATATTTTATGTCTGTGTTTTTTATAGTCTGCTTGGTGCAGGAAAACTTTATATTTGTACTTCCGGTTTATTTACATGCACAGTAGGCTCCATATAATGTCGCTTGTCACAGCTCTATATCGCTCATTTTATATCTAAAATATGCACTTTTCTAAATACTTAGCTAAGTCCGCTGTGTGCGATACTGAGCATGTGCTGCTCCAGCGCTATGGGGGGTGCACTCCATGGTGACGCGTCTCCTGGGCAACTGATCATGTGATGCATAGTCATGTGCCCATGTGCAACCGCACTGAACGCCGACCTCATGGTGTCGCAGCAACATGACAGGTAAGCGCTGATTACACAGACGTGACATCTATCTGACTAATCTATCTTACTATATAATACTGACTGAGGCCTCTTTCTCACGTCCGGATATTTCTGGTACTGGAAAAACCATGATCGTGTGTCACATCAGTGTGGCATACGTGTGACACGTACCGGCGCCAGAGAGAAGCTGGCACAGTTTGCGCTGTTCTCAGGCGCCGGATGCTGAAGGCAACTCTCATTATTGTCCCCTGATCGGGCTTAGATCAGCGCTAGTGTGGCACCCCAGGGGTCTGGTTGCCACAGTGATAGAAATATTATGTCTGAGAGCAAGTGGGAGGTTTCCTGGTCAGGAGCCCTTAAACATGCAACACCTCCAGTCCCAGACAAGATAGGGGAGGAACCTGCCCTATATAAACTGGATCTGGGCGGGGTTAGTTCAGTTAGAGCCTGGAGTGAAGCTCCAGAGAAGAGAACAAGCAGACACAGGGAAAGCAACAGCTAGGAGCTCTGTAGGAGCAGGAGCTGAGTGCCAGGGACTGGAAGCAGATATTGCTTGTCCTGGCTGAAAACACTACGACCGGACACAGGAGTCCGAGGCTGTGAGGACTTATATATCCAGCAGCAGAAACCAGCCGGCAGGGGATTTCAGGTCCTCTGGCCATAGGAAGCCCGGAGGCTCAGTCACACACAAGGGACCGGTACCGCCATCGAGGAGCGGAAGCTACCAGAGGGTCCAAGTCACCAGCCATACGGGTGAGCACCACACGGTATACTCAGGGACGTGGGCTACTTCCACTCGCTTACAGCAAGGTAGCAAGGAAGAGTGAAGATAGACGGGGAAGCCTACAACTACACCTGGCCAGGGGAACTCCTGTTTGTTCACAGACTGACCAGGCCCCTTATGCTAGCCAGTACTCCCGGGAGGGTCTGCCTTATCATCATCAGTAAAGACCCTGAATTGCACTGCAAAGACTCTGAGTCGTTCCTGCTTCACCCGTGCACCATCACTCCCATCATCCACACTCACTGCCCTGAGGCTATACTCCTCCCGTGGGGAGTTGTCCCATCCTCTGCTGCGCACACCACACCAGCCTCAGCGGTCTGCCTCGCAGCGGCGGTACACCCTGACCGCAATCCACGGGTAGCGTAGTCGCACATTAAATCATAAAAACCCTATAAAAGACGGCCACTGGTCTGACCACCCTGAGCCACGGACCGGGTCACCGCCATGGAGACTACAACCCCCAGAGATCCGGCTCCGGATAACCCACACACGTGCACACACGGCCCAGGGGGCGCATCAACTTTTTGGCGTAGTCGGCAGGATTGTGACCAACCCGCCACAAACGGGTATTGCGTGCCTGAAAAAGACTTTGTACTTACCTGAGTGAAGTTTCCCGCCATCCGGAGCCGTTTCCCGCCATCTTCGGTCGTCTCCCGCCATCTTCGGTCGTTTCCCGCCGTCTTCAGCCGTTTTCCCGTGATCGGACGCCATCTTCAGGACGCCGCGCGGGAAGGAGAGGGGCGTGGACGTCCAAACCGCGCGAGACCTGAAGCCCCGCCCTACGCACCGACGCTGCGCAAGGTCCTAGAAGAAGAGAGAGCGACGCTGACGTCACCAGGACGCGACGCAAGGTCTTCGTCCGGAGCAGCACCAGCGGAGCCGCGGCCTACGGAGGAAAAGCAACAAAAGGTAGGCCACGGTTAACTAGGGGGGCGGAAGATACCAGGAATGGAGGGAGCTCCTACCGCCAGCGCGGACGCTGCCGCAGTAATGCCATTTACAATGCCTTACATCCCTGGAGCGGCCTGGCTGCCCCAATACTCAGGGGAGTCGCATACCCTAAGCGACTTTAAAGAGAAACTGTACAGCCTATTTAAAGTGTACCCCCTGACAGAGGGACAAAAAGTGAGCATATTGGTAGGCTAGCTAACCGGCGCAGCCCAACGTGAAGTAAAGTCCTGGTCATTCAGGGACAAGGAGACTGTGAAGGAGATCTTAGCCTGTCTGAAGGACACTTTTGATACACGTACCTCAGCAGAGATCAAAATGAGATTTTATGGGTGCAAGCAGCGGGCCCAAGACAGTATAAGAGACTATGCCTTGAATTTGCAGGAGGCCCTGGGAGCCATTAAACAGGCAGACCCTGACAGTGTGCGGAATGCAGATGAACTGTTGACTGAGCAATTCATTGAGGGTCTGCTGTCCAACGCCCACCGAACCCAGTTACGTGCAATGGCCTTGCAGAACCCTGGGTTAGACTTTGCAAAGTTCAAAGACAGGGCCATCCGGGTGCTCCGAGAACCGGCACCGGGTAGCGCTGTAACCCACCGGTGCCCTGCTATTACCTATCACCAGGAGGTGTCTGCAGAGCCTGTGGGAGCTGGTGCGCAGGCTTTGGATAAAGACCCGGCTGCAGACCTGCACCATCAGGTCCAAGAACTGACCAAAAGCGTTGCCGCAGTAACCATGACTGTGCAGTCGTTACAGGTATCCTCTCCAGGAAGGATCAAGCTGGCCACCAGTCCGGAGGACGTCCCGTGGCGCCGACAGAGGAGGATCCCGTCATCCAGAGGAAGACCCAGCGACAGACACAACGAGGACGGACAACCCATCTGCCGCTGCTGCAATCAACCCGGACATATGGCAAGGTACTGTCATTTAAACGGGCACAACCTGGAGCAGAGGGCCAATCCCCAGGCATAAGATCATCAGGCCCATCGAACTGGCGTGATAAATACGTAGGGGGACGTCCAGTCTTGCCTGTGGTACTGGATGGCATTCCTATGAGTGCCCTACTAGATGCCGGGTCACAGGTAACTACCATCCCTTATGTGCTCTTCAAGCGGTACTGGAATGACTCGGACATAACCTGCTACCCAGATGACGACCTGAGTATCATCGCCAGCAATGGTCAGCCCGTGCCGCAGGTGGGATTCAAAGAAGTGACCATTAAAATCGGTAAGGTCGAACTGGCGGCACAAGGACTGATTATTGTGGACATTGATCGTCGTGAAAGTCACCCTAAAATAACCTTGGGTACTAACGTTATTGAGAATTGCCTTTCAGAAGTAATTGCCATTTTACAGCAGGTTGCCATGAACGCCAGCTCCGGCCAGCAGCGGGTCTTACAAAAGGAGATCCGGGCACTGATGAAACGGCAACAGGTAGAACTGTCGGGTGGTGAGATTGGTAGCGTTAGGATGAGTGACCCGTTCCATATCGCCATGCCCACAAAGAGTGAGATGATGATCGGGTGCCAGGCAGCTATTGGTCTGAGAGGTAGAGACTACCAAGCAATGGTAGAACCCGTCTACTCAGACAGTAGGCCCACCATTTTGACAGCACGGGGGGGTGGTCGATGTACGCCATGGGAGGGTACCCGTCCGCATCTTAAATATCAGGGAGAGAGAAGTATACCTGCCCCGGTATGCCACGCTAGCCAAATTGTTCACCATAACCTAAAATTCAGTAAAGGCCGTAGAACCCTTGCCTCCATCTCAACCAGAGGAAGGTAATGGTTCTAAGAAACAAATGGAGGACTGGTGTCAGCAGCTGCATTTGGGTACTGACTCCACTCCCTCACACCAAAAACAGGGAGTCTACCGGGTGGTTCAGGAGTACGAAAGAGTCTTTAGTAAACACCCGCTAGACTTCGGGCGAGTAAAGGGGGTAGAGCATCACATCCCCACAGGAGACCATCCACCCATAAAGGAAAGATACCGACCTGTACCCCCTGCACACTATCAGCATGCAAAGGGGATGTTGAGAGACATGAAGGAGGCTGGGGTAATCAGGGACAGCTGTAGCCCCTGGGCAGCTCCACTAGTTCTAGTGAAAAAGAAGGACAACACAATGAGAATGTGCGTAGACTACAGAAAGGTCAACCGTATCACACACAAAGATGCGTACCCGTTACCTAGGATAGAAGAATCTTTAGCTGCATTAAAATCTGCTAACTTCTTCTCCACTTTGGATCTTACTAGCGGGCACTGGCAGGTTCCTGTAGCAGAGGCGGACAAGGAGAAGACGCGTTCACCACCCCGATGGGTCTCAGCGAATTCAACTGTATGCCGTGTGGGCTCTGCAATGCACCAGGAACTTTCCAGCGGTTGATGGAATGCTGTCTGGGACACCGGAATTTCAAGACGGTCCTGTTATACCTGGACGATGTCATTGTTTATTCCAAAACCTACGAGGACCATCTGAAACACCTGGCAGAGGTGTTTGACGCCCTGGCAAGCTACGGCCTAAAGGTGAAACCCTCCAAGTGTCATCTGCTGAAACCAAAGGTACAGTACCTGGGACACGTGGTGAGTGCCGACGGAGTGGCTCCCGACCCCGATAAGATCACCGTGATTAAGGACTGGCCAAGACCCTCCAACATAAAGGAAGTGCGGCAGTTTCTCGGCTTGGTAGGCTACTACCGAA